>NC_083719.1:160563559-160863559 GCF_028564815.1 Eubalaena glacialis | reverse complement strand
CTACACTTAGCATACACAGAGTGACTGGGAAAGGTATCCGGGCCTGGATGTTTCTTAGCAACCCAGTGGAGCCTGCCGGTACTCGGTGTTCTTGCACGGAATAGGGTGCCCAGGCGAGATCCTAGGTGTCTTGAAAAGCATAGTAACGTTAAAAGAAAGGAGAACTGCAACTCCTGTCTCAAGGAAACTTCTCCACGTGCTGCTTCAGCAGGGCTCTTCAAGGCTTTACCTTGAGGAAAGGACTCACGTCAAGTTTCCTTGTAGCTCTAGAGCGTCTCAGGAGGAGCTCCCACCCAGGCTATGAAAGCACCCTGTTGATTTAGAGAAAACTCGTTCCCTTCCCAGAGCCCTGCCTACAGTGACTAGAAACTCGTCCAAAACACTGGTATTTAGGTAGGTTCAAGGCGGCATGAATGGAGCTTTCAAAATGGGAAAGCAAGCCTTGTGCCATCAGGTCCCCGTTTCCAGTGAACACGCAGCCTACCTCCTTGTGATTTCTACCAAGTTAATATACACTCTAGAGACACACTGGTCCCTTCCCTGAATAACGTGTTCTTGGCACGGAGTTCTGCATGTAGCGAACTGCCTCTCCCAAGGAATGCTCTAGGTACGCTATAGGGGCTTAGCCTCTTCTAAAACCCTGCAGTGTAAGAGGAAGAACTGTGCTTTGGTTACAGCAGGAACGCAAGGCAACTTTCTCCTGTAAGTATGGGGTCTTAAGGTATGACTTTGTAGAAGGAATGTGAAAGAGTATTGGTTACTCAGTGCCACTCAGCCTAGGGCATTGAGGCAGATATGCATGACATGTAGACGTGAGACAACAGATTGCCTGGAGCTGTTGGAGTGTTGAGGAAATCTCGCTCTCCCAAGGAGGCGTGCAGTGTGTTGCCCTACCCTTAGCATATTGAGAGTGACTGGGAAAGGTTTCCGGGCCTGGATGTTTCTGAGCTTCCCAGTCGAGCATGCCGGTCCTCGGTGTTCTTGCAGGGAATAGGGTGCCCACGAGAGTTACTAGGTGTCTTCATAAGCGTACTAACGTTCAAAGAAAGCAGAACTGCAACTCATGTCTCCAGGAAACTGCTCCACGCTTCGGCTTCAGCAGGGCTCTTCAAGGCTTTACCTTGAGGAAACGACTCACGTCAAGTTTCCTTTGAGCTCTAGAGCTTCTAGGTGGAGCTCCCACCCAGGCTACGAAAGCACCCTGTTGATTTAGAGAAAACTCGTTCCCTTCCCACAGCCCTGCCTACAGTGACTAGAGACCCGTCCAAAACACTGGTATTTAGGTAGCTTCAAGGCAGCATGAATGGAGCTTTCAAAATGGGAAAGCAAGCCTTGTGCCATCAGGTCTCCGTTTCCAGGGAACACGCAGCCTACCCCCTTGTGATGTCTACCAAGTAAATATTCCCTCAAACTACACAATGGTCCCTTCCCTGAAGAATGTTTTCTTGGCACGGAGTTCTGCATGTAGCGAACTGCCTCTCCCAAGGAACGCTTTGGTAACGCTATCGGGGCTTAGGCTCTTCTAAAACCCTGCAGTGTAAGAGGAAGAACTGTGCTTTGGTTACAGGAGGAACGCAAGCCGAGTTTCTCCTCTAAGTATGGAGTCTTAAGGTATAACTTTGTAGAAGGAATGCGAAGCAGTTTTGATTTCTCAGTGCCGCTCAGCCTAGGGCATTGAGGCAATTTGCATGACATGTAGGACGTGAGAGAACAGATTACCTGGAGCTGTTGGAGTGCTGAGGAAATGTAGCTCTCCCAAGGAAGAGTGCAGTGTGTTGCCCTACACTTAGCATACACAGAGTGACTGGGAAAGGTATCCGGGCCTGGATGTTTCTTAGCAACCCAGTGGAGCCTGCCGGTACTCGGTGTTCTTGCACGGAATAGGGTGCCCAGGCGAGATCCTAGGTGTCTTGAAAAGCGTAGTAACGTTAAAAGAAAGGAGAACTGCAACTCCTGTCTCAAGGAAACTTCTCCACGTGCTGCTTCAGCATGGCTCTTCAAGGCTTAACTTGAGGAAAGGACTCACGTCAAGTTTCCTTGTAGCTCTAGAGCGTCTCAGGAGGAGCTCCCACCCAGGCTATGAAAGCACCCTGTTGATTTCGAGAAAACTCGTTCCCTTCCCAGAGCCCTGCCTACAGTGACTAGAAACTCGTCCAAAACACTGGTATTTAGGTAGGTTCAAGGCGGCATGAATGGAGCTTTCAAAATGGGAAAGCAAGCCTTGTGCCATCAGGTCTCCGTTTCCAGGGAACACGCAGCCTACCCCCTTGTGATGTCTACCAAGTAAATATTCCCTCAAACTACACAATGGTCCCTTCCCTGAAGAATGTTTTCTTGGCACGGAGTTCTGCATGTAGCGAACTGCCTCTCCCAAGGAACGCTTTGGTAACGCTATCGGGGCTTAGGCTCTTCTAAAACCCTGCAGTGTAAGAGGAAGAACTGTGCTTTGGTTACAGGAGGAACGCAAGCCGAGTTTCTCCTCTAAGTATGGGGTCTTCAGGTATGACTTTGTAGAAGGAATGCAAAGCAGTTTTGATTTCTCAGTGCCGCTCAGCCTAGGGCATTGAGGCAATTTGCATGACATGTAGGACGTGAGAGAACAGATTACCTGGAGCTGTTGGAGTGCTGAGGAAATGTAGCTCTCCCAAGGAAGAGTGCAGTGTGTTGCCCTACACTTAGCATACACAGAGTGACTGGGAAAGGTATCCGGGCCTGGATGTTTCTTAGCAACCCAGTGGAGCCTGCCGGTACTCGGTGTTCTTGCACGAAATAGGGTGCCCAGGCGAGATCCTAGGTGTCTTGAAAAGCGTAGTAACGTTAAAAGAAAGGAGAACTGCAACTCCTGTCTCAAGGAAACTTCTCCACGTGCCGCTTCAGCAGGGCTCTTCAAGGTTTTACCTTGAGGAAAGGACTCACGTCAAGTTTCCTTGTAGCTCTAGAGCGTCTCAGGAGGAGCTCCCACCCAGGCTACGAAAGCACCCTGTTGATTTCGAGAAAACTCGTTCCCTTCCCAGAGCCCTGCCTACAGTGACTAGAAACTCGTCCAAAACACTGGTATTTAGGTAGGTTCAAGGCGGCATGAATGGAGCTTTCAAAATGGGAAAGCAAGCCTTGTGCCATCAGGTCCCCGTTTCCAGTGAACACGCAGCCTACCTCCTTGTGATTTCTACCAAGTTAATATACACTCTAGTGACACACTGGTCCCTTCCCTGAATAACGTGTTCTTGGCACGGAGTTCTGCATGTAGCGAACTGCCTCTCCCAAGGAACGCTTTGGTAACGCTATCGGGGCTTAGGCTCTTCTAAAACCCTGCAGTGTAAGAGGAAGAACTGTGCTTTGGTTACAGCAGGAACGCAAGGCAACTTTCTCCTGTAAGTTTGGGGTCTTAAGGTATGACTTTGTAGAAGGAATGTGAAAGAGTATTGGTTTCTCAGTGCCGCTCAGCCTAGGGCATTGAGGCAGATATGCATGACATGTAGACGTGAGACAACAGATTGCCTGGAGCTGTTGGAGTGCTGAGGAAATCTAGCTCTCCCAAGGAGGCGTGCAGTGTGTTGCCCTACACTTAGCATATTGAGAGTGACTGGGAAAGGTTTCCGGGCCTGGATGTTTCTGAGCTTCCCAGTCGAGCATGCCGGTCCTCGGTGTTCTTGCAGGGAATAGGGTGCCCACGAGAGTTACTATGTGTCTTCATAAGCGTACTAACTTTCAAAGAAAGCAGAACTGCAACTCATGTCTCCAGGAAACTGCTCCACGCTTCGGCTTCAGCAGGGCTCTTCAAGGCTTTACCTTGAGGAAACGACTCACGTCAAGTTTCCTTTGAGCTCTAGAGCTTCTAGGTGGAGCTCCCACCCAGGCTACGAAAGCACCCTGTTGATTTAGAGAAAACTCGTTCCCTTCCCACAGCCCTGCCTACAGTGACTAGAGACCCGTCCAAAACACTGGTATTTAGGTAGCTTCAAGGCAGCATGAATGGAGCTTTCAAAATGGGAAAGCAAGCCTTGTGCCATCAGGTCTCCGTTTCCAGGGAACACGCAGCCTACCCCCTTGTGATGTCTACCAAGTAAATATTCCCTCAAACTACACAATGGTCCCTTCCCTGAAGAATGTTTTCTTGGCCCGGAGTTCTGCATGTAGCGAACTGCCTCTCCCAAGGAACGCTTTGGTAACGCTATCGGGGCTTAGGCTCTTCTAAAGCCCTGCAGTGTAAGAGGAAGAACTGTGCTTTGGTTACAGGAGGAACGCAAGCCGAGTTTCTCCTGTAAGTATGGGGTCTTAAGGTATGACTTTGTAGAAGGAATGCGAAGCAGTTTTGATTTCTCAGTGCCGCTCAGCCTAGGGCATTGAGGCAATTTGCATGACATGTAGGACGTGAGAGAACAGATTACCTGGAGCTGTTGGAGTGCTGAGGAAATGTAGCTCTCCCAAGGAAGAGTGCAGTGTGTTGCCCTACACTTAGCATACACAGAGTGACTGGGAAAGGTATCCGGGCCTGGATGTTTCTTAGCAACCCAGTGGAGCCTGCCGGTACTCGGTGTTCTTGCACGGAATAGGGTGCCCAGGCGAGATCCTAGGTGTCTTGAAAAGCATAGTAACGTTAAAAGAAAGGAGAACTGCAACTCCTGTCTCAAGGAAACTTCTCCACGTGCTGCTTCAGCAGGGCTCTTCAAGGCTTTACCTTGAGGAAAGGACTCACGTCAAGTTTCCTTGTAGCTCTAGAGCGTCTCAGGAGGAGCTCCCACCCAGGCTATGAAAGCACCCTGTTGATTTAGAGAAAACTCGTTCCCTTCCCAGAGCCCTGCCTACAGTGACTAGAAACTCGTCCAAAACACTGGTATTTAGGTAGGTTCAAGGCGGCATGAATGGAGCTTTCAAAATGGGAAAGCAAGCCTTGTGCCATCAGGTCCCCGTTTCCAGTGAACACGCAGCCTACCTCCTTGTGATTTCTACCAAGTTAATATACACTCTAGAGACACACTGGTCCCTTCCCTGAATAACGTGTTCTTGGCACGGAGTTCTGCATGTAGCGAACTGCCTCTCCCAAGGAATGCTCTAGGTACGCTATAGGGGCTTAGCCTCTTCTAAAACCCTGCAGTGTAAGAGGAAGAACTGTGCTTTGGTTACAGCAGGAACGCAAGGCAACTTTCTCCTGTAAGTATGGGGTCTTAAGGTATGACTTTGTAGAAGGAATGTGAAAGAGTATTGGTTACTCAGTGCCACTCAGCCTAGGGCATTGAGGCAGATATGCATGACATGTAGACGTGAGACAACAGATTGCCTGGAGCTGTTGGAGTGTTGAGGAAATCTAGCTCTCCCAAGGAGGCGTGCAGTGTGTTGCCCTACCCTTAGCATATTGAGAGTGACTGGGAAAGGTTTCCGGGCCTGGATGTTTCTGAGCTTCCCAGTCGAGCATGCCGGTCCTCGGTGTTCTTGCAGGGAATAGGGTGCCCACGAGAGTTACTAGGTGTCTTCATAAGCGTACTAACGTTCAAAGAAAGCAGAACTGCAACTCATGTCTCCAGGAAACTGCTCCACGCTTCGGCTTCAGCAGGGCTCTTCAAGGCTTTACCTTGAGGAAACGACTCACGTCAAGTTTCCTTTGAGCTCTAGAGCTTCTAGGTGGAGCTCCCACCCAGGCTACGAAAGCACCCTGTTGATTTAGAGAAAACTCGTTCCCTTCCCACAGCCCTGCCTACAGTGACTAGAGACCCGTCCAAAACACTGGTATTTAGGTAGCTTCAAGGCAGCATGAATGGAGCTTTCAAAATGGGAAAGCAAGCCTTGTGCCATCAGGTCTCCGTTTCCAGGGAACACGCAGCCTACCCCCTTGTGATGTCTACCAAGTAAATATTCCCTCAAACTACACAATGGTCCCTTCCCTGAAGAATGTTTTCTTGGCACGGAGTTCTGCATGTAGCGAACTGCCTCTCCCAAGGAACGCTTTGGTAACGCTATCGGGGCTTAGGCTCTTCTAAAACCCTGCAGTGTAAGAGGAAGAACTGTGCTTTGGTTACAGGAGGAACGCAAGCCGAGTTTCTCCTCTAAGTATGGGGTCTTAAGGTATGACTTTGTAGAAGGAATGCGAAGCAGTTTTGATTTCTCAGTGCCGCTCAGCCTAGGGCATTGAGGCAATTTGCATGACATGTAGGACGTGAGAGAACAGATTACCTGGAGCTGTTGGAGTGCTGAGGAAATGTAGCTCTCCCAAGGAAGAGTGCAGTGTGTTGCCCTACACTTAGCATACACAGAGTGACTGGGAAAGGTATCCGGGCCTGGATGTTTCTTAGCAACCCAGTGGAGCCTGCCGGTACTCGGTGTTCTTGCACGGAATAGGGTGCCCAGGCGAGATCCTAGGTGTCTTGAAAAGCATAGTAACGTTAAAAGAAAGGAGAACTGCAACTCCTGTCTCAAGGAAACTTCTCCACGTGCTGCTTCAGCAGGGCTCTTCAAGGCTTTACCTTGAGGAAAGGACTCACGTCAAGTTTCCTTGTAGCTCTAGAGCGTCTCAGGAGGAGCTCCCACCCAGGCTATGAAAGCACCCTGTTGATTTCGAGAAAACTCGTTCCCTTCCCAGAGCCCTGCCTACAGTGACTAGAAACTCGTCCAAAACACTGGTATTTAGGTAGGTTCAAGGCGGCATGAATGGAGCTTTCAAAATGGGAAAGCAAGCCTTGTGCCATCAGGTCCCCGTTTCCAGTGAACACGCAGCCTACCTCCTTGTGATTTCTACCAAGTTAATATACACTCTAGAGACACACTGGTCCCTTCCCTGAATAACGTGTTCTTGGCACGGAGTTCTGCATGTAGCGAACTGCCTCTCCCAAGGAATGCTCTAGGTACGCTATAGGGGCTTAGCCTCTTCTAAAACCCTGCAGTGTAAGAGGAAGAACTGTGCTTTGGTTACAGCAGGAACGCAAGGCAACTTTCTCCTGTAAGTATGGGGTCTTAAGGTATGACTTTGTAGAAGGAATGTGAAAGAGTATTGGTTACTCAGTGCCACTCAGCCTAGGGCATTGAGGCAGATATGCATGACATGTAGACGTGAGACAACAGATTGCCTGGAGCTGTTGGAGTGTTGAGGAAATCTCGCTCTCCCAAGGAGGCGTGCAGTGTGTTGCCCTACCCTTAGCATATTGAGAGTGACTGGGAAAGGTTTCCGGGCCTGGATGTTTCTGAGCTTCCCAGTCGAGCATGCCGGTCCTCGGTGTTCTTGCAGGGAATAGGGTGCCCACGAGAGTTACTAGGTGTCTTCATAAGCGTACTAACGTTCAAAGAAAGCAGAACTGCAACTCATGTCTCCAGGAAACTGCTCCACGCTTCGGCTTCAGCAGGGCTCTTCAAGGCTTTACCTTGAGGAAACGACTCACGTCAAGTTTCCTTTGAGCTCTAGAGCTTCTAGGTGGAGCTCCCACCCAGGCTACGAAAGCACCCTGTTGATTTAGAGAAAACTCGTTCCCTTCCCACAGCCCTGCCTACAGTGACTAGAGACCCGTCCAAAACACTGGTATTTAGGTAGCTTCAAGGCAGCATGAATGGAGCTTTCAAAATGGGAAAGCAAGCCTTGTGCCATCAGGTCTCCGTTTCCAGGGAACACGCAGCCTACCCCCTTGTGATGTCTACCAAGTAAATATTCCCTCAAACTACACAATGGTCCCTTCCCTGAAGAATGTTTTCTTGGCACGGAGTTCTGCATGTAGCGAACTGCCTCTCCCAAGGAACGCTTTGGTAACGCTATCGGGGCTTAGGCTCTTCTAAAACCCTGCAGTGTAAGAGGAAGAACTGTGCTTTGGTTACAGGAGGAACGCAAGCCGAGTTTCTCCTCTAAGTATGGGGTCTTAAGGTATGACTTTGTAGAAGGAATGCGAAGCAGTTTTGATTTCTCAGTGCCGCTCAGCCTAGGGCATTGAGGCAATTTGCATGACATGTAGGACGTGAGAGAACAGATTACCTGGAGCTGTTGGAGTGCTGAGGAAATGTAGCTCTCCCAAGGAAGAGTGCAGTGTGTTGCCCTACACTTAGCATACACAGAGTGACTGGGAAAGGTATCCGGGCCTGGATGTTTCTTAGCAACCCAGTGGAGCCTGCCGGTACTCGGTGTTCTTGCACGGAATAGGGTGCCCAGGCGAGATCCTAGGTGTCTTGAAAAGCGTAGTAACGTTAAAAGAAAGGAGAACTGCAACTCCTGTCTCAAGGAAACTTCTCCACGTGCCGCTTCAGCATGGCTCTTCAAGGCTTAACTTGAGGAAAGGACTCACGTCAAGTTTCCTTGTAGCTCTAGAGCGTCTCAGGAGGAGCTCCCACCCAGGCTATGAAAGCACCCTGTTGATTTAGAGAAAACTCGTTCCCTTCCCAGAGCCCTGCCTACAGTGACTAGAAACTCGTCCAAAACACTGGTATTTAGGTAGGTCCAAGGCGGCATGAATGGAGCTTTCAAAATGGGAAAGCAAGCCTTGTGCCATCAGGTCTCCGTTTCCAGGGAACACGCAGCCTACCCCCTTGTGATGTCTACCAAGTAAATATTCCCTCAAACTACACAATGGTCCCTTCCCTGAAGAATGTTTTCTTGGCACGGAGTTCTGCATGTAGCGAACTGCCTCTCCCAAGGAACGCTTTGGTAACGCTATCGGGGCTTAGGCTCTTCTAAAACCCTGCAGTGTAAGAGGAAGAACTGTGCTTTGGTTACAGGAGGAACGCAAGCCGAGTTTCTCCTCTAAGTATGGGGTCTTCAGGTATGACTTTGTAGAAGGAATGCAAAGCAGTTTTGATTTCTCAGTGCCGCTCAGCCTAGGGCATTGAGGCAATTTGCATGACATGTAGGACGTGAGAGAACAGATTACCTGGAGCTGTTGGAGTGCTGAGGAAATGTAGCTCTCCCAAGGAAGAGTGCAGTGTGTTGCCCTACACTTAGCATACACAGAGTGACTGGGAAAGGTATCCGGGCCTGGATGTTTCTTAGCAACCCAGTGGAGCCTGCCGGTACTCGGTGTTCTTGCACGAAATAGGGTGCCCAGGCGAGATCCTAGGTGTCTTGAAAAGCGTAGTAACGTTAAAAGAAAGGAGAACTGCAACTCCTGTCTCAAGGAAACTTCTCCACGTGCCGCTTCAGCAGGGCTCTTCAAGGCTTTACCTTGAGGAAAGGACTCACGTCAAGTTTCCTTGTAGCTCTAGAGCGTCTCAGGAGGAGCTCCCACCCAGGCTACGAAAGCACCCTGTTGATTTCGAGAAAACTCGTTCCCTTCCCAGAGCCCTGCCTACAGTGACTAGAAACTCGTCCAAAACACTGGTATTTAGGTAGGTTCAAGGCGGCATGAATGGAGCTTTCAAAATGGGAAAGCAAGCCTTGTGCCATCAGGTCCCCGTTTCCAGTGAACACGCAGCCTACCTCCTTGTGATTTCTACCAAGTTAATATACACTCTAGTGACACACTGGTCCCTTCCCTGAATAACGTGTTCTTGGCACGGAGTTCTGCATGTAGCGAACTGCCTCTCCCAAGGAACGCTTTGGTAACGCTATCGGGGCTTAGGCTCTTCTAAAACCCTGCAGTGTAAGAGGAAGAACTGTGCTTTGGTTACAGCAGGAACGCAAGGCAACTTTCTCCTGTAAGTTTGGGGTCTTAAGGTATGACTTTGTAGAAGGAATGTGAAAGAGTATTGGTTTCTCAGTGCCGCTCAGCCTAGGGCATTGAGGCAGATATGCATGACATGTAGACGTGAGACAACAGATTGCCTGGAGCTGTTGGAGTGCTGAGGAAATCTAGCTCTCCCAAGGAGGCGTGCAGTGTGTTGCCCTACACTTAGCATATTGAGAGTGACTGGGAAAGGTTTCCGGGCCTGGATGTTTCTGAGCTTCCCAGTCGAGCATGCCGGTCCTCGGTGTTCTTGCAGGGAATAGGGTGCCCACGAGAGTTACTATGTGTCTTCATAAGCGTACTAACGTTCAAAGAAAGCAGAACTGCAACTCATGTCTCCAGGAAACTGCTCCACGCTTCGGCTTCAGCAGGGCTCTTCAAGGCTTTACCTTGAGGAAACGACTCACGTCAAGTTTCCTTTGAGCTCTAGAGCTTCTAGGTGGAGCTCCCACCCAGGCTACGAAAGCACCCTGTTGATTTAGAGAAAACTCGTTCCCTTCCCACAGCCCTGCCTACAGTGACTAGAGACCCGTCCAAAACACTGGTATTTAGGTAGCTTCAAGGCAGCATGAATGGAGCTTTCAAAATGGGAAAGCAAGCCTTGTGCCATCAGGTCTCCGTTTCCAGGGAACACGCAGCCTACCCCCTTGTGATGTCTACCAAGTAAATATTCCCTCAAACTACACAATGGTCCCTTCCCTGAAGAATGTTTTCTTGGCACGGAGTTCTGCATGTAGCGAACTGCCTCTCCCAAGGAACGCTTTGGTAACGCTATCGGGGCTTAGGCTCTTCTAAAACCCTGCAGTGTAAGAGGAAGAACTGTGCTTTGGTTACAGGAGGAACGCAAGCCGAGTTTCTCCTGTAAGTATGGGGTCTTAAGGTATGACTTTGTAGAAGGAATGCGAAGCAGTTTTGATTTCTCAGTGCCGCTCAGCCTAGGGCATTGAGGCAATTTGCATGACATGTAGGACGTGAGAGAACAGATTACCTGGAGCTGTTGGAGTGCTGAGGAAATGTAGCTCTCCCAAGGAAGAGTGCAGTGTGTTGCCCTACACTTAGCATACACAGAGTGACTGGGAAAGGTATCCGGGCCTGGATGTTTCTTAGCAACCCAGTGGAGCCTGCCGGTACTTGGTGTTCTTGCACGGAATAGGGTGCCCAGGCGAGATCCTAGGTGTCTTGAAAAGCATAGTAACGTTAAAAGAAAGGAGAACTGCAACTCCTGTCTCAAGGAAACTTCTCCACGTGCTGCTTCAGCAGGGCTCTTCAAGGCTTTACCTTGAGGAAAGGACTCACGTCAAGTTTCCTTGTAGCTCTAGAGCGTCTCAGGAGGAGCTCCCACCCAGGCTATGAAAGCACCCTGTTGATTTAGAGAAAACTCGTTCCCTTCCCAGAGCCCTGCCTACAGTGACTAGAAACTCGTCCAAAACACTGGTATTTAGGTAGGTTCAAGGCGGCATGAATGGAGCTTTCAAAATGGGAAAGCAAGCCTTGTGCCATCAGGTCCCCGTTTCCAGTGAACACGCAGCCTACCTCCTTGTGATTTCTACCAAGTTAATATACACTCTAGAGACACACTGGTCCCTTCCCTGAATAACGTGTTCTTGGCACGGAGTTCTGCATGTAGCGAACTGCCTCTCCCAAGGAATGCTCTAGGTACGCTATAGGGGCTTAGCCTCTTCTAAAACCCTGCAGTGTAAGAGGAACAACTGTGCTTTGGTTACAGCAGGAACGCAAGGCAACTTTCTCCTGTAAGTATGGGGTCTTAAGGTATGACTTTGTAGAAGGAATGTGAAAGAGTATTGGTTACTCAGTGCCACTCAGCCTAGGGCATTGAGGCAGATATGCATGACATGTAGACGTGAGACAACAGATTGCCTGGAGCTGTTGGTGTGTTGAGGAAATCTCGCTCTCCCAAGGAGGCGTGCAGTGTGTTGCCCTACCCTTAGCATATTGAGAGTGACTGGGAAAGGTTTCCGGGCCTGGATGTTTCTGAGCTTCCCAGTCGAGCATGCCGGTCCTCGGTGTTCTTGCAGGGAATAGGGTGCCCACGAGAGTTACTAGGTGTCTTCATAAGCGTACTAACGTTCAAAGAAAGCAGAACTGCAACTCATGTCTCCAGGAAACTGCTCCACGCTTCGGCTTCAGCAGGGCTCTTCAAGGCTTTACCTTGAGGAAACGACTCACGTCAAGTTTCCTTTGAGCTCTAGAGCTTCTAGGTGGAGCTCCCACCCAGGCTACGAAAGCACCCTGTTGATTTAGAGAAAACTCGTTCCCTTCCCACAGCCCTGCCTACAGTGACTAGAGACCCGTCCAAAACACTGGTATTTAGGTAGCTTCAAGGCAGCATGAATGGAGCTTTCAAAATGGGAAAGCAAGACTTGTGCCATCAGGTCTCCGTTTCCAGGGAACACGCAGCCTACCCCCTTGTGATGTCTACCAAGTAAATATTCCCTCAAACTACACAATGGTCCCTTCCCTGAAGAATGTTTTCTTGGCACGGAGTTCTGCATGTAGCGAACTGCCTCTCCCAAGGAACGCTTTGGTAACGCTATCGGGGCTTAGGCTCTTCTAAAACCCTGCAGTGTAAGAGGAAGAACTGTGCTTTGGTTACAGGAGGAACGCAAGCCGAGTTTCTCCTCTAAGTATGGGGTCTTAAGGTATGACTTTGTAGAAGGAATGCAAAGCAGTTTTGATTTCTCAGTGCCGCTCAGCCTAGGGCATTGAGGCAATTTGCATGACATGTAGGACGTGAGAGAACAGATTACCTGGAGCTGTTGGAGTGCTGAGGAAATGTAGCTCTCCCAAGGAAGAGTGCAGTGTGTTGCCCTACACTTAGCATACACAGAGTGACTGGGAAAGGTATCCGGGCCTGGATGTTTCTTAGCAACCCAGTGGAGCCTGCCGGTACTCGGTGTTCTTGCACGGAATAGGGTGCCCAGGCGAGATCCTAGGTGTCTTGAAAAGCGTAGTAACGTTAAAAGAAAGGAGAACTGCAACTCCTGTCTCAAGGAAACTTCTCCACGTGCCGCTTCAGCAGGGCTCTTCAAGGCTTTACCTTGAGGAAAGGACTCACGTCAAGTTTCCTTGTAGCTCTAGAGCGTCTCAGGAGGAGCTCCCACCCAGGCTATGAAAGCACCCTGTTGATTTAGAGAAAACTCGTTCCCTTCCCAGAGCCCTGCCTACAGTGACTAGAAACTCGTCCAAAACACTGGTATTTAGGTAGGTTCAAGGCGGCATGAATGGAGCTTTCAAAATGGGAAAGCAAGCCTTGTGCCATCAGGTCTCCGTTTCCAGGGAACACGCAGCCTACCCCCTTGTGATGTCTACCAAGTAAATATTCCCTCAAACTACACAATGGTCCCTTCCCTGAAGAATGTTTTCTTGGCACGGAGTTCTGCATGTAGCGAACTGCCTCTCCCAAGGAACGCTTTGGTAACGCTATCGGGGCTTAGGCTCTTCTAAAACCCTGCAGTGTAAGAGGAAGAACTGTGCTTTGGTTACAGGAGGAACGCAAGCCGAGTTTCTCCTCTAAGTATGGGGTCTTAAGGTATGACTTTGTAGAAGGAATGCAAAGCAGTTTTGATTTCTCAGTGCCGCTCAGCCTAGGGCATTGAGGCAATTTGCATGACATGTAGGACGTGAGAGAACAGATTACCTGGAGCTGTTGGAGTGCTGAGGAAATGTAGCTCTCCCAAGGAAGAGTGCAGTGTGTTGCCCTACACTTAGCATACACAGAGTGACTGGGAAAGGTATCCGGGCCTGGATGTTTCTTAGCAACCCAGTGGAGCCTGCCGGTACTCGGTGTTCTTGCACGGAATAGGGTGCCCAGGCGAGATCCTAGGTGTCTTGAAAAGCGTAGTAACGTTAAAAGAAAGGAGAACTGCAACTCCTGTCTCAAGGAAACTTCTCCACGTGCTGCTTCAGCAGGGCTCTTCAAGGCTTTACCTTGAGGAAAGGACTCACGTCAAGTTTCCTTGTAGCTCTAGAGCGTCTCAGGAGGAGCTCCCACCCAGTCTACGAAAGCACCCTGTTGATTTCGAGAAAACTCGTTCCCTTCCCAGAGCCCTGCCTACAGTGACTAGAAACTCGTCCAAAACACTGGTATTTAGGTAGGTTCAAGGCGGCATGAATGGAGCTTTCAAAATGGGAAAGCAAGCCTTGTGCCATCAGGTCCCCGTTTCCAGTGAACACGCAGCCTACCTCCCTGTGATTTCTACCAAGTTAATATACACTCTAGAGACACACTGGTCCCTTCCCTGAATAACGTGTTCTTGGCACGGAGTTCTGCATGTAGCGAACTGCCTCTCCCAAGGAATGCTCTAGGTACGCTATAGGGGCTTAGCCTCTTCTAAAACCCTGCAGTGTAAGAGGAAGAACTGTGCTTTGGTTACAGCAGGAACGCAAGGCAACTTTCTCCTGTAAGTATGGGGTCTTAAGGTATGACTTTGTAGAAGGAATGTGAAAGAGTATTGGTTACTCAGTGCCACTCAGCCTAGGGCATTGAGGCAGATATGCATGACATGTAGACGTGAGACAACAGATTGCCTGGAGCTGTTGGAGTGTTGAGGAAATCTAGCTCTCCCAAGGAGGCGTGCAGTGTGTTGCCCTACCCTTAGCATATTGAGAGTGACTGGGAAAGGTTTCCGGGCCTGGATGTTTCTGAGCTTCCCAGTCGAGCATGCCGGTCCTCGGTGTTCTTGCAGGGAATAGGGTGCCCACGAGAGTTACTAGGTGTCTTCATAAGCGTACTAACGTTCAAAGAAAGCAGAACTGCAACTCATGTCTCCAGGAAACTGCTCCACGCTTCGGCTTCAACAGGGCTCTTCAAGGCTTTACCTTGAGGAAACGACTCACGTCAAGTTTCCTTTGAGCTCTAGAGCTTCTAGGTGGAGCTCCCACCCAGGCTACGAAAGCACCCTGTTGATTTAGAGAAAACTCGTTCCCTTCCCACAGCCCTGCCTACAGTGACTAGAGACCCGTCCAAAACACTGGTATTTAGGTAGCTTCAAGGCAGCATGAATGGAGCTTTCAAAATGGGAAAGCAAGCCTTGTGCCATCAGGTCTCCGTTTCCAGGGAACACGCAGCCTACCCCCTTGTGATGTCTACCAAGTAAATATTCCCTCAAACTACACAATGGTCCCTTCCCTGAAGAATGTTTTCTTGGCACGGAGTTCTGCATGTAGCGAACTGCCTCTCCCAAGGAACGCTTTGGTAACGCTATCGGGGCTTAGGCTCTTCTAAAACCCTGCAGTGTAAGAGGAAGAACTGTGCTTTGGTTACAGGAGGAACGCAAGCCGAGTTTCTCCTGTAAGTATGGGGTCTTAAGGTATGACTTTGTAGAAGGAATGCAAAGCAGTTTTGATTTCTCAGTGCCGCTCAGCCTAGGGCATTGAGGCAATTTGCATGACATGTAGGACGTGAGAGAACAGATTACCTGGAGCTGTTGGAGTGCTGAGGAAATGTAGCTCTCCCAAGGAAGAGTGCAGTGTGTTGCCCTACACTTAGCATACACAGAGTGACTGGGAAAGGTATCCGGGCCTGGATGTTTCTTAGCAACCCAGTGGAGCCTGCCGGTACTCGGGGTTCTTGCACGGAATAGGGTGCCCAGGCGAGATCCTAGGTGTCTTGAAAAGCGTAGTAACGTTAAAAGAAAGGAGAACTGCAACTCCTGTCTCAAGGAAACTTCTCCACGTGCCGCTTCAGCAGGGCTCTTCAAGGCTTTACCTTGAGGAAAGGACTCACGTCAAGTTTCCTTGTAGCTCTAGAGCGTCTCAGGAGGAGCTCCCACCCAGGCTACGAAAGCACCCTATTGATGTCGAGAAAACTCGTTCCCTTCCCAGAGCCCTGCCTACAGTGACTAGAAACTCGTCCAAAACACTGGTATTTAGGTAGGTTCAAGGCGGCATGAATGGAGCTTTCAAAATGGGAAAGCAAGCCTTGTGCCATCAGGTCCCCGTTTCCAATGAAGACGCAGCCTACCTCCCTGTGATTTCTACCAAGTTAATATACACTCTAGTGACACACTGGTCCCTTCCCTGAATAACGTGTTCTTGGCACGGAGTTCTGCATGTAGCGAACTGCCTCTCCCAAGGAACGCTTTGGTAACGCTATCGGGGCTTAGGCTCTTCTAAAACCCTGCAGTGTAAGAGGAAGAACTGTGCTTTGGTTACAGCAGGAACGCAAGGCAACGTTCTCCTGTAAGTATGGGGTCTTAAGGTATGACTTTGTAGAAGGAATGTGAAAGAGTATTGGTTTCTCAGTGCCGCTCAGCCTAGGGCATTGAGGCAGATATGCATGACATGTAGACGTGAGACAACAGATTGCCTGGAGCTGTTGGAGTGCTGAGGAAATCTAGCTCTCCCAAAGAGGCGTGCAGTGTGTTGCCCTACACTTAGCATATTGAGAGTGACTGGGAAAGGTTTCCGGGCCTGGATGTTTCTTAGCAACCCAGTGGAGCCTGCCGGTCCTCGGTGTTCTTGCAGGGAATAGGGTGCCCACGAGAGTTACTAGGTGTCTTCATAAGCGTACTAACGTTCAAAGAAAGCAGAACTGCAACTCATGTCTCCAGGAAACTGCTCCACGCTTCGGCTTCAGCAGGGCTCTTCAAGGCTTTACCTTGAGGAAACGACTCACGTCAAGTTTCCTTTGAGCTCTAGAGCGTCTCAGTTGGAGCTCCCACCCAGGCTACGAAAGCACCCTGTTGATTTAGAGAAAACTCGTTCCCTTCCCACAGCCCTGCCTACAGTGACTAGAGACCCGTCCAAAACACTGGTATTTAGGTAGCTTCAAGGCAGCATGAATGGAGCTTTCAAAATGGGAAAGCAAGCCTTGTGCCATCAGGTCTCCGTTTCCAGGGAACACGCAGCCTACCCCCTTGTGATGTCTACCAAGTAAATATTCCCTCAAACTACACAATGGTCCCTTCCCTGAAGAATGTTTTCTTGGCACGGAGTTCTGCATGTAGCGAACTGCCTCTCCCAAGGAACGCTTTGGTAATGCTATCGGGGCTTAGGCTCTTCTAAAACCCTGCAGTGTAAGAGGAAGAACTGTGCTTTGGTTACAGGAGGAACGCAAGCCGAGTTTCTCCTGTAAGTATGGGGTCTTAAGGTATGACTTTGTAGAAGGAATGCGAAGCAGTTTTGATTTCTCAGTGCCGCTCAGCCTAGGGCATTGAGGCAATTTGCATGACATGTAGGACGTGAGAGAACAGATTACCTGGAGCTGTTGGAGTGCTGAGGAAATGTAGCTCTCCCAAGGAAGAGTGCAGTGTGTTGCCCTACACTTAGCATACACAGAGTGACTGGGAAAGGTATCCGGGCCTGGATGTTTCTTAGCAACCCAGTGGAGCCTGCCGGTACTCGGTGTTCTTGCACGGAATAGGGTGCCCAGGCGAGATCCTAGGTGTCTTGAAAAGCGTAGTAACGTTAAAAGAAAGGAGAACTGCAACTCCTGTCTCAAGGAAACTTCTCCACGTGCTGCTTCAGCAGGGCTCTTCAAGGCTTTACCTTGAGGAAAGGACTCACGTCAAGTTTCCTTGTAGCTCTAGAGCGTCTCAGGAGGAGCTCCCACCCAGGCTATGAAAGCACCCTGTTGATTTCGAGAAAACTCGTTCCCTTCCCAGAGCCCTGCCTACAGTGACTAGAAACTCGTCCAAAACACTGGTATTTAGGTAGGTTCAAGGCGGCATGAATGGAGCTTTCAAAATGGGAAAGCAAGCCTTGTGCCATCAGGTCCCCGTTTCCAGTGAACACGCAGCCTACCTCCTTGTGATTTCTACCAAGTTAATATACACTCTAGAGACACACTGGTCCCTTCCCTGAATAACGTGTTCTTGGCACGGAGTTCTGCATGTAGCGAACTGCCTCTCCCAAGGAATGCTCTAGGTACGCTATAGGGGCTTAGCCTCTTCTAAAACCCTGCAGTGTAAGAGGAAGAACTGTGCTTTGGTTACAGCAGGAACGCAAGGCAACTTTCTCCTGTAAGTATGGGGTCTTAAGGTATGACTTTGTAGAAGGAATGTGAAAGAGTATTGGTTTCTCAGTGCCACTCAGCCTAGGGCATTGAGGCAGATATGCATGACATGTAGACGTGAGACAACAGATTGCCTGGAGCTGTTGGAGTGTTGAGGAAATCTAGCTCTCCCAAGGAGGCGTGCAGTGTGTTGCCCTACCCTTAGCATATTGAGAGTGACTGGGAAAGGTTTCCGGGCCTGGATGTTTCTGAGCTTCCCAGTCGAGCATGCCGGTCCTCGGTGTTCTTGCAGGGAATAGGGTGCCCACGAGAGTTACTAGGTGTCTTCATAAGCGTACTAACGTTCAAAGAAAGCAGAACTGCAACTCATGTCTCCAGGAAACTGCTCCACGCTTCGGCTTCAGCAGGGCTCTTCAAGGCTTTACCTTGAGGAAACGACTCACGTCAAGTTTCCTTTGAGCTCTAGAGCTTCTAGGTGGAGCTCCCACCCAGGCTACGAAAGCACCCTGTTGATTTAGAGAAAACTCGTTCCCTTCCCACAGCCCTGCCTACAGTGACTAGAGACCCGTCCAAAACACTGGTATTTAGGTAGCTTCAAGGCAGCATGAATGGAGCTTTCAAAATGGGAAAGCAAGCCTTGTGCCATCAGGTCTCCGTTTCCAGGGAACACGAAGCCTACCCCCTTGTGATGTCTACCAAGTAAATATTCCCTCAAACTACACAATGGTCCCTTCCCTGAAGAATGTTTTCTTGGCACGGAGTTCTGCATGTAGCGAACTGCCTCTCCCAAGGAACGCTTTGGTAACGCTATCGGGGCTTAGGCTCTTCTAAAACCCTGCATTGTAAGAGGAAGAACTGTGCTTTGGTTACAGGAGGAACGCAAGCCGAGTTTCTCCTGTAAGTATGGGGTCTTAAGGTATGACTTTGTAGAAGGAATGCAAAGCAGTTTTGATTTCTCAGTGCCGCTCAGCCTAGGGCATTGAGGCAATTTGCATGACATGTAGGACGTGAGAGAACAGATTACCTGGAGCTGTTGGAGTGCTGAGGAAATGTAGCTCTCCCAAGGAAGAGTGCAGTGTGTTGCCCTACACTTAGCATACACAGAGTGACTGGGAAAGGTATCCGGGCCTGGATGTTTCTTAGCAACCCAGTGGAGCCTGCCGGTACTCGGTGTTCTTGCACGGAATAGGGTGCCCAGGCGAGATCCTAGGTGTCTTGAAAAGCGTAGTAACGTTAAAAGAAAGGAGAACTGCAACTCCTGTCTCAAGGAAACTTCTCCACGTGCCGCTTCAGCAGGGCTCTTCAAGGCTTTACCTTGAGGAAAGGACTCACGTCAAGTTTCCTTGAGGCTCTAGAGCGTCTCAGGAGGAGCTCCCACCCAGGCTATGAAAGCACCCTGTTGATTTAGAGAAAACTCGTTCCCTTCCCAGAGCCCTGCCTACAGTGACTAGAAACTCGTCCAAAACTCTGGTATTTAGGTAGGTTCAAGGCAGCATGAATGGAGCTTTCAAAATGAGAAAGCAAGCCTTGTGCCATCAGGTCTCCGTTTCCAGTGAGCACGCAGCCTACCCCCTTGTGATGTCTACCAAGTAAATATTCCCTCAAACTACACAATGGTCCCTTCCCTGAAGAATGTTTTCTTGGCACGGAGTTCTGCATGTAGCGAACTGCCTCTCCCAAGGAACGCTTTGGTAACGCTTTCGGTGCTTAGGCTCTTCTAAAACCCTGCAGTGTAAGAGGAAGAACTGTGCTTTGGTTACAGGAGGAATGCAAGCCAACTTTCTCCTGTAAGTATGGGGTCTTAAGGTATGACTTTGTAGAAGGACTGTGAAACAGTATTGGTTACTCAGTGCGGCTCAGCCTAGGGCATTGAGGCAGATATGCATGACATGTAGACGTGAGACAACAGATTGCCTGGAGCTGTTGGAGTGCTGAGGAAATCTAGCTCTCCCAAGGAGGCGTGCAGTGTGTTGCCCTACACTTAGCATACACAGAGTGACTGGGAAAGGTTTCCGGGCCTTGATGTTTCTGAGCTTCCCAGTCGAGCATGCCGGTCCTCGGTGTTCTTGCAGGGAATAGGGTGCCCACGGGAGTTACTCGGTGTCTTCATAAGCGTACTAACGTTCAAAGAAAGCAGAACTGCAACTCGTGTCTCCAGGAAACTGCTCCACGCTTTGGCTTCAGCAGGGCTCTTCAAGGCTTTACCTTGAGGAAACGACTCACGTCAAGTTTCCTTTGAGCTCTAGAGCTTCTAGGTGGACCTCCCACCAGGCTACGAAAGCACCCTGTTGATTTCGAGAAAACTCGTTCCCTTCCCAGAGCCCTGCCTACAGTGACTAGAAACTCGTCCAAAACACTGGTATTTAGGTAGGTTCAAGGCGGCATGAATGGAGCTTTCAAAATGGGAAAGCAAGCCTTGTGCCATCAGGTCCCCGTTTCCAGTGAACACGCAGCCTACCTCCTTGTGATTTCTACCAAGTTAATATACACTCTAGAGACACACTGCTCCCTTCCCTGAAAAACGTGTTCTTGGCACGGAGTTCTGCATGTAGCGAACTGCCTCTCCCAAGGAATGCTCTAGGTACGCTATAGGGGCTTAGCCTCTTCTAAAACCCTGCAGTGTAAGAGGAAGAACTGTGCTTTGGTTACAGCAGGAACGCAAGGCAACTTTCTCCTGTAAGTATGGGGTCTTAAGGTATGACTTTGTAGAAGGAATGTGAAAGAGTATGGGTTACTCAGTGCCACTCAGCCTAGGGCATTGAGGCAGATATGCATGACATGTAGACGTGAGACAACAGATTGCCTGGAGCTGTTGGAGTGTTGAGGAAATCTAGCTCTCCCAAGGAGGCGTGCAGTGTGTTGCCCTACACTTAGCATATTGAGAGTGACTGGGAAAGCTTTCCGGGCCTGAATGTTTCTGAGATCCCAGTCGAGCATGCCGGTCCTCGGTCTTCGTGCAGGGAATAGGGTGCCCACGAGAGTTACTAGGTGTCTTCATAAGCGTACTAACGTTCAAAGAAAGCAGAACTGCAACTCATGTCTCCAGGAAACTGCTCCACGCTTTGGCTTCAGCAGGGCTCTTCAAGGCTTTACCTTGAGGAAACGACTCACGTCAAGTTTCCTTTGAGCTCTAGAGCTTCTAGGTGGAGCTCCCACCCAGGCTACGAAAGCACCCTGTTGATTTAGAGAAAACTCGTTCCCTTCCCAGAGCCCTGCCTACAGTGACTAGAGACCCGTCCAAAACACTGGTATTTAGGTAGCTTCAAGGCAGCATGAATGGAGCTTTCAAAATGGGAAAGCAAGCCTTGTGCCATCAGGTCTCCGTTTCCAGGGAACACGCAGCCTACCCCCTTGTGATGTCTACCAAGTAAATATTCCCTCAAACTACACAATGGTCCCTTCCCTGAAGAATGTTTTCTTGGCACGGAGTTCTGCATGTAGCGAACTGCCTCTCCCAAGGAACGCTTTGGTAACGCTATCGGGGCTTAGGCTCTTCTAAAACCCTGCAGTGTAAGAGGAAGAACTGTGCTTTGGTTACAGGAGGAACGCAAGCCGAGTTTCTCCTGTAAGTATGGGGTCTTAAGGTATGACTTTGTAGAAGGAATGCGAAGCAGTTTTGATTTCTCAGTGCCGCTCAACCTAGGGCATTGAGGCAATTTGCATGACATGTAGGACGTGAGAGAACAGATTACCTGGAGCTGTTGGAGTGCTGAGGAAATGTAGCTCTCCCAAGGAAGAGTGCAGTGTGTTGCCCTACACTTAGCATACACAGAGTGACTGGGAAAGGTATCCGGGCCTGGATGTTTCTTAGCAACCCAGTGGAGCCTGCCGGTACTCGGTGTTCTTGCACGGAATAGGGTGCCCAGGCGAGATCCTAGGTGTCTTGAAAATCGTAGTAACGTTAAAAGAAAGGAGAACTGCAACTCATGTCTCAAGGAAACTTCTCCACGTGCCGCTTCAGCAGGGCTCTTCAAGGCTTTACCTTGAGGAAAGGACTCACGTCAAGTTTCCTTGTAGCTCTAGAGCGTCTCAGGAGGAGCTCCCACCCAGGCTACGAAAGCACCCTGTTGATTTAAAGAAAACTCGTTCCCTTCCCAGAGCCCTGCCTACAGTGACTAGAAACTCGTCCAAAACACTGGTATTTAGGTAGGTTCAAGGCGGCATGAATGGAGCTTTCAAAATGGGAAAGCAAGCCTTGTGCCATCAGGTCCCCGTTTCCAGTGAACACGCAGCCTACCTCCCTGTGATTTCTACCAAGTTAATATACATTCTAGCGACACACTGGTCCCTTCCCTGAATAACGTGTTCTTGGCACGGAGTTCTGCATGTAGCGAACTGCCTCTCCCAAGGAATGCTCTAGGTACGCTATAGGGGCTTAGCCTCTTCTAAAACCCTGCAGTGTAAGAGGAAGAACTGTGCTTTGGTTAAGCAGGAACGCAAGGCAACTTTCTCCTGTAAGTATGGGGTCTTAAGGTATGACTTTGTAGAAGGAATGTGAAAGAGTATTGGTTTCTCAGTGCGGCTCAGCCTAGGGCATTGAGGCAGATATGCATGACATGTAGACGTGAGACAACAGACTGCCTGGAGCTGTTGGAGTGCTGAGGCAATCTAGCTCTCCCAAGGAGGCGTGCAGTGTGTTGCCCTACACTTAGCATATTGAGAGTGACTGGGAAAGGTTTCCGGGCCTGGATGTTTCTGAGCTTCCCAGTCGAGCATGCCGGTCCTCGGTGTTCTTGCAGGGAATAGGGTGCCCACGAGAGTTACTAGGTGTCTTCATAAGCGTACTAACGTTCAAAGAAAGCAGAACTGCAACTCATGTCTCCAGGAAACTGCTCCACGCTTCGGCTTCAGCAGGGCCCTTCAAGGCTTTACCTTGAGGAAACGACTCACGTCAAGTTTCCTTTGAGCTCTAGAGCGTCTCAGTTGGAGCTCCCACCCAGGCTACGAAAGCACCCTGTTGATTTAGAGAAAACTCGTTCCCTTCCCACAGCCCTGCCTACAGTGACTAGAGACCCGTCCAAAACACTGGTATTTAGGTAGCTTCAAGGCAGCATGAATGGAGCTTTCAAAATGGGAAAGCAAGCCTTGTGCCATCAGGTCTCCGTTTCCAGGGAACACGCAGCCTACCCCCTTGTGATTTCTACCAAGTAAATATTCCCTCAAACTACACAATGGTCCCTTCCCTGAAGAATGTTTTCTTGGCACGGAGTTCTGCATGTAGCGAACTGCCTCTCCCAAGGAACGCTTTGGTAACGCTATCGGGGCTTAGGCTCTTCTAAAACCCTGCAGTGTAAGAGGAAGAACTGTGCTTTGGTTACAGGAGGAACGCAAGCCGAGTTTCTCCTGTAAGTATGGGGTCTTAAGGTATGACTTTGTAGAAGGAATGCGAAGCAGTTTTGATTTCTCAGTGCCGCTCAGCCTAGGGCATTGAGGGAATTAGCATGACATGTAGGACATGAGAGAACAGATTACTTGGAGCTGTTGGAGTGCTGAGGAAATGTAGCTCTCCCAAGGAAGAGTGCAGTGTGTTGCCCTACACTTAGCATACACAGAGTGACTGGGAAAGGTATCCGGGCCTGGATGTTTCTTAGCAACCCAGTGGAGCCTGCCGGTACTCGGTGTTCTTGCACGGAATAGGGTGCCCAGGCGAGATCCTAGGTGCCTTGAAAAGCGTAGTAACGTTAAAAGAAAGGAGAACTGCAACTCATGTCTCAAGGAAACTTCTCCACGTGCCGCTTCAGCAGGGCTCTTCAAGGCTTTACCTTGAGGAAAGGACTCACGTCAAGTTTCCTTGAGGCTCTAGAGCATCTCAGGAGGAGCTCCCACCCAGGCTATGAAAGCACCCTGTTGATTTAGAGAAAACTCGTTCCCTTCCCAGAGCCCTGCCTACAGTGACTAGAAACTCGTCCAAAACACTGGTATTTAGGTAGGTTCAAGGCGGCATGAATGGAGCTTTCAAAATGGGAAAGCAAGCCTTGTGCCATCAGGTCCCCGTTTCCAGTGAACACGCAGCCTACCTCCCTGTGATTTCTACCAAGTTAATATACATTCTAGCGACACACTGGTCCCTTCCCTGAATAACGTGTTCTTGGCACAGAGTTCTGCATGTAGCGAACTGCCTCTCCCAAGGAATGCTCTAGGTACGCTATAGGGGCTTAGCCTCTTCTAAAACCCTGCAATGTAAGAGGAAGAACTGTGCTTTGGTTACAGCAGGAACGCAAGGCAACTTTCTCCTGTAAGTATGGGGTCTTAAGGTATGACTTTGTAAAAGGAATGTGAAAGAGTATTGGTTTCTCAGTGCGGCTCAGCCTAGGGCATTGAGGCAGATATGCATGACATGTAGACGTGAGACAACAGATTGCCTGGAGCTGTTGGAGTGCTGAGGAAATCTAGCTCTCCCACGGAGGCGTGCAGTGTGTTGCCCTACCCTTAGCATATTGAGAGTGACTGGGAAAGGTTTCCGGGCCTAGATGTTTCTGAGCTTCCCAGTCGAGCATGCCGGTCCTCGGTGTTCTTGCAGGGAATAGGGTGCCCACGAGAGTTACTAGGTGTCTTCATAAGCGTACTAACGTTCAAAGAAAGCAGAACTGCAACTCATGTCTCCAGGAAACTGCTCCACGCTTCGGCTTCAGCAGGGCTCTTCAAGGCTTTACCTTGAGGAAACGACTCACGTCAAGTTTCCTTTGAGCTCTAGAGCGTCTCAGGTGGAGCTCCCACCCAGGCTACGAAAGCACCCTGTTGATTTAGAGAAAACTCGTTCCCTTCCCAGAGCCCTGCCTACAGTGACTAGAGACCCGTCCAAAACACTGGTATTTAGGTAGCTTCAAGGCAGCATGAATGGAGCTTTCAAAATGGGAAAGCAAGCCTTGTGCCATCAGGTCTCCGTTTCCAGTGAGCACGCAGCCTAGCCCCTTGTGATGTCTACCAAGTAAATATTCCCTCAAACTACACAATGGTCCCTTCCCTGAAGAATGTTTTCTTGGCACGGAGTTCTGCATGTAGCGAACTGCCTCTCCCAAGGAACGCTTTGGTAACGCTATCGGGGCTTAGGCTCTTCTAAAACCCTGCAGTGTAAGAGGAAGAACTGTGCTTTGGTTACAGGAGGAACGCAAGCCGAGTTTCTCCTCTAAGTATGGGGTCTTAAGGTATGACTTTGTAGAAGGAATGCAAAGCAGTTTTGATTTCTCAGTGCCGCTCAGCCTAGGGCATTGAGGCAATTTGCATGACATGTAGGACATGAGAGAACAGATTACTTGGAGCTGTTGGAGTGCTGAGGAAATGTAGCTCTCCCAAGGAAGAGTGCAGTGTGTTGCCCTACACTTAGCATACACAGAGTGACTGGGAAAGGTATCCGGGCCTGGATGTTTCTTAGCAACCCAGTGGAGCCTGCCGGTACTCGGTGTTCTTGCACGGAATAGGGTGCCCAGGCGAGATCCTAGGTGTCTTGAAAAGCGTACTAATGTTAAAAGAAAGGAGAACTGCAACTCATGTCTCAAGGAAACTTCTCCACGTGCCGCTTCAGCAGGGCTCTTCAAGGCTTTACCTTGAGGAAAGGACTCACGTCAAGTTTCCTTGTAGCTGTAGAGCGTCTCAGGAGGAGCTCCCACCCAGGCTATGAAAGCACCCTGTGGATTTCGAGAAAACTCGTTCCCTTCCCAGAGCCCTGCCTACAGTGACTAGAGACCCGTCCAAAACACTGGTATTTAGGTAGCTTCAAGGCAGCATGAATGGAGCTTTCAAAATGGGAAAGCAAGCCTTGTGCCATCAGGTCTCCGTTTCCAGTGAGCACGCAGCCTACCCCCTTGTGATTTCTACCAAATAAATATTCCCTCAAACTACACAATGGTCCCTTCCCTGAAGAATGTTTTCTTGGCACGGAGTTCTGCATGTAGCGAACTGCCTCTCCCAAGGAACGCTTTGGTAACGCTATCGGGGCTTAGGCTCTTCTAAAAGCCTGCAGTGTAAGAGGAAGAACTGTGCTTTGGTTACAGGAGGAACGCAAGCCGAGTTTCTCCTGTAAGTATGGGGTCTTAAGGTATGACTTTGTAGAAGGAATGCGAAGCAGTTTTGATTTCTCAGTGCCGCTCAGCCTAGGGCATTGAGGGAATTTGCATGACATGTAGGACATGAGAGAACAGATTACTTGGAGCTGTTGGAGTGCTGAGGAAATGTAGCTCTCCCAAGGAAGAGTGCAGTGTGTTGCCCTACACTTAGCATACACAGAGTGACTGGGAAAGGTATCCGGGCCTGGATGTTTCTTAGCAACCCAGTGGAGCCTGCCGGTACTCGGTGTTCTTGCACGGAATAGGGTGCCCAGGCGAGATCCTAGGTGTCTTGAAAAGCGTAGTAACGTTAAAAGAAAGGAGAACTGCAACTCATGTCTCAAGGAAACTTCTCCACGTGCCGCTTCAGCAGGGCTCTTCAAGGCTTTACCTTGAGGAAAGGACTCACGTCAAGTTTCCTTGTAGCTCTAGAGCGTCTCAGGAGGAGCTCCCACCCAGGCTATGAAAGCACCCTGTTGATTTCGAGAAAACTCGTTCCCTTCCCACAGCCCTGCCTACAGTGACTAGAAACTCGTCCAAAACACTGGTATTTAGGTAGGTTCAAGGCGGCATGAATGGAGCTTTCAAAATGGGAAAGCAAGCCTTGTGCCATCAGGTCCCCGTTTCCAGTGAACACGCAGCCTACCTCCCTGTGATTTCTACCAAGTTAATATACATTCTAGCGACACACTGGTCCCTTCCCTGAATAACGTGTTCTTGGCACGGAGTTCTGCATGTAGCGAACTGCCTCTCCCAAGGAATGCTCTAGGTACGCTATAGGGGCTTAGCCTCTTCTAAAACCCTGCAGTGTAAGAGGAAGAACTGTGCTTTGGTTACAGCAGGAACGCAAGGCAACTTTCTCCTGGAAGTATGGGGTCTTAAGGTATGACTTTGTAGAAGGAATGTGAAAGAGTATTGGTTTCTCAGTGCGGCTCAGCCTAGGGCATTGAGGCAGATATGCATGACATGTAGACGTGAGACAACAGATTGCCTGGAGCTGTTGGAGTGCTGAGGAAATCTAGCTCTCCCAAGGAGGCGTGCAGTGTGTTGCCCTACCCTTAGCATATTGAGAGTGACTGGGAAAGGTTTCCGGGCCTGGATGTTTCTGAGCTTCCCAGTCGAGCATGCCGGTCCTCGGTGTTCTTGCAGGGAATAGGGTGCCCACGAGAGTTACTAGGTGTCTTCATAAGCGTACTAACGTTCAAAGAAAGCAGAACTGCAACTCATGTCTCCAGGAAACTGCTCCACGCTTCGGCTTCAGCAGGGCCCTTCAAGGCTTTACCTTGAGGAAACGACTCACGTCAAGTTTCCTTTGAGCTCTAGAGCGTCTCAGTTGGAGCTCCCACCCAGGCTACGAAAGCACCCTGTTGATTTAGAGAAAACTCGTTCCCTTCCCACAGCCCTGCCTACAGTGACTAGAGACCCGTCCAAAACACTGGTATTTAGGTAGCTTCAAGGCAGCATGAATGGAGCTTTCAAAATGGGAAGGCAAGCCTTGTGCCATCAGGTCTCCGTTTCCAGGGAACACGCAGCCTACCCCCTTGTGATGTCTACCAAGTAAATATTCCCTCAAACTACACAATGGTCCCTTCCCTGAAGAATGTTTTCTTGGCACGGATTTCTGCATGTAGCGAACTGCCTCTCCCAAGGAACGCTTTGGTAACGCTATCGGGGCTTAGGCTCTTCTAAAACCCTGCAGTGTAAGAGGAAGAACTGTGCTTTGGTTACAGGAGGAACGCAAGCCGAATTTCTCCTCTAAGTATGGGGTCTTAAGGTATGACTTTGTAGAAGGAATGCGAAGCAGTTTTGATTTCTCAGTGCCGCTCAGCCTAGGGCATTGAGGCAATTTGCATGACATGTAGGACGTGAGAGAACAGATTACCTGGAGCTGTTGGAGTGCTGAGGAAATGTAGCTCTCCCAAGGAAGAGTGCAGTGTGTTGCCCTACACTTAGCATACACAGAGTGACTGGGAAAGGTATCCGGGCCTGGATGTTTCTTAGCAACCCAGTGGAGCCTGCCGGTACTCGGTGTTCTTGCATGGAATAGGGTGCCCAGGCGAGATCCTAGGTGTCTTGAAAAGCGTAGTAACGTTAAAAGAAAGGAGAACTGCAACTCCTGTCTCAAGGAAACTTCTCCACGTGCCGCTTCAGCAGGGCTCTTCAAGGCTTTACCTTGAGGAAAGGACTCACGTCAAGTTTCCTTGAGGCTCTAGAGCGTCTCAGGAGGAGCTCCCACCCAGGCTATGAAAGCACCCTGTTGATTTAGAGAAAACTCGTTCCCTTCCCACAGCCCTGCCTACAGTGACTAGAAACTCGTCCAAAACTCTGGTATTTAGGTAGGTTCAAGGCAGCATGAATGGAGCTTTCAAAATGGGAAAGCAAGCCTTGTGCCATCAGGTCTCCGTTTCCAGGGAACACGCAGCCTACCCCCTTGTGATGTCTACCAAGTAAATATTCCCTCAAACTACACAATGGTCCCTTCCCTGAAGAATGTTTTCTTGGCACGGAGTTCTGCATGTAGCGAACTGCCTCTCCCAAGGAACGCTTTGGTAACGCTTTCGGTGCTTAGGCTCTTCTAAAACCCTGCAGTGTAAGAGGAAGAACTGTGCTTTGGTTACAGGAGGAATGCAAGCCAACTTTCTCCTGTAAGTATGGGGTCTTAAGGTATGACTTTGTAGAAGGACTGTGAAACAGTATTGGTTACTCAGTGCCGCTCAGCCTAGGGCATTGAGGCAGATATGCATGACATGTAGACGTGAGACAACAGATTGCCTGGAGCTGTTGGAGTGTTGAGGAAATCTAGCTCTCCCAAGGAGGCGTGCAGTGTGTTGCCCTACACTTAGCATATTGAGAGTGACTGGGAAAGGTTTCCGGGCCTTGATGTTTCTGAGCTTCCCAGTCGAGCATGCCGGTCCTCGGTGTTCTTGCAGGGAATAGGGTGCCCACGGGAGTTACTAGGTGTCTTCATAAGCGTACTAACGTTCAAAGAAAGCAGAACTGCAACTCGTGTCTCCAGGAAACTGCTCCACGCTTTGGCTTCAGCAGGGCTCTTCAAGGCTTTACCTTGAGGAAAGGACTCACGTCAAGTTTCCTTTGAGCTCTAGAGCTTCTAGGTGGAGCTCCCACCAGGCTACGAAAGCACCCTGTTGATTTCGAGAAAACTCGTTCCCTTCCCAGAGCCCTGCCTACAGTGACTAGAAACTCGTCCAAAACACTGGTATTTAGGTAGGTTCAAGGCGGCATGAATGGAGCTTTCAAAATGGGAAAGCAAGCCTTGTGCCATCAGGTCCCCGTTTCCAGTGAACACGCAGCCTACCTCCTTGTGATTTCTACCAAGTTAATATACACTCTAGAGACACACTGGTCCCTTCCCTGAAAAACGTGTTCTTGGCACGGAGTTCTGCATGTAGTGAACTGCCTCTCCCAAGGAATGCTCTAGGTACGCTATAGGGGCTTAGCCTCTTCTAAAACCCTGCAGTGTAAGAGGAAGAACTGTGCTTTGGTTACAGCAGGAACGCAAGGCAACTTTCTCCTGTAAGTATGGGGTCTTAAGGTATGACTTTGTAGAAGGAATGTGAAAGAGTATTGGTTACTCAGTGCCACTCAGCCTAGGGCATTGAGGCAGATATGCATGACATGTAGACGTGAGACAACAGATTGCCTGGAGCTGTTGGAGTGTTGAGGAAATCTAGCTCTCCCAAGGAGGCGTGCAGTGTGTTGCCCTACACTTAGCATATTGAGAGTGACTGGGAAAGGTTTCCGGGCCTGCATGTTTCTGAGCTTCCCAGTCGAGCATGCTGGTCCTCGGTCTTCGTGCAGGGAATAGGGTGCCCACGAGAGTTACTAGGTGTCTTCATAAGCGTACTAACGTTCAAAGAAAGCAGAACTGCAACTCATGTCTCCAGGAAACTGCTCCACGCTTTGGCTTCAGCAGGGCTCTTCAAGGATTTACCTTGAGGAAACGACTCACGTCAAGTTTCCTTTGAGCTCTAGAGCTTCTAGGTGGAGCTCCAACCCAGGCTACGAAAGCACCCTGTTGATTTAGAGAAAACTCGTTCCCTTCCCAGAGCCCTGCCTACAGTGACTAGAGACCCGTCCAAAACACTGGTATTTAGGTAGCTTCAAGGCAGCATGAATGGAGCTTTCAAAATGGGAAAGCAAGCCTTGTGCCATCAGGTCTCCGTTTCCAGGGAACACGCAGCCTACCCCCTTGTGATGTCTACCAAGTAAATATTCCCTCAAACTACACAATGGTCCCTTCCCTGAAGAATGTTTTCTTGGCATGGAGTTCTGCATGTAGCGAACTGCCTCTCCCAAGGAACGCTTTGGTAACGCTATCGGGGCTTAGGCTCTTCTAAAACCCTGCAGTGTAAGAGGAAGAACTGTGCTTTGGTTACAGGAGGAACGCAAGCCGAGTTTCTCCTGTAAGTATGGGGTCTTAAGGTATGACTTTGTAGAAGGAATGCGAAGCAGTTTTGATTTCTCAGTGCCGCTCAGCCTAGGGCATTGAGGCAATTTGCATGACATGTAGGACGTGAGAGAACAGATTACCTGGAGCTGTTGGAGTGCTGAGGAAATGTAGCTCTCCCAAGGAAGAGTGCAGTGTGTTGCCCTACACTTAGCATACACAGAGTGACTGGGAAAGGTATCCGGGCCTGGATGTTTCTTAGCAACCCAGTGGAGCCTGCCGGTACTCGGTGTTCTTGCACGGAATAGGGTGCCCAGGCGAGATCCTAGGTGTCTTGAAAAGCGTAGTAACGTTAAAAGAAAGGAGAACTGCAACTCCTGTCTCAAGGAAACTTCTCCACGTGCCGCTTCAGCAGGGCTCTTCAAGGCTTTACCTTGAGGAAAGGACTCACGTCAAGTTTCCTTGTAGCTCTAGAGCGTCTCAGGAGGAGCTCCCACCCAGGCTAGGAAAGCACCCTGTTGATTTAAAGAAAACTCGTTCCCTTCCCAGAGCCCTGCCTACAGTGACTAGAAACTCGTCCAAAACACTGGTATTTAGGTAGGTTCAAGGCGGCATGAATGGAGCTTTCAAAATGGGAAAGCAAGCCTTGTGCCATCAGGTCCCCGTTTCCAGTGAACACGCAGCCTACCTCCCTGTGATTTCTACCAAGTTAATATACATTCTAGCGACACACTGGTCCCTTCCCTGAATAACGTGTTCTTGGCACGGAGTTCTGCATGTAGCGAACTGCCTCTCCCAAGGAATGCTCTAGGTACGCTATAGGGGCTTAGCCTCTTCTAAAACCCTGCAGTGTAAGAGGAACAACTGTGCTTTGGTTACAGCAGGAACGCAAGGCAACTTTCTCCTGTAAGTATGGGGTCTTAAGGTATGACTTTGTAGAAGGAATGTGAAAGAGTATTGGTTTCTCAGTGCGGCTCAGCCTAGGGCATTGAGGCAGATATGCATGACATGTAGACGTGAGACAACAGATTGCCTGGAGCTGTTGGAGTGCTGAGGCAATCTAGCTCTCCCAAGGAGGCGTGCAGTGTGTTGCCCTACACTTAGCATATTGAGAGTGACTGGGAAAGGTTTCCGGGCCTGGATGTTTCTGAGCTTCCCAGTCGAGCATGCCAGTCCTCGGTGTTCTTGCAGGGAATAGGGTGTCCACGAGAGTTACTAGGTGTCTTCATAAGCGTACTAACGTTCAAAGAAAGCAGAACTGCAACTCATGTCTCCAGGAAACTGCTCCACGCTTCGGCTTCAGCAGGGCCCTTCAAGGCTTTACCTTGAGGAAACGACTCACGTCAAGTTTCCTTTGAGCTCTAGAGCGTCTCAGTTGGAGATCCCACCCAGGCTACGAAAGCACCCTGTTGATTTAGAGAAAACTCGTTCCCTTCCCACAGCCCTGCCTACAGTGACTAGAGACCCGTCCAAAACACTGGTATTTAGGTAGCTTCAAGGCAGCATGAATGGAGCTTTCAAAATGGGAAAGCAAGCCTTGTGCCATCAGGTCTCCGTTTCCAGGGAACACGCAGCCTACCCCCTTGTGATTTCTACCAAGTAAATATTCCCTCAAACTACACAATGGTCCCTTCCCTGAAGAATGTTTTCTTGGCACGGAGTTCTGCATGTAGCGAACTGCCTCTCCCAAGGAACGCTTTGGTAACGCTATCGGGGCTTAGGCTCTTCTAAAACCCTGCAGTGTAAGAGGAAGAACTGTGCTTTGGTTACAGGAGGAACGCAAGCCGAGTTTCTCCTGTAAGTATGGGGTCTTAAGGTATGACATTGTAGAAGGAATGCGAAGCAGTTTTGATTTCTCAGTGCCGCTCAGCCTAGGGCATTGAGGGAATTAGCATGACATGTAGGACATGAGAGAACAGATTACTTGGAGCTGTTGGAGTGCTGAGGAAATGTAGCTCTCCCAAGGAAGAGTGCAGTGTGTTGCCCTACACTTAGCATACACAGAGTGACTGGGAAAGGTATCCGGGCCTGGATGTTTCTTAGCAACCCAGTGGAGCCTGCCGGTACTCGGTGTTCTTGCACGGAATAGGGTGCCCAGGCGAGATCCTAGGTGTCTTGAAAAGCGTAGTAACGTTAAAAGAAAGGAGAACTGCAACTCATGTCTCAAGGAAACTTCTCCACGTGCCGCTTCAGCAGGGCTCTTCAAGGCTTTACCTTGAGGAAAGGACTCACGTCAAGTTTCCTTGAGGCTCTAGAGCGTCTCAGGAGGAGCTCCCACCCAGGCTATGAAAGCACCCTGTTGATTTAGAGAAAACTCGTTCCCTTCCCAGAGCCCTGCCTACAGTGACTAGAAACTCGTCCAAAACACTGGTATTTAGGTAGGTTCAAGGCGGCATGAATGGAGCTTTCAAAATGGGAAAGCAAGCCTTGTGCCATCAGGTCCCCGTTTCCAGTGAACACGCAGCCTACCTCCCTGTGATTTCTACCAAGTTAATATACATTCTAGCGACACACTGGTCCCTTCCCTGAATAACGTGTTCTTGGCACGGAGTTCTGCATGTAGCGAACTGCCTCTCCCAAGGAATGCTCTAGGTACGCTATAGGGGCTTAGCCTCTTCTAAAACCCTGCAGTGTAAGAGGAAGAACTGTGCTTTGGTTACAGCAGGAACGCAAGGCAACTTTCTCCTGTAAGTATGGGGTCTTAAGGTATGACTTTGTAAAAGGAATGTGAAAGAGTATTGGTTTCTCAGTGCGGCTCAGCCTAGGGCATTGAGGCAGATATGCATGACATGTAGACGTGAGACAACAGATTGCCTGGAGCTGTTGGAGTGCTGAGGCAATCTAGCTCTCCCAAGGAGGCGTGAAGTGTGTTGCCCTACCCTTAGCATATTGAGAGTGACTGGGAAAGGTTTCCGGGCCTGGATGTTTCTGAGCTTCCCAGTCGAGCATGCCGGTCCTCGGTGTTCTTGCAGGGAATAGGGTGCCCACGAGAGTTACTAGGTGTCTTCATAAGCGTACTAACGTTCAAAGAAAGCAGAACTGCAACTCATGTCTCCAGGAAACTGCTCCACGCTTCGGCTTCAGCAGGGCCCTTCAAGGCTTTACCTTGAGGAAACGACTCACGTCAAGTTTCCTTTGAGCTCTAGAGCGTCTCAGTTGGAGCTCCCACCCAGGCTACGAAAGCACCCTGTTGATTTAGAGAAAACTCGTTCCCTTCCCACAGCCCTGCCTACAGTGACTAGAGACCCGTCCAAAACACTGGTATTTAGGTAGCTTCAAGGCAGCATGAATGGAGCTTTCAAAATGGGAAAGCAAGCCTTGTGCCATCAGGTCTCCGTTTCCAGGGAACACGCAGCCTACCCCCTTGTGATGTCTACCAAGTAAATATTCCCTCAAACTACACAATGGTCCCTTCCCTGAAGAATGTTTTCTTGGCACGGAGTTCTGCATGTAGCGAACTGCCTCTCCCAAGGAACGCTTTGGTAACGCTATCGGGGCTTAGGCTCTTCTAAAACCCTGCAGTGTAAGAGGAAGAACTGTGCTTTGGTTACAGGAGGAACGCAAGCCGAGTTTCTCCTCTAACTATGCGGTCTTAAGGTATGACTTTGTAGAAGGAATGCGAAGCAGTTTTGATTTCTCAGTGCCGCTCAGCCTAGGGCATTGAGGCAATTTGCATGACATGTAGGACGTGAGAGAACAGATTACCTGGAGCTGTTGGAGTGCTGAGGAAATGTAGCTCTCCCAAGGAAGAGTGCAGTGTGTTGCCCTACACTTAGCATACACAGAGTGACTGGGAAAGGTATCCGGGCCTGGATGTTTCTTAGCAACCCAGTGGAGCCTGCCGGTACTCGGTGTTCTTGCACGGAATAGGGTGCCCAGGCGAGATCCTAGGTGTCTTGAAAAGCGTAGTAACGTTAAAAGAAAGGAGAACTGCAACTCCTGTCTCAAGGAAACTTCTCCACGTGCCGCTTCAGCAGGGCTCTTCAAGGCTTTACCTTGAGGAAAGGACTCACGTCAAGTTTCCTTGAGGCTCTAGAGCGTCTCAGGAGGAGCTCCCACCCAGGCTATGAAAGCACCCTGTTGATTTAGAGAAAACTCGTTCCCTTCCCAGAGCCCTGCCTACAGTGACTAGAAACTCGTCCAAAACTCTGGTATTTAGGTAGGTTCAAGGCGGCATGAATGGAGCTTTCAAAATGGGAAAGCAAGCCTTGTGCCATCAGGTCTCCGTTTCCAGTGAGCACGCAGCCTACCCCCTTGTGATGTCTACCAAGTAAATATTCCCTCAAACTACACAATGGTCCCTTCCCTGAAGAATGTTTTCTTGGCACGGAGTTCTGCATGTAGCGAACTGCCTCTCCCAAGGAACGCTTTGGTAACGCTTTTGGTGCTTAGGCTCTTCTAAAACCCTGCAGTGTAAGAGGAAGAACTGTGCTTTGGTTACAGGAGGAATGCAAGCCAACTTTCTCCTGTAAGTATGGGGTCTTAAGGTATGACTTTGTAGAAGGACTGTGAAACAGTATTGGTTACTCAGTGCCGCTCAGCCTAGGGCATTGAGGCAGATATGCATGACATGTAGACGTGAGACAACAGATTGCCTGGAGCTGTTGGAGTGTTGAGGAAATCTAGCTCTCCCAAGGAGGCGTGCAGTGTGTTGCCCTACACTTAGCATATTGAGAGTGACTGGGAAAGGTTTCCGGGCCTTGATGTTTCTGAGCTTCCCAGTCGAGCATGCCGGTCCTCGGTGTTCTTGCAGGGAATAGGGTGCCCACGGGAGTTACTAGGTGTCTTCATAAGCGTACTAACGTTCAAAGAAAGCAGAACTGCAACTCGTGTCTCCAGGAAACTGCTCCACGCTTTGGCTTCAGCAGGGCTCTTCAAGGCTTTACCTTGAGGAAAGGACTCACGTCAAGTTTCCTTTGAGCTCTAGAGCTTCTAGGTGGAGCTCCCACCAGGCTACGAAAGCACCCTGTTGATTTCGAGAAAACTCGTTCCCTTCCCAGAGCCCTGCCTACAGTGACTAGAAACTCGTCCAAAACACTGGTATTTAGGTAGGTTCAAGGCGGCATGAATGGAGCTTTCAAAATGGGAAAGCAAGCCTTGTGCCATCAGGTCCCCGTTTCCAGTGAACACGCAGCCTACCTCCTTGTGATTTCTACCAAGTTAATATACACTCTAGAGACACACTGGTCCCTTCCCTGAAAAACGTGTTCTTGGCACGGAGTTCTGCATGTAGCGAACTGCCTCTCCCAAGGAATGCTCTAGGTACGCTATAGGGGCTTAGCCTCTTCTAAAACCCTGCAGTGTAAGAGGAAGAACTGTGCTTTGGTTACAGCAGGAACGCAAGGCAACTTTCTCCTGTAAGTATGGGGTCTTAAGGTATGACTTTGTAGAAGGAATGTGAAAGAGTATTGGTTACTCAGTGCCACTCAGCCTAGGGCATTGAGGCAGATATGCATGACATGTAGACGTGAGACAACAGATTGCCTGGAGCTGTTGGAGTGTTGAGGAAATCTAGCTCTCCCAAGGAGGCGTGCAGTGTGTTGCCCTACACTTAGCATATTGAGAGTGACTGGGAAAGGTTTCCGGGCCTGGATGTTTCTGAGCTTCCCAGTCGAGCATGCTGGTCCTCGGTCTTCGTGCAGGGAATAGGGTGCCCACGAGAGTTACTAGGTGTCTTCATAAGCGTACTAACGTTCAAAGAAAGCAGAACTGCAACTCATGTCTCCAGGAAACTGCTCCACGCTTTGGCTTCAGCAGGGCTCTTCAAGGATTTACCTTGAGGAAACGACTCACGTCAAGTTTCCTTTGAGCTCTAGAGCTTCTAGGTGGAGCTCCAACCCAGGCTACGAAAGCACCCTGTTGATTTAGAGAAAACTCGTTCCCTTCCCAGAGCCCTGCCTACAGTGACTAGAGACCCGTCCAAAACACTGGTATTTAGGTAGCTTCAAGGCAGCATGAATGGAGCTTTCAAAATGGGAAAGCAAGCCTTGTGCCATCAGGTCTCCGTTTCCAGGGAACACGCAGCCTACCCCCTTGTGATGTCTACCAAGTAAATATTCCCTCAAACTACACAATGGTCCCTTCCCTGAAGAATGTTTTCTTGGCATGGAGTTCTGCATGTAGCGAACTGCCTCTCCCAAGGAACGCTTTGGTAACGCTATCGGGGCTTAGGCTCTTCTAAAACCCTGCAGTGTAAGAGGAAGAACTGTGCTTTGGTTACAGGAGGAACGCAAGCCGAGTTTCTCCTGTAAGTATGGGGTCTTAAGGTATGACTTTGTAGAAGGAATGCGAAGCAGTTTTGATTTCTCAGTGCCGCTCAGCCTAGGGCATTGAGGCAATTTGCATGACATGTAGGACGTGAGAGAACAGATTACCTGGAGCTGTTGGAGTGCTGAGGAAATGTAGCTCTCCCAAGGAAGAGTGCAGTGTGTTGCCCTACACTTAGCATACACAGAGTGACTGGGAAAGGTATCCGGGCCTGGATGTTTCTTAGCAACCCAGTGGAGCCTGCCGGTACTCGGTGTTCTTGCACGGAATAGGGTGCCCAGGCGAGATCCTAGGTGTCTTGAAAAGCGTAGTAACGTTAAAAGAAAGGAGAACTGCAACTCCTGTCTCAAGGAAACTTCTCCACGTGCCGCTTCAGCAGGGCTCTTCAAGGCTTTACCTTGAGGAAAGGACTCACGTCAAGTTTCCTTGTAGCTCTAGAGCGTCTCAGGAGGAGCTCCCACCCAGGCTAGGAAAGCACCCTGTTGATTTAAAGAAAACTCGTTCCCTTCCCAGAGCCCTGCCTACAGTGACTAGAAACTCGTCCAAAACACTGGTATTTAGGTAGGTTCAAGGCGGCATGAATGGAGCTTTCAAAATGGGAAAGCAAGCCTTGTGCCATCAGGTCCCCGTTTCCAGTGAACACGCAGCCTACCTCCCTGTGATTTCTACCAAGTTAATATACATTCTAGCGACACACTGGTCCCTTCCCTGAATAACGTGTTCTTGGCACGGAGTTCTGCATGTAGCGAACTGCCTCTCCCAAGGAATGCTCTAGGTACGCTATAGGGGCTTAGCCTCTTCTAAAACCCTGCAGTGTAAGAGGAAGAACTGTGCTTTGGTTACAGCAGGAACGCAAGGCAACTTTCTCCTGTAAGTATGGGGTCTTAAGGTATGACTTTGTAGAAGGAATGTGAAAGAGTATTGGTTTCTCAGTGCGGCTCAGCCTAGGGCATTGAGGCAGATATGCATGACATGTAGACGTGAGACAACAGATTGCCTGGAGCTGTTGGAGTGCTGAGGCAATCTAGCTCTCCCAAGGAGGCGTGCAGTGTGTTGCCCTACACTTAGCATATTGAGAGTGACTGGGAAAGGTTTCCGGGCCTGGATGTTTCTGAGCTTCCCAGTCGAGCATGCCAGTCCTCGGTGTTCTTGCAGGGAATAGGGTGTCCACGAGAGTTACTAGGTGTCTTCATAAGCGTACTAACGTTCAAAGAAAGCAGAACTGCAACTCATGTCTCCAGGAAACTGCTCCACGCTTCGGCTTCAGCAGGGCCCTTCAAGGCTTTACCTTGAGGAAACGACTCACGTCAAGTTTCCTTTGAGCTCTAGAGCGTCTCAGTTGGAGCTCCCACCCAGGCTACGAAAGCACCCTGTTGATTTAGAGAAAACTCGTTCCCTTCCCACAGCCCTGCCTACAGTGACTAGAGACCCGTCCAAAACACTGGTATTTAGGTAGCTTCAAGGCAGCATGAATGGAGCTTTCAAAATGGGAAAGCAAGCCTTGTGCCATCAGGTCTCCGTTTCCAGGGAACACGCAGCCTACCCCCTTGTGATTTCTACCAAGTAAATATTCCCTCAAACTACACAATGGTCCCTTCCCTGAAGAATGTTTTCTTGGCACGGAGTTCTGCATGTAGCGAACTGCCTCTCCCAAGGAACGCTTTGGTAACGCTATCGGGGCTTAGGCTCTTCTAAAACCCTGCAGTGTAAGAGGAAGAACTGTGCTTTGGTTACAGGAGGAACGCAAGCCGAGTTTCTCCTGTAAGTATGGGGTCTTAAGGTATGACATTGTAGAAGGAATGCGAAGCAGTTTTGATTTCTCAGTGCCGCTCAGCCTAGGGCATTGAGGGAATTAGCATGACATGTAGGACATGAGAGAACAGATTACTTGGAGCTGTTGGAGTGCTGAGGAAATGTAGCTCTCCCAAGGAAGAGTGCAGTGTGTTGCCCTACACTTAGCATACACAGAGTGACTGGGAAAGGTATCCGGGCCTGGATGTTTCTTAGCAACCCAGTGGAGCCTGCCGGTACTCGGTGTTCTTGCACGGAATAGGGTGCCCAGGCGAGATCCTAGGTGTCTTGAAAAGCGTAGTAACGTTAAAAGAAAGGAGAACTGCAACTCATGTCTCAAGGAAACTTCTCCACGTGCCGCTTCAGCAGGGCTCTTCAAGGCTTTACCTTGAGGAAAGGACTCACGTCAAGTTTCCTTGAGGCTCTAGAGCGTCTCAGGAGGAGCTCCCACCCAGGCTATGAAAGCACCCTGTTGATTTAGAGAAAACTCGTTCCCTTCCCAGAGCCCTGCCTACAGTGACTAGAAACTCGTCCAAAACACTGGTATTTAGGTAGGTTCAAGGCGGCATGAATGGAGCTTTCAAAATGGGAAAGCAAGCCTTGTGCCATCAGGTCCCCGTTTCCAGTGAACACGCAGCCTACCTCCCTGTGATTTCTACCAAGTTAATATACATTCTAGCGACACACTGGTCCCTTCCCTGAATAACGTGTTCTTGGCACGGAGTTCTGCATGTAGCGAACTGCCTCTCCCAAGGAATGCTCTAGGTACGCTATAGGGGCTTAGCCTCTTCTAAAACCCTGCAGTGTAAGAGGAAGAACTGTGCTTTGGTTACAGCAGGAACGCAAGGCAACTTTCTCCTGTAAGTATGGGGTCTTAAGGTATGACTTTGTAAAAGGAATGTGAAAGAGTATTGGTTTCTCAGTGCGGCTCAGCCTAGGGCATTGAGGCAGATATGCATGACATGTAGACGTGAGACAACAGATTGCCTGGAGCTGTTGGAGTGCTGAGGCAATCTAGCTCTCCCAAGGAGGCGTGCAGTGTGTTGCCCTACCCTTAGCATATTGAGAGTGACTGGGAAAGGTTTCCGGGCCTGGATGTTTCTGAGCTTCCCAGTCGAGCATGCCGGTCCTCGGTGTTCTTGCAGGGAATAGGGTGCCCACGAGAGTTACTAGGTGTCTTCATAAGCGTACTAACGTTCAAAGAAAGCAGAACTGCAACTCATGTCTCCAGGAAACTGCTCCACGCTTCGGCTTCAGCAGGGCCCTTCAAGGCTTTACCTTGAGGAAACGACTCACGTCAAGTTTCCTTTGAGCTCTAGAGCGTCTCAGGTGGAGCTCCCACCCAGGCTACGAAAGCACCCTGTTGATTTAGAGAAAACTCGTTCCCTTCCCACAGCCCTGCCTACAGTGACTAGAGACCCGTCCAAAACACTGGTATTTAGGTAGCTTCAAGGCAGCATGAATGGAGCTTTCAAAATGGGAAAGCAAGCCTTGTGCCATCAGGTCTCCGTTTCCAGGGAACACGCAGCCTACCCCCTTGTGATGTCTACCAAGTAAATATTCCCTCAAACTACACAATGGTCCCTTCCCTGAAGAATGTTTTCTTGGCACGGAGTTCTGCATGTAGCGAACTGCCTCTCCCAAGGAACGCTTTGGTAACGCTATCGGGGCTTAGGCTCTTCTAAAACCCTGCAGTGTAAGAGGAAGAACTGTGCTTTGGTTACAGCAGGAACGCAAGCCGAGTTTCTCCTGTAAGTATGGGGTCTTAAGGTATGACTTTGTAGAAGGAATGCGAAGCAGTTTTGATTTCTCAGTGCCGCTCAGCCTAGGGCATTGAGGCAATTTGCATGACATGTAGGACGTGAGAGAACAGATTACCTGGAGCTGTTGGAGTGCTGAGGAAATGTAGCTCTCCCAAGGAAGAGTGCAGTGTGTTGCCCTACACTTAGCATACACAGAGTGACTGGGAAAGGTATCCGGGCCTGGATGTTTCTTAGCAACCCAGTGGAGCCTGCCGGTACTCGGTGTTCTTGCACGGAATAGGGTGCCCAGGTGAGATCCTAGGTGTCTTGAAAAGCGTAGTAACGTTAAAAGAAAGGAGAACTGCAACTCATGTCTCAAGAAAACTTCTCCACGTGCCGCTTCAGCAGGGCTCTTCAAGGCTTTACCTTGAGGAAAGGACTCACGTCAAGTTTCCTTGTAGCTCTAGAGCGTCTCAGGAGGAGCTCCCACCCAGGCTACGAAAGCACCCTGTTGATTTAAAGAAAACTCGTTCCCTTCCCAGAGCCCTGCCTACAGTGACTAGAAACTCGTCCAAAACACTGGTATTTAGGTAGGTTCAAGGCGGCATGAATGGAGCTTTCAAAATGGGAAAGCAAGCCTTGTGCCATCAGGTCCCCATTTCCAGTGAACACGCAGCCTACCTCCCTGTGATTTCTACCAAGTTAATATACATTCTAGCGACACACTGGTCCCTTCCCTGAATAACGTGTTCTTGGCACGGAGTTCTGCATGTAGAGAACTGCCTCTCCCAAGGAATGCTCTAGGTACGCTATAGGGGCTTAGCCTCTTCTAAAACCCTGCAGTGTAAGAGGAAGAACTGTGCTTTGGTTACAGCAGGAACGCAAGGCAACTTTCTCCTGTAAGTATGGGGTCTTAAGGTATGACTTTGTAGAAGGAATGTGAAAGAGTATTGGTTTCTCAGTGCGGCTCAGCCTAGGGCATTGAGGCAGATATGCATGACATGTAGACGTGAGACAACAGATTGCCTGGAGCTGTTGGAGTGCTGAGGAAATCTAGCTCTCCCAAGGAGGCGTGCAGTGTGTTGCCCTACCCTTAGCATATTGAGAGTGACTGGGAAAGGTTTCCGGGCCTAGATGTTTCTGAGCTTCACAGTCGAGCATGCCGGTCCTCGGTGTTCTTGCAGGGAATAGGGTGCCCACGAGAGTTACTAGGTGTCTTTATAAGCGTACTAACGTTCAAAGAAAGCAGAACTGCAACTCATGTCTCCAGGAAACTGCTCCACGCTTCGGCTTCAGCAGGGCCCTTCAAGGCTTTACCTTGAGGAAACGACTCACGTCAAGTTTCCTTTGAGCTCTAGAGCGTCTCAGTTGGAGCTCCCACCCAGGCTAGGAAAGCACCCTGTTGATTTAGAGAAAACTCGTTCCCTTCCCACAGCCCTGCCTACAGTGACTAGAGACCCGTCCAAAACACTGGTATTTAGGTAGCTTCAAGGCAGCATGAATGGAGCTTTCAAAATGGGAAAGCAAACCTTGTGCCATCAGGTCTCCGTTTCCAGGGAACACGCAGCCTACCCCCTTGTGATGTCTACCAAGTAAATATTCCCTCAAACTACACAATGGTCCCTTCCCTGAAGAATGTTTTCTTGGCACGGAGTTCTGCATGTAGCGAACTGCCTCTCCCAAGGAACGCTTTGGTAACGCTATCGGGGCTTAGGCTCTTCTAAAACCCTGCAGTGTAAGAGGAAGAACTGTGCTTTGGTTACAGGAGGAACGCAAGCCGAGTTTCTCCTGTAAGTATGGGGTCTTAAGGTATGACATTGTAGAAGGAATGCGAAGCAGTTTTGATTTCTCAGTGCCGCTCAGCCTAGGGCATTGAGGGAATTAGCATGACATGTAGGACATGAGAGAACAGATTACTTGGAGCTGTTGGAGTGCTGAGGAAATGTAGCTCTCCCAAGGAAGAGTGCAGTGTGTTGCCCTACACTTAGCATACACAGAGTGACTGGGAAAGGTATCCGGGCCTGGATGTTTCTTAGCAACCCAGTGGAGCCTGCCGGTACTCGGTGTTCTTGTACGGAATAGGGTGCCCAGGTGAGATCCTAGGTGTCTTGAAAAGCGTAGTAACGTTAAAAGAAAGGAGAACTGCAACTCATGTCTCAAGGAAACTTCTCCACGTGCCGCTTCAGCAGGGCTCTTCAAGGCTTTACCTTGAGGAAAGGACTCACGTCAAGTTTCCTTGAGGCTCTAGAGCGTCTCAGGAGGAGCTCCCACCCAGGCTATGAAAGCACCCAGTTGATTTAGAGAAAACTCGTTCCCTTCCCAGAGCCCTGCCTACAGTGACTAGAAACTCGTCCAAAACACTGGTATTTAGGTAGGTTCAAGGCGGCATGAATGGAGCTTTCAAAATGGGAAAGCAAGCCTTGTGCCATTAGGTCCCCGTTTCCAGTGAACACGCAGCCTACCTCCCTGTGATTTCTACCAAGTTAATATACATTCTAGCGACACACTGGTCCCTTCCCTGAATAACATGTTCTTGGCACGGAGTTCTGCATGTAGCGAACTGCCTCTCCCAAGGAATGCTCTAGGTACGCTATAGGGGCTTAGCCTCTTCTAAAACCCTGCAGTGTAAGAGGAAGAACTGTGCTTTGGTTACAGCAGGAACGCAAGGCAACTTTCTCCTGTAAGTATGGGGTCTTAAGATATGACTTTGTAAAAGGAATGTGAAAGAGTATTGGTTTCTCAGTGCGGCTCAGCCTAGGGCATTGAGGCAGATATGCATGACATGTAGACGTGAGACAACAGATTGCCTGGAGCTGTTGGAGTGCTGAGGAAATCTAGCTCTCCCAAGGAGGCGTGCAGTGTGTTGCCCTACCCTTAGCATATTGAGAGTGACTGGGAAAGGTTTCCGGGCCTAGATGTTTCTGAGCTTCCCAGTCGAGCATGCCGGTCCTCGGTGTTCTTGCAGGGAATAGGGTGCCCACGAGAGTTACTAGGTGTCTTCATAAGCGTACTAACGTTCAAAGAAAGCAGAACTGCAACTCATGTCTCCAGGAAACTGCTCCACGCTTCGGCTTCAGCAGGGCCCTTCAAGGCTTTACCTTGAGGAAACGACTCACGTCAAGTTTCCTTTGAGCTCTAGAGCATCTCAGTTGGAGCTCCCACCCAGGCTACGAAAGCACCCTGTTGATTTAGAGAAAACACGTTCCCTTCCCACAGCCCTGCCTACAGTGACTAGAGACCCGTCCAAAACACTGGTATTTAGGTAGCTTCAAGGCAGCATGAATGGAGCTTTCAAAATGGGAAAGCAAGCCTTGTGCCATCAGGTCTCCGTTTCCAGGGAACACGCAGCCTACCCCCTTGTGATGTCTACCAAGTAAATATTCCCTCAAACTACACAATGGTCCCTTCCCTGAAGAATGTTTTCTTGGCACGGAGTTCTGCATGTAGCGAACTGCCTCTCCCAAGGAACGCTTTGGTAACGCTTTCGGTGCTTAGGCTCTTCTAAAACCCTGCAGTGTAAGAGGAAGAACTGTGCTTTGGTTACAGGAGGAATGCAAGCCAACTTTCTCCTGTAAGTATGGGGTCTTAAGGTATGACTTTGTAGAAGGACTGTGAAACAGTATTGGTTACTCAGTGCCGCTCAGCCTAGGGCATTGAGGCAGATATGCATGACATGTAGACGTGAGACAACAGATTGCCTGGAGCTGTTGGAGTGCTGAGGAAATCTAGCTCTCCCAAGGAGGCGTGCAGTGTGTTGCCCTACACTTAGCATACACAGAGTGACTGGGAATGGTTTCCGGGCTTTGATGTTTCTGAGTTTCCCAGTCGAGCCTGCCAGTCCTCGGTGTTCTTGCAGGGAATAGGGTGCCCACGGGAGTTACTAGGTGTCTTCATAAGCGTACTAACGTTCAAAGAAAGCAGAATTGCAACTCGTGTCTCCAGGAAACTGCTCCACGCTTTGGCTTCAGCAGGGCTCTTCAAGGCTTTACCTTGAGGAAACGACTCACGTCAAGTTTCCTTTGAGCTCTAGAGCTTCTAGGTGGAGCTCCCACCAGGCTACGAAAGCACCCTGTTGATTTCGAGAAAACTCGTTCCCTTCCCAGAGCCCTGCGTACAGTGACTAGAAACTCGTCCAAAACACTGGTATTTAGGTAGGTTCAAGGCGGCATGAATGGAGCTTTCAAAATGGGAAAGCAAGCCTTGTGCCATCAGGTCCCCGTTTCCAGTGAACACGCAGCCTACCTCCTTGTGATTTCTACCAAGTTAATATACACTCTAGAGACACACTGGTCCCTTCCCTGAATAACGTGTTCTTGGCACGGAGTTCTGCATGTAGCGAACTGCCTCTCCCAAGGAATGCTCTAGGTACGCTATAGGGGCTTAGCCTCTTCTAAAACCCTGCAGTGTAAGAGGAAGAACTGTGCTTTGGTTACAGCAGGAACGCAAGCCGAGTTTCTCCTGTAAGTATGGGGTCTTAAGGTATGACTTTGTAGAAGGAATGCGAAGCAGTTTTGATTTCTCAGTGCCGCTCAGCCTAGGGCATTGAGGCAATTTGCATGACATGTAGGACGTGAGAGAACAGATTACCTGGAGCTGTTGGAGTGCTGAGGAAATGTAGCTCTCCCAAGGAAGAGTGCAGTGTGTTGCCCTACACTTAGCATACACAGAGTGACTGGGAAAGGTATCCGGGCCTGGATGTTTCTTAGCAACCCAGTGGAGCCTGCCGGTACTCGGTGTTCTTGCACGGAATAGGGTGCCCAGGCGAGATCCTAGGTGTCTTGAAAAGCGTAGTAACGTTAAAAGAAAGGAGAACTGCAACTCATGTCTCAAGGAAACTTCTCCACGTGCCGCTTCAGCAGGGCTCTTCAAGGCTTTACCTTGAGGAAAGGACTCACGTCAAGTTTCCTTGAGGCTCTAGAGCGTCTCAGGAGGAGCTCCCACCCAGGCTACGAAAGCACCCTGTTGATTTAGAGAAAACTCGTTCCCTTCCCAGAGCCCTGCCTACAGTGACTAGAAACTCGTCCAAAACACTGGTATTTAGGTAGGTTCAAGGCGGCATGAATGGAGCTTTCAAAATGGGAAAGCAAGCCTTGTGCCATCAGGTCCCCGTTTCCAGTGAACACGCAGCCTACCTCCCTGTGATTTCTACCAAGTTAATATACATTCTAGCGACACACTGGTCCCTTCCCTGAATAACGTGTTCTTGGCACGGAGTTCTGCATGTAGCGAACTGCCTCTCCCAAGGAATGCTCTAGGTACGCTATAGGGGCTTAGCCTCTTCTAAAACCCTGCAGTGTAAGAGGAAGAACTGTGCTTTGGTTACAGCAGGAACGCAAGGCAACTTTCTCCTGTAAGTATGGGGTCTTAAGGTATGACTTTGTAGAAGGAATGTGAAAGAGTATTGGTTTCTCAGTGCGGCTCAGCCTAGGGCATTGAGGCAGATATGCATGACATGTAGACGTGAGACAACAGATTGCCTGGAGCTGTTGGAGTGCTGAGGCAATCTAGCTCTCCCAAGGAGGCGTGCAGTGTGTTGCCCTACCCTTAGCATATTGAGAGTGACTGGGAAAGGTTTCCGGGCCTGGATGTTTCTGAGCTTCCCAGTCGAGCATGCCGGTCCTCGGTGTTCTTGCAGGGAATAGGGTGCCCACGAGAGTTACTAGGTGTCTTCATAAGCGTACTAACGTTCAAAGAAAGCAGAACTGCAACTCATGTCTCCAGGAAACTGCTCCACGCTTCGGCTTCAGCAGGGCCCTTCAAGGCTTTACCTTGAGGAAACGACTCACGTCAAGTTTCCTTTGAGATCTAGAGCGTCTCAGTTGGAGCTCCCACCCAGGCTACGAAAGCACCCTGTTGATTTAGAGAAAACTCGTTCCCTTCCCAGAGCCCTGCCTACAGTGACTAGAGACCCGTCCAAAACACTGGTATTTAGGTAGCTTCAAGGCAGCATGAATGGAGCTTTCAAAATGGGAAAGCAAGCCTTGTGCCATCAGGTCTCCGTTTCCAGGGAACACGCAGCCTACCCCCTTGTGATTTCTACCAAGTAAATATTCCCTCAAACTACACAATGGTCCCTTCCCTGAAGAATGTTTTCTTGGCACGGAGTTCTGCATGTAGCGAACTGCCTCTCCCAAGGAACGCTTTGGTAACGCTATCGGGGCTTAGGCTCTTCTAAAACCCTGCAGTGTAAGAGGAAGAACTGTGCTTTGGTTACAGGAGGAACGCAAGCCGAGTTTCTCCTGTAAGTATGGGGTCTTAAGGTATGACTTTGTAGAAGGAATGCGAAGCAGTTTTGATTTCTCAGTGCCGCTCAGCCTAGGGCATTGAGGGAATTAGCATGACATGTAGGACATGAGAGAACAGATTACTTGGAGCTGTTGGAGTGCTGAGGAAATGTAGCTCTCCCAAGGAAGAGTGCAGTGTGTTGCCCTACACTTAGCATACACAGAGTGACTGGGAAAGGTATCCGGGCCTGGATGTTTCTTAGCAACCCAGTGGAGCCTGCCGGTACTCGGTGTTCTTGCACGGAATAGGGTGCCCAGGCGAGATCCTAGGTGTCTTGAAAAGCGTAGTAACGTTAAAAGAAAGGAGAACTGCAACTCATGTCTCAAGGAAACTTCTCCACGTGCCGCTTCAGCAGGGCTCTTCAAGGCTTTACCTTGAGGAAAGGACTCACGTCAAGTTTCCTTGAGGCTCTAGAGCGTCTCAGGAGGAGCTCCCACCCAGGCTATGAAAGCACCCTGTTGATTTAGAGAAAACTCGTTCCCTTCCCAGAGCCCTGCCTACAGTGACTAGAAACTCGTCCAAAACACTGGTATTTAGGTAGGTTCAAGGCGGCATGAATGGAGCTTTCAAAATGGGAAAGCAAGCCTTGTGCCATCAGGTCCCCGTTTCCAGTGAACACGCAGCCTACCTCCCTGTGATTTCTACCAAGTTAATATACATTCTAGCGACACACTGGTCCCTTCCCTGAATAACGTGTTCTTGGCACGGAGTTCTGCATGTAGCGAACTGCCTCTCCCAAGGAATGCTCTAGGTACGCTATAGGGGCTTAGCCTCTTCTAAAACCCTGCAGTGTAAGAGGAAGAACTGTGCTTTGGTTACAGCAGGAACGCAAGGCAACTTTCTCCTGTAAGTATGGGGTCTTAAGATATGACTTTGTAAAAGGAATGTGAAAGAGTATTGGTTTCTCAGTGCGGCTCAGCCTAGGGCATTGAGGCAGATATGCATGACATGTAGACGTGAGACAACAGATTGCCTGGAGCTGTTGGAGTGCTGAGGAAATCTAGCTCTCCCAAGGAGGCGTGCAGTGTGTTGCCCTACCCTTAGCATATTGAGAGTGACTGGGAAAGGTTTCCGGGCCTGGATGTTTCTGAGCTTCCCAGTCGAGCATGCCGGTCCTCGGTGTTCTTGCAGGGAATAGGGTGCCCACGAGAGTTACTAGGTGTCTTCATAAGCGTACTAACGTTCAAAGAAAGCAGAACTGCAACTCATGTCTCCAGGAAACTGCTCCACGCTTCGGCTTCAGCAGGGCCCTTCAAGGCTTTACCTTGAGGAAACGACTCACGTCAAGTTTCCTTTGAGCTCTAGAGGGTCTCAGGTGGAGCTCCCACCCAGGCTACGAAAGCACCCTGTTGATTTAGAGAAAACTCGTTCCCTTCCCACAGCCCTGCCTACAGTTACTAGAGACCCGTCCAAAACACTGGTATTTAGGTAGCTTCAAGGCAGCATGAATGGAGCTTTCAAAATGGGAAAGCAAGCCTTGTGCCATCAGGTCTCCGTTTCCAGGGAACACGCAGCCTACCCCCTTGTGATGTCTACCAAGTAAATATTCCCTCAAACTACACAATGGTCCCTTCCCTGAAGAATGTTTTCTTGGCACGGAGTTCTGCATGTAGCGAACTGCCTCTCCCAAGGAACGCTTTGGTAACGCTATCGGGGCTTAGGCTCTTCTAAAACCCTGCAGTGTAAGAGGAAGAACTGTGCTTTGGTTACAGGAGGAACGCAAGCCGAGTTTCTCCTGTAAGTATGGGGTCTTAAGGTATGACTTTGTAGAAGGAATGCAAAGCAGTTTTGATTTCTCAGTGCCGCTCAGCCTAGGGCATTGAGGCAATTTGCATGACATGTAGGACGTGAGAGAACAGATTACCTGGAGCTGTTGGAGTGCTGAGGAAATGTAGCTCTCCCAAGGAAGAGTGCAGTGTGTTGCCCTACACTTAGCATACACAGAGTGACTGGGAAAGGTATCCGGGCCTGGATGTTTCTTAGCAACCCAGTGGAGCCTGCCGGTACTCGGTGTTCTTGCACGGAATAGGGTGCCCAGGCGATATCCTAGGTGTCTTGAAAAGCGTAGTAACGTTAAAAGAAAGGAGAACTGCAACTCCTGTCTCAAGGAAACTTCTCCACGTGCCGCTTCAGCAGGGCTCTTCAAGGCTTTACCTTGAGGAAAGGACTCACGTCAAGTTTCCTTGTAGCTCTAGAGCGTCTCAGGAGGAGCTCCCACCCAGGCTATGAAAGCACCCTGTTGATTTAGAGAAAACTCGTTCCCTTCCCAGAGCCCTGCCTACAGTGACTAGAAACTCGTCCAAAACTCTGGTATTTAGGTAGGTTCAAGGCGGCATGAATGGAGCTTTCAAAATGGGAAAGCAAGCCTTGTGCCATCAGGTCTCCGTTTCCAGTGAGCACGCAGCCTACCCCCTTGTGATGTCTACCAAGTAAATATTCCCTCAAACTACACAATGGTCCCTTCCCTGAAGAATGTTTTCTTGGCACGGAGTTCTGCATGTAGCGAACTGCCTCTCCCAAGGAACGCTTTGGTAACGCTTTCGGTGCTTAGGCTCTTCTAAAACCCTGCAGTGTAAGAGGAAGAACTGTGCTTTGGTTACAGGAGGAATGCAAGCCAACTTTCTCCTGTAAGTATGGGGTCTTAAGGTATGACTTTGTAGAAGGACTGTGAAACAGTATTGGTTACTCAGTGCCGCTCAGCCTAGGGCATTGAGGCAGATATGCATGACATGTAGACGTGAGACAACAGATTGCCTGGAGCTGTTGGAGTGCTGAGGAAATCTAGCTCTCCCAAGGAGGCGTGCAGTGTGTTGCCCTACACTTAGCATACACAGAGTGACTGGGAAAGGTTTCCGGGCCTTGATGTTTCTGAGCTTCCCAGTCGAGCATGCCGGTCCTCGGTGTTCTTGCAGGGAATAGGGTGCCCACGGGAGTTACTAGGTGTCTTCATAAGCGTACTAACGTTCAAAGAAAGCAGAACTGCAACTCGTGTCTCCAGGAAACTGCTCCACGCTTTGGCTTCAGCAGGGCTATTCAAGGCTTTACCTTGAGGAAACGACTCACGTCAAGTTTCCTTTGAGCTCTAGAGCTTCTAGGTGGAGCTCCCACCAGGCTACGAAAGCACCCTGTTGATTTCGAGAAAACTCGTTCCCTTCCCAGAGCCCTGCCTACAGTGACTAGAAACTCGTCCAAAACACTGGTATTTAGGTAGGTTCAAGGCGGCATGAATGGAGCTTTCACAATGGGAAAGCAAGCCTTGTGCCATCAGGTCCCCGTTTCCAGTGAACACGCAGCCTACCTCCTTGTGATTTCTACCAAGTTAATATAGACTCTAGAGACACACTGGTCCCTTCGCTGAATAACGTGTTCTTGGCACGGAGTTCTGCATGTAGCGAACTGCCTCTCCCAAGGAATGCTCTAGGTACGCTATAGGGGCTTAGCCTCTTCTAAAACCCTGCAGTGTAAGAGGAAGAACTGTGCTTTGGTTACAGCAGGAACGCAAGGCAACTTTCTCCTGTAAGTATGGGGTCTTAAGGTATGACTTTGTAGAAGGAATGTGAAAGAGTATTGGTTACTCAGTGCCACTCAGCCTAGGGCATTGAGGCAGATATGCATGACATGTAGACGTGAGACAACAGATTGCCTGGAGCTGTTGGAGTGCTGAGGAAATCTAGCTCTCCCAAGGAGGCGTGCAGTGTGTTGCCCTACCCTTAGCATATTGAGAGTGACTGGGAAAGGTTTCCGGGCCTGGATGTTTCTGAGCTTCCCAGTCGAGCATGCCGGTCCTCGGTGTTCTTGCAGGGAATAGGGTGCCCACGAGAGTTACTAGGTGTCTTCATAAGCGTACTAACGTTCAAAGAAAGCAGAACTGCAACTCATGTCTCCAGGAAACTGCTCCAGGCTTCGGCTTCAGCAGGGCCCTTCAAGGCTTTACCTTGAGGAAACGACTCACGTCAAGTTTCCTTTGAGATCTAGAGCGTCTCAGTTGGAGCTCCCACCCAGGCTACGAAAGCACCCTGTTGATTTAGAGAAAACTCGTTCCCTTCCCAGAGCCCTGCCTACAGTGACTAGAGACCCGTCCAAAACACTGGTATTTAGGTAGCTTCAAGGCAGCATGAATGGAGCTTTCAAAATGGGAAAGCAAGCCTTGTGCCATCAGGTCTCCGTTTCCAGGGAACACGCAGCCTACCCCCTTGTGATTTCTACCAAGTAAATATTCCCTCAAACTACACAATGGTCCCTTCCCTGAAGAATGTTTTCTTGGCACGGAGTTCTGCATGTAGCGAACTGCCTCTCCCAAGGAACGCTTTGGTAACGCTATCGGTGCTTAGGCTCTTCTAAAACCCTGCAGTGTAAGAGGAAGAACTGTGCTTTGGTTACAGGAGGAATGCAAGCCAACTTTCTCCTGTAAGTATGGGGTCTTAAGGTATGACTTTGTAGAAGGAATGTGAAAGAGTATTGGTTTCTCAGTGCCGCTCACCCTAGGGCACTGAGGCAGATATGCATGACATGTAGATGTGAGACAACAGATTGCCTTGAGCTGTTGGAGTGCTGAGGAAATCTAGCTCTCCCAAGGAGGCGTGCAGTGTGTTGCCCTACCCTTAGCATATTGAGAGTGACTGGGAAAGGTTTCCGGGCCTGGATGTTTCTGAGCTTCCCAGTCGAGCATGCCGGTCCTCGGTGTTCTTGCAGGGAATAGGGTGCCCACGGGAGTTAGTAGGTGTCTTCATAAGCGTACTAACGTTCAAAGAAAGCAGAACTGCAACTCATGTCTCCAGGAAACTGCTCCACGCTTCGGCTTCAGCAGGGCTCTTCAAGGCTTTACCTTGAGGAAACGACTCACGTCAAGTTTCCTTTGAGCTCTAGACGGTCTCAGGTGGAGCTCCCACCCAGGCTACGAAAGCACCCTGTTGATTTAGAGAAAACTCTTTCCCTTCCCAGAGCCCTGCCTACAGTGACTAGAGACCCGTCCAAAACACTGGTATTTAGGTAGCTTCAAGGCAGCATGAATGGAGCTTTCAAAATGGGAAAGCAAGCCTTGTGCCATCAGGTCTCCGTTTCCAGTGAGCACGCAGCCTACCCCCTTGTGATGTCTACCAAGTAAATATTTCCTCAAACTACACAATGGTCCCTTCCCTGAAGAATGTTTTCTTGGCACGGAGTTCTGCATGTAGCGAACTGCCTCTCCCAAGGAACGCTTTGGTAACGCTATCGGGGCTTAGGCTCTTCTAAAACCCTGCAGTTTAAGAGGAAGAACTGTGCTTTGGTTACAGCAGGAACGCAAGCCAACTTTCTCCTGTAAGTATGGGGTCTTAAGGTATGACTTTGTAGAAGGAATGTGAAAGAGTATTGGTTTCTCAGTGCCGCTGAGCCTAGGGCACTGAGGCAGATATGCATGACATGTAGACGTGAGACAACAGATTGCCTGGAGCTGTTGGAGTGCTGAGGAAATCTAGCTCTTCCAAGGAGGCGTGCAGTGTGTTGCCTTACACTTAGCATATTGAGAGTGACTGGGAAAGGTTTCCGGGCCTAGATGTTTCTGAGCTTCCCAGTCGAGCATGCCGGTCCTCGGTGTTCTTGCAGGGAATAGGGTGCCCACGAGAGTTACTAGGTGTCTTCATAAGCGTACTAACAATCAAAGAAAGGAGAACTGCAACTCATGTCTCCAGGAAACTGCTCCACGCTTCGGCTTCAGCAGGGCCCTTCAAGGCTTTACCTTGAGGAAACGACTCACGTCAAGTTTCCTTTGAGCTCTAGAGCGTCTCAGTTGGAGCTCCCACCCAGGCTACGAAAGCACCCTGTTGATTTAGAGAAAACTCGTTCCCTTCCCACAGCCCTGCCTACAGTGACTAGAGACCCGTCCAAAACACTGGTATTTAGATAGCTTCAAGGCAGCATGAATGGTGCTTTCAAAATGGGAAAGCAAGCCTTGTGCCATCAGGTCTCCGTTTCCAGGGAACACGCAGCCTACCCCCTTGTGATATCTACCAAGTAAATATTCCCTCAAACTACACAATGGTCCCTTCCCTGAAGAATGTTTTCTTGGCACGGAGTTCTGCATGTAGCGAACTGCCTCTCCCAAGGAACGCTTTGGTAACGCTATCGGGGCTTAGGCTCTTCTAAAACCCTGCAGTGTAAGAGGAAGAACTGTGCTTTGGTTACAGGAGGAACGCAAGCCGAGTTTCTCCTCTAAGTATGGGGTCTTCAGGTATGACTTTGTAGAAGTAATGCGAAGCAGTTTTGATTTCTCAGTGCCGCTCAGCCTAGGGCATTGAGGCAATTTGCATGACATGTAGGACGTGAGAGAACAGATTACCTGGAGCTGTTGGAGTGCTGAGGAAATGTAGCTCTCCCAAGGAAGAGTGCAGTGTGCTGCCCTACACTTAGCATACACAGAGTGACTGGGAAAGGTATCCGGGCCTGGATGTTTCTTAGCAACCCAGTGGAGCCTGCCGGTACTCGGTGTTCTTGCACGGAATAGGGTGCCCAGGCGAGATCCTAGGTGTCTTGAAAAGCGTAGTAACGTTAAAAGAAAGGAGAACTGCAACTCCTGTCTCAAGGAAACTTCTCCACGTGCCGCTTCAGCAGGGCTCTTCAAGGCTTTACCTTGAGGAAAGGACTCACGTCAAGTTTCCTTGAGGCTCTAGAGCGTCTCAGGAGGAGCTCCCACCCAGGCTATGAAAGCACCCTGTTGATTTAGAGAAAACTCGTTCCCTTCCCAGAGCCCTGCCTACAGTGACTAGAAACTCGTCCAAAACTCTGGTATTTAGGTAGGTTCAAGGCGGCATGAATGGAGCTTTCAAAATGGGAAAGCAAGACTTGTGCCATCAGGTCTCCGTTTCCAGTGAGCACGCAGCCTACCCCCTTGTGATGTCTACCAAGTAAATATTCCCTCAAACTACACAATAGACCCTTCCCTGAAGAATGTTTTCTTGGCACGGAGTTCTGCATGTAGCGAACTGCCTCTCCCAAGGAACGCTTTGGTAACGCTTTCGGTGCTTAGGCTCTTCTAAAACCCTGCAGTGTAAGAGGAAGAACTGTGCTTTGGTTACAGGAGGAATGCAAGCCAACTTTCTCCTGTAAGTATGGGGTCTTAAGGTATGACTTTGTAGAAGGACTGTGAAACAGTATTGGTTACTCAGTGCCGCTCAGCCTAGGGCATTGAGGCAGATATGCATGACATGTAGACGTGAGACAACAGATTGCCTGGAGCTGTTGGAGTGCTGAGGAAATCTAGCTCTCCCAAGGAGGCGTGCAGTGTGTTGCCCTACACTTAGCATACACAGAGTGACTGGGAAAGGTTTCCGGGCCTTGATGTTTCTGAGCTTCCCAGTCGAGCATGCCGGTCCTCGGTGTTCTTGCAGGGAATAGGGTGCCCACGGGAGTTACTAGGTGTCTTCATAAGCGTACTAACGTTCAAAGAAAGCAGAACTGCAACTCATGTCTCCAGGAAACTGCTCCACGCTTCGGCTTCTGCAGGGCTCTTCAAGGCTTTACCTTGAGGAAACGACTCACGTCAAGTTTCCTTTGAGCTCTAGAGCTTCTAGGTGGAGCTCCCACCAGGCTACGAAAGCACCCTGTTGATTTCGAGAAAACTCGTTCCCTTCCCAGAGCCCTGCCTACAGTGACTAGAAACTCGTCCAAAACACTGGTATTTAGGTAGGTTCAAGGCGGCATGAATGGAGCTTTCAAAATGGGAAAGCAAGCCTTGTGCCATCAGGTCCCCGTTTCCAGTGAACACGCAGCCTACCTCCTTGTGATTTCTACCAAGTTAATATACACTCTAGAGACACACTGGTCCCTTCCCTGAATAACGTGTTCTTGGCACGGAGTTCTGCATGTAGCGAACTGCCTCTCCCAAGGAATGCTCTAGGTACGCTATAGGGGCTTAGCCTCTTCTAAAACCCTGCAGTGTAAGAGGAAGAACTGTGCTTTGGTTACAGCAGGAACGCAAGGCAACTTTCTCCTGTAAGTATGGGGTCTTAAGTTATGACTTTGTAGAAGGAATGTGAAAGAGTATTGGTTACTCAGTGCCACTCAGCCTAGGGCATTGAGGCAGATATGCATGACATGTAGACGTGAGACAACAGATTGCCTGGAGCTGTTGGAGTGTTGAGGAAATCTAGCTCTCCCAAGGAGGCGTGCAGTGTGTTGCCCTACCCTTAGCATATTGAGAGTGACTGGGAAAGGTTTCCGGGCCTGGATGTTTCTGAGCTTCCCAGTCGAGCATGCCGGTCCTCGGTCTTCGTGCAGGGAATAGGGTGCCCACGAGAGTTACTAGGTGTCTTCATAAGCGTACTAATGTTCAAAGAAAGCAGAACTGCAACTCATGTCTCCAGGAAACTGCTCCACGCTTCGGCTTCAGCAGGGCTCTTCAAGGCTTTACCTTGAGGAAACGACTCACGTCAAGTTTCCTTTGAGCTCTAGAGCTTCTAGGTGGAGCTCCCACCCAGGCTACGAAAGCACCCTGTTGATTTAGAGAAAACTCGTTCCCTTCCAAGAGCCCTGCCTACAGTGACTAGAGACCCGTCCAAAACACTGGTATTTAGGTAGCTTCAAGGCAGCATGAATGGAGCTTTCAAAATGGGAAAGCAAGCCTTGTGCCATCAGGTCTCCGTTTCCAGGGAACACGCAGCCTACCCCCTTGTGATGTCTACCAAGTAAATATTCCCTCAAACTACACAATGGTCCCTTCCCTGAAGAATGTTTTCTTGGCACGGAGTTCTGCATGTAGCGAACTGCCTCTCCCAAGGAACGCTTTGGTAACGCTATCGGGGCTTAGGCTCTTCTAAAACCCTGCAGTGTAAGAGGAAGAACTGTGCTTTGGTTACAGGAGGAACGCAAGCCGAGTTTCTCCTGTAAGTATGGGGTCTTAAGGTATGACTTTGTAGAAGGAATGCGAAGCAGTTTTGATTTCTCAGTGCCGCTCAGCCTAGGGCATTGAGGCAATTTGCATGACATGTAGGACGTGAGAGAACAGATTACCTGGAGCTGTTGGAGTGCTGAGGAAATGTAGCTCTCCCAAGGAAGAGTGCAGTGTGTTGCCCTACACTTAGCATACACAGAGTGACTGGGAAAGGTATCCGGGCCTGGATGTTTCTTAGCAACCCAGTGGAGCCTGCCGGTACTCGGTGTTCTTGCACGGAATAGGATGCCCAGGCGAGATCCTAGGTGTCTTGAAAAGCGTAGTAACGTTAAAAGAAAGGAGAACTGCAACTCATGTCTCAAGGAAACTTCTCCACGTGCCGCTTCAGCAGGGCTCTTCAAGGCTTTACCTTGAGGAAAGGACTCACGTCAAGTTTCCTTGTAGCTCTAGAGCGTCTCAGGAGGAGCTCCCACCCAGGCTACGAAAGCACCCTGTTGATTTAAAGAAAACTCGTTCCCTTCCCAGAGCCCTGCCTACAGTGACTAGAAACTCGTCCAAAACACTGGTATTTAGGTAGGTTCAAGGCGGCATGAATGGAGCTTTCAAAATGGGAAAGCAAGCCTTGTGCCATCAGGTCCCCGTTTCCAGTGAACACGCAGCCTACCTCCTTGTGATTTCTACCAAGTTAATATACACTCTAGTGACACACTGGTCCATTCCCTGAATAACGTGTTCTTGGCACGGAGTTCTGCATGTAGCGAACTGCCTCTCCCAAGGAACGCTTTGGTAACGCTATCGGGGCTTAGGCTCTTCTAAAACCCTGCAGTGTAAGAGGAAGAACTCTGCTTTGGTTACAGCAGGAACACAAGCCAACTTTCTCCTGTAAGTATGGGGTCTTAAGGTATGACTTTGTAGAAGGAATGTGAAAGAGTATTGGTTTCTCAGTGCCGCTCAGCCTAGGGCAATGAGGCAGATATGCATGACATGTAGACGTGAGACAACAGATTGCCTGGAGCTGTTGGAGTGCTGAGGAAATCTAGCTCTTCCAAGGAGGCGTGCAGTGTGTTGCCTTACCCTTAGCATATTGAGAGTGACTGGGAAAGGTTTCCGGGCCTGGATGTTTCTGAGCTTCCCAGTCGAGCATGCCGGTCCTCGGTGTTCTTGCAGGGAATAGGGTGCCCACGAGAGTTACTAGGTGTCTTCATAAGCGTACTAACAATCAAAGAAAGCAGAACTGCAACTCATGTCTCCAGGAAACTGCTCCACGCTTCGGCTTCAGCAGGGCCCTTCAAGGCTTTACCTTGAGGAAACGACTCACGTCAAGTTTCCTTTGAGCTCTAGAGCGTCTCAGTTGGAGCTCCCACCCAGGCTACGAAAGCACCCTGTTGATTTAGAGAAAACTCGTTCCCTTCCCAGAGCCCTGCCTACAGTGACTAGAGACCCGTCCAAAACACTGGTATTTAGATAGCTTCAAGGCAGCATGAATGGAGCTTTCAAAATGGGAAATCAAGCCTTGTGCCATCAGGTCTCCGTTTCCAGGGAACACGCAGCCTACCCCCTTGTGATGTCTACCAAGTAAATATTCCCTCAAACTACACAATGGTCCCTTCCCTGAAGAATGTTTTCTTGGCACGGAGTTCTGCATGTAGCGAACTGCCTCTCCCAAGGAACGCTTTGGTAACGCTATCGGGGCTTAGGCTCTTCTAAAACCCTGCAGTGTAAGAGGAAGAACTGTGCTTTGGTTACAGGAGGAACGCAAGCCGAGTTTCTCCTCTAAGTATGGGGTCTTAAGGTATGACTTTGTAGAAGGAATGCGAAGCAGTTATGATTTCTCAGTGCCGCTCAGCCTAGGGCATTGAGGCAATTTGCATGACATGTAGGACGTGAGAGAACAGATTACCTGGAGCTGTTGGAGTGCTGAGGAAATGTAGCTCTCCCAAGGAAGAGTGCAGTGTGCTGCCCTAAATTTAGCATACACAGAGTGACTGGGAAAGGTATCCGGGCCTGGATGTTTCTTAGCAACCCAGTGGAGCCTGCCGGTACTCGGTGTTCTTGCACGGAATAGGGTGCCCAGGCGAGATCCTAGGTGTCTTGAAAAGCGTACTAATGTTAAAAGAAAGGAGAACTGCAACTCATGTCTCAAGGAAACTTCTCCACGTGCCGCTTCAGCAGGGCTCTTCAAGGCTTTACCTTGAGGAAAGGACTCACGTCAAGTTTCCTTGAGGCTCTAGAGCGTCTCAGGAGGAGCTCCCACCCAGGCTATGAAAGCACCCTGTTGATTTAGAGAAAACTCGTTCCCTTCCCAGAGCCCTGCCTACAGTGACTAGAAACTCGTCCAAAACTCTGGTATTTAGGTAGGTTCAAGGCGGCATGAATGGAGCTTTCAAAATGGGAAAGCAAGACTTGTGCCATCAGGTCTCCGTTTCCAGTGAGCACGCAGCCTACCCCCTTGTGATGTCTACAAAGTAAATATTCCCTCAAACTACACAATGGTCCCTTCCCTGAAGAATGTTTTCTTGGCACGGAGTTCTGCATGTAGCGAACTGCCTCTCCCAAGGAACGCTTTGGTAACGCTATCGGTGCTTAGGCTCTTCTAAAACCCTGCAGTGTAAGAGGAAGAACTGTGCTTTGGTTACAGGAGGAATGCAAGCCAACTTTCTCCTGTAAGTATGGGGTCTTAAGGTATGACTTTGTAGAAGGACTGTGAAACAGTATTGGTTACTCAGTGCCGCTCAGCCTAGGGCATTGAGGCAGATATGCATGACATGTAGACGTGAGACAACAGATTGCCTGGAGCTGTTGGAGTGCTGAGGAAATCTAGCTCTCCCAAGGAGGCGTGCAGTGTGTTGCCCTACACTTAGCATACACAGAGTGACTGGGAAAGGTTTCCGGGCCTTGATGTTTCTGAGCTTCCCAGTCGAGCATGCCGGTCCTCGGTGTTCTTGCAGGGAATAGGGTGCCCACGGGAGTTACTAGGTGTCTTCATAAGCGTACTAACGTTCAAAGAAAGCAGAACTGCAACTCGTGTCTCCAGGAAACTGCTCCACGCTTTGGCTTCAGCAGGGCTCTTCAAGGCTTTACCTTGAGGAAACGACTCACGCCAAGTTTCCTTGTAGCACTAGAGCGTCTCAGGAGGAGCTCCCACCCAGGCTATGAAAGCACCCAGTTGATTTAGAGAAAACTCGTTCCCTTCCCAGAGCCCTGCCTACAGTGACTAGAAACTCGTCCAAAACACTGGTATTTAGGTAGGTTCAAGGCGGCATGAATGGAGCTTTCAAAATGGGAAAGCAAGCCTTGTGCCATCAGGTCCCCGTTTCCAGTGAACACGCAGCCTACCTCCCTGTGATTTCTACCAAGTTAATATACACTCTAGAGACACACTGGTCCCTTCCCTGAATAACGTGTTCTTGGCACGGAGTTCTGCATGTAGCGAACTGCCTCTCCCAAGGAATGCTCTAGGTACGCTATAGGGGCTTAGCCTCTTCTAAAACCCTGCAGTGTAAGAGGAAGAACTGTGCTTTGGTTACAGCAGGAACGCAAGGCAACTTTCTCCTGTAAGTATGGGGTCTTAAGGTATGACTTTGTAGAAGGAATGTGAAAGAGTATTGGTTACTCAGTGCCACTCAGCCTAGGGCATTGAGGCAGATATGCATGACATGTAGACGTGAGACAACAGATTGCCTGGAGCTGTTGGAGTGTTGAGGAAATCTAGCTCTCCCAAGGAGGCGTGCAGTGTGTTGCCCTACCCTTAGCATATTGAGAGTGACTGGGAAAGGTTTCCGGGCCTGGATGTTTCTGAGCTTCCCAGTCGAGCATGCCGGTCCTCGGTGTTCTTGCAGGGAAGAGGGTGCCCACGAGAGTTACTAGGTGTCTTCATAAGCGTACTAACGTTCAAAGAAAGCACAACTACAACTCATGTCTCCAGGAAGCTGCTCCACGCTTCGGCTTCAGCAGGGCTCTTCAAGGCTTTACCTTGAGGAAACGACTCACGTCAAGTTTCCTTTGAGCTCTAGAGCGTCTCAGTTGGAGCTCCCACCCAGGCTACGAAAGCACCCTGTTGATTTAGAGAAAACTCGTTCCCTTCCCACAGCCCTGCCTACAGTGACTAGAGACCCGTCCAAAACACTGGTATTTAGGTAGCTTCAAGGCAGCATGAATGGAGCTTTCAAAATGGGAAAGCAAGCCTTGTGCCATCAGGTCTCCGTTTCCAGGGAACACGCAGCCTACCCCCTTGTGATGTCTACCAAGTAAATATTCCCTCAAACTACACAATGGTCCCTTCCCTGAAGAATGTTTTCTTGGCACGGAGTTCTGCATGTAGCGAACTGCCTCTCCCAAGGAACGCTTTGGTAACGCTATCGGGGCTTAGGCTCTTCTAAAACCCTGCAGTGTAAGAGGAAGAACTGTGCTTTGGTTACAGGAGGAACGCAAGCCGAGTTTCTCCTCTAAGTATGGGGTCTTAAGGTATGACTTTGTAGAAGGAATGCGAAGCAGTTATGATTTCTCAGTGCCGCTCAGCCTAGGGCATTGAGGCAATTTGCATGACATGTAGGACGTGAGAGAACAGATTACCTGGAGCTGTTGGAGTGCTGAGGAAATGTAGCTCTCCCAAGGAAGAGTGCAGTGTGCTGCCCTAAATTTAGCATACACAGAGTGACTGGGAAAGGTATCCGGGCCTGGATGTTTCTTAGCAACCCAGTGGAGCCTGCCGGTACTCGGTGTTCTTGCACGGAATAGGGTGCCCAGGCGAGATCCTAGGTGTCTTGAAAAGCGTACTAATGTTAAAAGAAAGGAGAACTGCAACTCATGTCTCAAGGAAACTTCTCCACGTGCCGCTTCAGCAGGGCTCTTCAAGGCTTTACCTTGAGGAAAGGACTCACGTCAAGTTTCCTTGAGGCTCTAGAGCGTCTCAGGAGGAGCTCCCACCCAGGCTATGAAAGCACCCTGTTGATTTAGAGAAAACTCGTTCCCTTCCCAGAGCCCTGCCTACAGTGACTAGAAACTCGTCCAAAACTCTGGTATTTAGGTAGGTTCAAGGCGGCATGAATGGAGCTTTCAAAATGGGAAAGCAAGACTTGTGCCATCAGGTCTCCGTTTCCAGTGAGCACGCAGCCTACCCCCTTGTGATGTCTACAAAGTAAATATTCCCTCAAACTACACAATGGTCCCTTCCCTGAAGAATGTTTTCTTGGCACGGAGTTCTGCATGTAGCGAACTGCCTCTCCCAAGGAACGCTTTGGTAACGCTATCGGTGCTTAGGCTCTTCTAAAACCCTGCAGTGTAAGAGGAAGAACTGTGCTTTGGTTACAGGAGGAATGCAAGCCAACTTTCTCCTGTAAGTATGGGGTCTTAAGGTATGACTTTGTAGAAGGACTGTGAAACAGTATTGGTTACTCAGTGCCGCTCAGCCTAGGGCATTGAGGCAGATATGCATGACATGTAGACGTGAGACAACAGATTGCCTGGAGCTGTTGGAGTGCTGAGGAAATCTAGCTCTCCCAAGGAGGCGTGCAGTGTGTTGCCCTACACTTAGCATACACAGAGTGACTGGGAAAGGTTTCCGGGCCTTGATGTTTCTGAGCTTCCCAGTCGAGCATGCCGGTCCTCGGTGTTCTTGCAGGGAATAGGGTGCCCACGGGAGTTACTAGGTGTCTTCATAAGCGTACTAACGTTCAAAGAAAGCAGAACTGCAACTCGTGTCTCCAGGAAACTGCTCCACGCTTTGGCTTCAGCAGGGCTCTTCAAGGCTTTACCTTGAGGAAACGACTCACGCCAAGTTTCCTTGTAGCACTAGAGCGTCTCAGGAGGAGCTCCCACCCAGGCTATGAAAGCACCCAGTTGATTTAGAGAAAACTCGTTCCCTTCCCAGAGCCCTGCCTACAGTGACTAGAAACTCGTCCAAAACACTGGTATTTAGGTAGGTTCAAGGCGGCATGAATGGAGCTTTCAAAATGGGAAAGCAAGCCTTGTGCCATCAGGTCCCCGTTTCCAGTGAACACGCAGCCTACCTCCCTGTGATTTCTACCAAGTTAATATACACTCTAGAGACACACTGGTCCCTTCCCTGAATAACGTGTTCTTGGCACGGAGTTCTGCATGTAGCGAACTGCCTCTCCCAAGGAATGCTCTAGGTACGCTATAGGGGCTTAGCCTCTTCTAAAACCCTGCAGTGTAAGAGGAAGAACTGTGCTTTGGTTACAGCAGGAACGCAAGGCAACTTTCTCCTGTAAGTATGGGGTCTTAAGGTATGACTTTGTAGAAGGAATGTGAAAGAGTATTGGTTACTCAGTGCCACTCAGCCTAGGGCATTGAGGCAGATATGCATGACATGTAGACGTGAGACAACAGATTGCCTGGAGCTGTTGGAGTGTTGAGGAAATCTAGCTCTCCCAAGGAGGCGTGCAGTGTGTTGCCCTACCCTTAGCATATTGAGAGTGACTGGGAAAGGTTTCCGGGCCTGGATGTTTCTGAGCTTCCCAGTCGAGCATGCCGGTCCTCGGTGTTCTTGCAGGGAAGAGGGTGCCCACTAGAGTTACTAGGTGTCTTCATAAGCGTACTAACGTTCAAAGAAAGCACAACTACAACTCATGTCTCCAGGAAGCTGCTCCACGCTTCGGCTTCAGCAGGGCTCTTCAAGGCTTTACCTTGAGGAAACGACTCACGTCAAGTTTCCTTTGAGCTCTAGAGCGTCTCAGGTGGAGCTCCCACCCAGGCTACGAAAGCACCCTGTTGATTTAGAGAAAACTCGTTCCCTTCCCACAGCCCTGCCTACAGTGACTAGAGACCCGTCCAAAACACTGGTATTTAGGTAGCTTCAAGGCAGCATGAATGGAGCTTTCAAAATGGGAAAGCAAGCCTTGTGCCATCAGGTCTCCGTTTCCAGGGAACACGCAGCCTACCCCCTTGTGATGTCTACCAAGTAAATATTCCCTCAAACTACACAATGGTCCCTTCCCTGAAGAATGTTTTCTTGGCACGGAGTTCTGCATGTAGCGAACTGCCTCTCCCAAGGAACGCTTTGGTAACGCTATCGGGGCTTAGGCTCTTCTAAAACCCTGCAGTGTAAGAGGAAGAACTGTGCTTTGGTTACAGGAGGAACGCAAGCCGAGTTTCTCCTGTAAGTATTGGGTCTTAAGGTATGACTTTGTAGAAGGAATGCGAAGCAGTTTTGATTTCTCAGTGCCGCTCAGCCTAGGGCATTGAGGCAATTTGCATGACATGTAGGACGTGAGAGAACAGATTACCTGGAGCTGTTGGAGTGCTGAGGAAATGTAGCTCTCCCAAGGAAGAGTGCAGTGTGTTGCCCTACACTTAGCATACACAGAGTGACTGGGAAAGGTATCCGGGCCTGGATGTTTCTTAGCAACCCAGTGGAGCCTGCCGGTACTCGGTGTTCTTGCACGGAATAGGATGCCCAGGCGAGATCCTAGGTGTCTTGAAAAGCGTAGTAACGTTAAAAGAAAGGAGAACTGCAACTCATGTCTCAAGGAAACTTCTCCACGTGCCGCTTCAGCAGGGCTCTTCAAGGCTTTACCTTGAGGAAAGGACTCACTTCAAGTTTCCTTGAGGCTCTAGAGCGTCTCAGGAGGAGCTCCCACCCAGGCTATGAAAGCACCCTGTTGATTTAGAGAAAACTCGTTCCCTTCCCAGAGCCCTGCCTACAGTGACTAGAAACTCGTCCAAAACTCTGGTATTTAGGTAGGTTCAAGGCGGCATGAATGGAGCTTTCAAAATGGGAAAGCAAGACTTGTGCCATCAGGTCTCCGTTTCCAGTGAGCACGCAGCCTACCCCCTTGTGATGTCTACCAAGTAAATATTCCCTCAAACTACACAATGGTCCCTTCCCTGAAGAATGTTTTCTTGGCACGGAGTTCTGCATGTAGCGAACTGCCTCTCCCAAGGAACGCTTTGGTAACGCTTTCGGTGCTTAGGCTCTTTTAAAACCCTGCAGTGTAAGAGGAAGAACTGTGCTTTGGTTACAGTAGGAATGCAAGCCAACTTTCTCCTGTAAGTATGGGGTCTTAAGGTATGATTTTGTAGAAGGACTGTGAAACAGTATTGGTTACTCAGTGCCGCTCAGCCTAGGGCATTGAGGCAGTTATGCATGACATGTAGACGTGAGACAACAGATTGCCTGGAGCTGTTGGAGTGCTGAGGAAATCTAGCTCTCCCAAGGAGGCGTGCAGTGTGTTGCCCTACACTTAGCATACACAGAGTGACTGGGAAAGGTTTCCGGGCCTTGATGTTTCTGAGCTTCCCAGTCGAGCATGCCGGTCCTCGGTGTTCTTGCAGGGAATAGGGTGCCCACGGGAGTTACTAGGTGTCTTCATAAGCGTACTAACGTTCAAAGAAAGCAGAACTGCAACTCGTGTCTCCAGGAAACTGCTCCACGCTTTGGCTTCAGCAGGGCTCTTCAAGGCTTTACCTTGAGGAAACGACTCACGTCAAGTTTCCTTTGAGCTCTAGAGCTTCTAGGTGGAGCTCCCACCAGGCTACGAAAGCACCCTGTTGATTTCGAGAAAACTCGTTCCCTTCCCAGAGCCCTGCCTACAGTGACTAGAAACTCGTCCAAAACACTGGTATTTAGGTAGGTTCAAGGCGGCATGAATGGAGCTTTCAAAATGGGAAAGCAAGCCTTGTGCCATCAGGTCCCCGTTTCCAGTGAACACGCAGCCTACCTCCTTGTGATTTCTACCAAGTTAATATAGACTCTAGAGACACACTGGTCCCTTCCCTGAATAACGTGTTCTTGGCACGGAGTTCTGCATGTAGCGAACTGCCTCTCCCAAGGAATGCTCTAGGTACGCTATAGGGGCTTAGCCTCTTCTAAAACCCTGCAGTGTAAGAGGAAGATCTGTGCTTTGGTTACAGCAGGAACGCAAGGCAACTTTCTCCTGTAAGTATGGGGTCTTAAGGTATGACTTTGTAGAAGGAATGTGAAAGAGTATTGGTTACTCAGTGCCACTCAGCCTAGGGCATTGAGGCAGATATGCATGACATGTAGACGTGAGACAACAGATTGCCTGGAGCTGTTGGAGTGTTGAGGAAATCTAGCTCTCCCAAGGAGGCGTGCAGTGTGTTGCCCTACCCTTAGCATATTGAGAGTGACTGGGAAAGGTTTCCGGGCCTGGATGTTTCTGAGCTTCCCAGTCGAGCATGCCGGTCCTCGGTCTTCGTGCAGGGAATAGGGTGCCCACGAGAGTTACTAGGTGTCTTCATAAGCGTACTAACGTTCAAAGAAAGCAGAACTGCAACTCATGTCTCCAGGAAACTGCTCCACGCTTCGGCTTCAGCAGGGCTCTTCAAGGCTTTACCTTGAGGAAACGACTCACGTCAAGTTTCCTTTGAGCTCTAGAGCTTCTAGATGGAGCTCCCACCAGGCTACGAAAGCACCCTGTTGATTTAGAGAAAACTCGTTCCCTTCCCACAGCCCTGCCTACAGTGACTAGAGAACCGTCCAAACTACTGGTATTTAGGTAGCTTCAAGGCAGCATGAATGGAGCTTTCAAAATGGGAAAGCAAGCCTTGTGCCATCAGGTCTCCGTTTCCAGGGAACACGCAGCCTACCCCCTTGTGATGTCTACCAAGTAAATATTCCCTCAAACTACACAATGGTCCCTTCCCTGAAGAATGTTTTCTTGGCACGGAGTTCTGCATGTAGCGAACTGCCTCTCCCAAGGAACGCTTTGGTAACGCTATCGGGGCTTAGGCTCTTCTAAAACCCTGCAGTGTAAGAGGAAGAACTGTGCTTTGGTTACAGGAGGAACGCAAGCCGAGTTTCTCCTGTAAGTATGGGGTCTTAAGGTATGACTTTGTAGAAGGAATGCAAAGCAGTTTTGATTTCTCAGTGCCGCTCAGCCTAGGGCATTGAGGCAATTTGCATGACATGTAGGACGTGAGAGAACAGATTACCTGGAGCTGTTGGAGTGCTGAGGAAATGTAGCTCTCCCAAGGAAGAGTGCAGTGTGTTGCCCTACACTTAGCATACACAGAGTGACTGGGAAAGGTATCCGGGCCTGGATGTTTCTTAGCAACCCAGTGGAGCCTGCCGGTACTCGGTGTTCTTGCACGGAATAGGGTGCCCAGGCGAGATCCTAGGTGTCTTGAAAAGCGTAGTAACGTTAAAAGAAAGGAGAACTGCAACTCATGTCTCAAGGAAACTTCTCCACGTTCCGCTTCAGCAGGGCTCTTCAAGGCTTTACCTTGAGGAAAGGACTCGCGTCAAGTTTCCTTGAGGCTCTAGAGCGTCTCAGGAGGAGCTCCCACCCAGGCTACGAAAGCACCCTGTTGATTTAGAGAAAACTCGTTCCCTTCCCACAGCCCTGCCTACAGTGACTAGAAACTCGTCCAAAACACTGGTATTTAGGTAGGTTCAAGGCGGCATGAATGGAGCTTTCAAAATGGGAAAGCAAGCCTTGTGCCATCAGGTCCCCGTTTCCAGTGAACACGCAGCCTACCTCCTTGTGATTTCTACCAAGTTAATATACACTCTAGTGACACACTGGTCCCTTCCCTGAATAACGTGTTCTTGGCACGGAGTTCTGCATGTAGCGAACTGCCTCTCCCAAGGAATGCTCTAGGTACGCTATAGGGGCTTAGCCTCTTCTAAAACCCTGCAGTGTAAGAGGAAGAACTGTGCTTTGGTTACAGCAGGAACGCAAGCCAACTTTCTCCTGTAAGTATGGGGTCGTAAGGTATGACTTTGTAGAAGGAATGTGAAAGAGTATTGGTTTCTCAGTGCCGCTCACCCTAGGGCACTGAGGCAGATATGCATGACATGTAGATGTGAGACAACAGATTGCCTTGAGCTGTTGGAGTGCTGAGGAAATCTAGCTCTCCCAAGGAGGCGTGCAGTGTGTTGCCCTACACTTAGCATATTGAGAGTGACTGGGAAAGGTTTCCGGGCCTGGATGTTTCTGAGCTTCCCAGTCGAGCATGCCGGTCCTCGGTGTTCTTGCAGGGAATAGGGTGCCCACGGGAGTTACTAGGTGTCTTCATAAGCGTACTAACGTTCAAAGAAAGCAGAACTGCAACTCATGTCTCCAGGAAACTGCTCCACGCTTCGGCTTCAGCAGGGCTCTTCAAGTCTTTACCTTGAGGAAACGACTCACGTCAAGTTTCCTTTGAGCTCTAGAGGGTCTCAGGTGGAGCTCCCACCCAGGCTACGAAAGCACCCTGTTGATTTAGAGAAAACTCGTTCCCTTCCCAGAGCCCTGCCTACAGTGACTAGAGACCCGTCCAAAACACTGGTATTTAGGTAGCTTCAAGGCAGCATGAATGGAGCTTTCAAAATGGGAAAGCAAGCCTTGTGCCATCCGGTCTCAGTTTCCAGGGAACACGCAGCCTACCCCCTTGTGATGTCTACCAAGTAAATATTCCCTCAACTACACAATGGTCCCTTCCCTGAAGAATGTTTTCTTGGCACGGAGTTCTGCATGTAGCGAACTGCCTCTCCCAAGGAACGCTTTGGTAACGCTATCGGGGCTTAGGCTCTTCTAAAACCCTGCAGTGTAAGAGGAAGAACTGTGCTTTGGTTACAGCAGGAACGTAAGGCAACTTTCTCCTGTAAGTATGGGGTCTTAAGTTATGACTTTGTAGAAGGAATGTGAAAGAGTATTGGTTTCTCAGTGCCGCTCAGCCTAGGGCACTGAGGCAGATATGCATGACATGTAGACCTGAGACAACAGATTGCCTGGAGCTGTTGGAGTGCTGAGGAAATCTAGCTCTTCCAAGGAGGCGTGCAGTGTGTTGCCTTACACTTAGCATATTGAGAGTGACTGGGAAAGGTTTCCGGGCCTAGATGTTTCTGAGCTTCCCAGTCGAGCATGCCGGTCCTCGGTGTTCTTGCAGGGAATAGGGTGCCCACGAGAGTTACTAGGTGTCTTCATAAGCGTACTAACAATCAAAGAAAGCAGAACTGCAACTCATGTCTCCAGGAAACTGCTCCACGCTTCGGCTTCAGCAGGGCTCTTCAAGGCTTTACCTTGAGGAAACGACTCACGTCAAGTTTCCTTTGAGCTCTAGAGCTTCTAGGTGGAGCTCCCACCAGGCTACGAAAGCACCCTGTTGATTTAGAGAAAACTCGTTCCCTTCCCACAGCCCTGCCTACAGTGACTAGAGAACCGTCCAAACTACTGGTATTTAGTTAGCTTCAAGGCAGCATGAATGGAGCTTTCAAAATGGGAAAGCAAGCCTTGTGCCATCAGGTCTCCGTTTTCAGGTAACACGCAGCCTACCCCCTTGTGATGTCTACCAAGTAAATATTCCCTCAAACTACACAATGGTCCCTTCCCTGAAGAATGTTTTCTTGGCACGGAGTTCTGCATGTAGCGAACTGCCTCTCCAAAGGAACGCTTTGGTAACGCTATCGGGGCTTAGGCTCTTCTAAAACCCTGCAGTGTAAGAGGAAGAACTGTGCTTTGGTTACAGGAGGAACGCAAGCCGAGTTTCTCCTGTAAGTATGGGGTCTTAAGGTATGACTTTGTAGAAGGAATGCAAAGCAGTTTTGATTTCTCAGTGCCGCTCAGCCTAGGGCATTGAGGCAATTTGCATGACATGTAGGACGTGAGAGAACAGATTACCTGGAGCTGTTGGAGTGCTGAGGAAATGTAGCTCTCCCAAGGAAGAGTGCAGTGTGTTGCCCTACACTTAGCATACACAGAGTGACTGGGAAAGGTATCCGGGCCTGGATGTTTCTTAGCAACCCAGTGGAGCCTGCCGGTACTCGGTGTTCTTGCACGGAATAGGGTGCCCAGGCGAGATCCTAGGTGTCTTGAAAAGCGTAGTAACGTTAAAAGAAAGGAGAACTGCAACTCATGTCTCAAGGAAACTTCTCCACGTTCTGCTTCAGCAGGGCTCTTCAAGGCTTTACCTTGAGGAAAGGACTCGCGTCAAGTTTCCTTGAGGCTCTAGAGCGTCTCAGGAGGAGCTCCCACCCAGGCTATGAAAGCACCCTGTTGATTTAGAGAAAACTCGTTCACTTCCCAGAGCCCTGCCTACAGTGACTAGAAACTCGTCCAAAACTCTGGTATTTAGGTAGGTTCAAGGCGGCATGAATGGAGCTTTCAAAATGGGAAAGCAAGACTTGTGCCATCAGGTCTCCATTTCCAGTGAGCACGCAGCCTACCCCCTTGTGATGTCTACCAAGTAAATATTCCCTCAAACTACACAATGGTCCCTTCCCTGAAGAATGTTTTCTTGGCACGGAGTTCTGCATGTAGCGAACTGCCTCTCCCAAGGAACGCTTTGGTAACGCTTTCGGTGCTTAGGCTCTTCTAAAACCCTGCAGTGTAAGAGGAAGAACTGTGCTTTGGTTACAGGAGGAATGCAAGCCAACTTTCTCCTGTAAGTATGGGGTCTTAAGGTATGACTTTGTAGAAGGACTGTGAAACAGTATTGGTTACTCAGTGCCGCTCAGCCTAGGGCATTGAGGCAGATATGCATGACATGTAGACGTGAGACAACAGATTGCCTGGAGCTGTTGGAGTGCTGAGGAAATCTAGCTCTCCCAAGGAGGCGTGCAGTGTGTTGCCCTACACTTAGCATACACAGAGTGACTGGGAAAGGTTTCCGGGCCTTGATGTTTCTGAGCTTCCCAGTCGAGCATGCCGGTCCTCGGTGTTCTGGCAGGGAATAGGGTGCCCACGGGAGTTACTAGGTGTCTTCATAAGCGTACTAACGTTCAAAGAAAGCAGAACTGCAACTCGTGTCTCCAGGAAACTGCTCCACGCTTTGGCTTCAGCAGGGCTCTTCAAGGCTTTACCTTGAGGAAACGACTCACGTCAAGTTTCCTTTGAGCTCTAGAGCTTCTAGGTGGAGCTCCCACCAGGCTACGAAAGCACCCTGTTGATTTAGAGAAAACTCGTTCCCTTCCCACAGCCCTGCCTACAGTGACTAGAGAACCGTCCAAACTACTGGTATTTAGGTAGCTTCAAGGCAGCATGAATGGAGCTTTCAAAATGGGAAAGCAAGCCTTGTGCCATCAGGTCTCCGTTTCCAGGGAACACGCAGCCTACCCCCTTGTGATGTCTACCAAGTAAATATTCCCTCAAACTACACAATGGTCCCTTCCCTGAAGAATGTTTTCTTGGCACGGAGTTCTGCATGTAGCGAACTGCCTCTCCCAAGGAACGCTTTGGTAACGCTATCGGGGCTTAGGCTCTTCTAAAACCCTGCAGTGTAAGAGGAAGAACTGTGCTTTGGTTACAGGAGGAACGCAAGCCGAGTTTCTCCTCTAAGTATGGGGTCTTAAGGTATGACTTTGTAGAAGGAATGCAAAGCAGTTTTGATTTCTCAGTGCCGCTCAGCCTAGGGCATTGAGGCAATTTGCATGACATGTAGGACGTGAGAGAACAGATTACCTGGAGCTGTTGGAGTGCTGAGGAAATGTAGCTCTCCCAAGGAAGAGTGCAGTGTGTTGCCCTACACTTAGCATACACAGAGTGACTGGGAAAGGTATCCGGGCCTGGATGTTTCTTAGCAACCCAGTGGAGCCTGCCGGTACTCGGTGTTCTTGCACGGAATAGGGTGCCCAGGCGAGATCCTAGGTGTCTTGAAAATCGTAGTAACCTTAAAAGAAAGGAGAACTGCAACTCCTGTCTCAAGGAAACTTCTCCACATGCCGCTTCAGCAGGGCTCTTCAAGGCTTTACCTTGAGGAAAGGACTCACGCCAAGTTTCCTTGTAGCACTAGAGCGTCTCAGGAGGAGCTCCCACCCAGGCTATGAAAGCACCCTGTTGATTTCGAGAAAACTCGTTCCCTTCCCAGAGCCCTGCCTACAGTGACTAGAAACTCGTCCAAAACACTGGTATTTAGGTAGGTTCAAGGCGGCATGAATGGAGCTTTCAAAATGGGAAAGCAAGACTTGTGCCATCAGGTCTCCGTTTCCAGTGAGCACGCAGCCTACCCCCTTGTGATGTCTACCAAGTAAATATTCCCTCAAACTACACAATGGTCCCTTCCCTGAAGAATGTTTTCTTGGCACGGAGTTCTGCATGTAGCGAACTGCCTCTCCCAAGGAACGCTTTGGTAACGCTTTCGGTGCTTAGGCTCTTCTAAAACCCTGCAGTGTAAGAGGAAGAACTGTGCTTTGGTTACAGGAGGAATGCAAGCCAACTTTCTGTTCTAAGTATGGGGTCTTAAGGTATGACTTTGTAGAAGGACTGTGAAACAGTATTGGTTACTCAGTGCCGCTCAGCCTAGGGCATTGAGGCAGATATGCATGACATGTAGATGTGAGACAACAGATTGCCTGGAGCTGTTGGAGTGCTGAGGAAATCTAGCTCTCCCAAGGAGGCGTGCAGTGTGTTGCCCTACACTTAGCATACACAGAGTGACTGGGAAAGGTTTCCGGGCCTTGATGTTTCTGAGCTTCCCAGTCGAGCATGCCGGTCCTCGGTGTTCTTGCAGGGAATATGGTGCCCACGGGAGTTACTAGGTGTCTTCATAAGCGTACTAACGTTCAAAGAAAGCAGAATTGCAACTCGTGTCTCCAGGAAACTGCTCCACGCTTTGGCTTCAGCAGGGCTCTTCAAGGCTTTACCTTGAGGAAACGACTCACGTCAAGTTTCCTTTGAGCTCTAGAGCTTCTAGGTGGAGCTCCCACCAGGCTACGAATGCACCCTGTTGATTTAGAGAAAACTCGTTCCCTTCCCACAGCCCTGCCTACAGTGACTAGAGAACCGTCCAAACTACTGGTATTTAGGTAGCTTCAAGGCAGCATGAATGGAGCTTTCAAAATGGGAAAGCAAGCCTTGTGCCATCAGGTCTCCGTTTCCAGGGAACACGCAGCCTACCCCCTTGTGATGTCTACCAAGTAAATATTCCCTCAAACTACACAATGGTCCCTTCCCTGAAGAATGTTTTCTTGGCACGGAGTTCTGCATGTAGCGAACTGCCTCTCCCAAGGAACGCTTTGGTAACGCTATCGGGGCTTAGGCTCTTCTAAAACCCTGCAGTGTAAGAGGAAGAACTGTGCTTTGGTTACAGGAGGAACGCAAGCCGAGTTTCTCCTCTAAGTATGGGGTCTTAAGGTATGACTTTGTAGAAGGAATGCAAAGCAGTTTTGATTTCTCAGTGCCGCTCAGCCTAGGGCATTGAGGCAATTTGCATGACATGTAGGACATGAGAGAACAGATTACCTGGAGCTGTTGGAGTGCTGAGGAAATGTAGCTCTCCCAAGGAAGAGTGCAGTGTGTTGCCCTACACTTAGCATACACAGAGTGACTGGGAAAGGTATCCGGGCCTGGATGTTTCTTAGCAACCCAGTGGAGCCTGCCGGTACTCGGTGTTCTTGCACGGAATAGGGTGCCCAGGCGAGATCCTAGGTGTCTTGAAAAGCGTAGTAACGTTAAAAGAAAGGAGAACTGCAACTCATGTCTCAAGGAAACTTCTCCACGTGCCGCTTCAGCAGGGCTCTTCAAGGCTTTACCTTGAGGAAAGGACTCACGTCAAGTTTCCTTGTAGCTCTAGAGCGTCTCAGGAGGAGCTCCCACCCAGGCTACGAAAGCACCCTGTTGATTTAGAGAAAACTCGTTCCCTTCCCAGAGCCCTGCCTACAGTGACTAGAAACTCGTCCAAAACACTGGTATTTAGGTAGGTTCAAGGCGGCATGAATGGAGCTTTCAAAATGGGAAAGCAAGCCTTGTGCCATCAGGTCCCCGTTTCCAGTGAACACGCAGCCTACCTCCTTGTGATTTCTACCAAGTTAATATACACTCTAGTGACACACTGGTCCCTTCCCTGAATAACGTGTTCTTGGCACGGAGTTCTGCATGTAGCGAACTGCCTCTCCCAAGGAATGCTCTAGGTACGCTATAGGGGCTTAGCCTCTTCTAAAACCCTGCAGTGTAAGAGGAAGAACTGTGCTTTGGTTACAGCAGGAACGCAAGCCAACTTTCTCCTGTAAGTATGGGGTCGTAAGGTATGACTTTGTAGAAGGAATGTGAAAGAGTATTGGTTTCTCAGTGCCGCTCAGCCTAGGGCACTGAGGCAGATATGCATGACATGTAGATGTGAGACAACAGATTGCCTTGAGCTGTTGGAGTGCTGAGGAAATCTAGCTCTCCCAAGGAGGCGTGCAGTGTGTTGCCCTACACTTAGCATATTGAGAGTGACTGGGAAAGGTTTCCAGGCCTGGATGTTTCTGAGCTTCCCAGTCGAGCATGCCGGTCCTCGGTGTTCTTGCAGGGAATAGGGTGCCCACGGGAGTTACTAGGTGTCTTCATAAGCGTACTAACGTTCAAAGAAAGCAGAACTGCAACTCATGTCTCCAGGAAACTGCTCCACGCTTCGGCTTCAGCAGGGCTCTTCAAGGCTTTACCTTGAGGAAACGACTCACGTCAAGTTTAATTTGAGCTCTAGAGCGTCTCAGTTGGAGCTCCCACCCAGGCTACTAAACCACCCTGTTGATTTAGAGAAAACTCGTTCCCTTCCCAGAGCCCTGCCTACAGTGACTAGAGACCCGTCCAAAACACTGGTATTTAGGTAGCTTCAAGGCAGCATGAATGGAGCTTTCAAAATGGGAAAGCAAGCCTTGTGCTATCATGTCTCCTTTTCCAGTGAGCACGCAGCCTACCCCCTTGTGATGTCTACCAAGTAAATATTCCCTCAAACTACACAATGGTCCCTTCCCTGAAGAATGTTTTCTTGGCACGGAGTTCTGCATGTAGCGAACTGCCTCTCCCAAGGAACGCTTTGGGAACGCTATCGGGGCTTAGGCTCTTCTAAAACCCTGCAGTGTAAGAGGAAGAACTGTGCTTTGGTTACAGGAGGAACGCAAGCCGAGTTTCTCCTGTAAGTATGGGGTCTTAAGGTATGACTTTGTAGAAGGAATGCGAAGCAGTTTTGATTTCTCAGTGCCGCTCAGCCTAGGGCATTGAGGGAATTTGCATGACATGTAGGACATGAGAGAACAGATTACTTGGAGCTGTTGGAGTGCTGAGGAAATGTAGCTCTCCCAAGGAAGAGTGCAGTGTGTTGCCCTACACTTAGCATACACAGAGTGACTGGGAAAGGTATCCGGGCCTGGATGTTTCTTAGCAACCCAGTGGAGCCTGCCGGTACTCGGTGTTCTTGCACGGAATAGGGTGCCCAGGCGAGATCCTAGGTGTCTTGAAAAGCGTAGTAACGTTAAAAGAAAGGAGAACTGCAACTCATGTCTCAAGGAAACTTCTCCACGTGCCGCTTCAGCAGGGCTCTTCAAGGCTTTACCTTGAGGAAAGGACTCACGTCAAGTTTCCTTGTAGCTCTAGAGCGTCTCAGGAGGAGCTCCCACCCAGGCTATGAAAGCACCCTGTTGATTTCGAGAAAACTCGTTCCCTTCCCAGAGCCCTGCCTACAGTGACTAGAAACTCGTCCAAAACACTGGTATTTAGGTAGGTTCAAGGCGGCATGAATGGAGCTTTCAAAATGGGAAAGCAAGCCTTGTGCCACCAGGTCCCCGTTTCCAGTGAACACGCAGCCTACCTCCCTGTGATTTCTACCAAGTTAATATACATTCTAGCGACACACTGGTCCCTTCCCTGAATAACGTGTTCTTGGCACGGAGTTCTGCATGTAGCGAACTGCCTCTCCCAAGGAATGCTCTAGGTACGCTATAGGGGCTTAGCCTCTTCTAAAACCCTGCAGTGTAAGAGGAAGAACTGTGCTTTGGTTACAGCAGGAACGCAAGGCAACTTTCTGCTGTAAGTATGGGGTCTTAAGGTATGATTTTTTAGAAGGAATGTGAAAGAGTATTGGTTTCTCAGTGCCGTTCAGCCTAGGACACTGAGGCAGATATGCATGACATGTAGACGTGAGACAACAGATTGCCTGGAGCTGTTGGAGTGCTGAGGAAATCTAGCTCTTCCAAGGAGGCGTGCAGTGTGTTGCCTTACACTTAGCATATTGAGAGTGACTGGGAAAGGTTTCCGGGCCTGGATGTTTCTGAGCTTCCCAGTCGAGCATGCCGGTCCTCGGTGTTCGTGCAGGGAATAGGGTGCCCACGGGAGTTACTAGGTGTCTTCATAAGCGTACTAACGTTCAAAGAAAGCAGAACTGCAACTCATGTCTCCAGGAAACTGCTCCACGCTTCGGCTTCAGCAGGGCTCTTCAAGGCTTTACCTTGAGGAAACGACTCACGTCAAGTTTCCTTTGAGCTCTAGAGCGTCTCAGGTGGAGCTCCCACCCAGGCTACGAAAGCACCCTGTTGATTTAGAGAAAACTCGTTCCCTTCCCACAGCCCTGCCTACAGTGACTAGAGACCCGTCCAAAACACTGGTATTTAGGTAGCTTCAAGGCAGCATGAATGGAGCTTTCAAAATGGGAAAGCAAGCCTTGTGCCATCAGGTCTCCGTTTCCAGGGAGCACGCAGCCTACCCCCTTGTGATTTCTACCAAGTAAATATTCCCTCAAACTACACAATGGTCCCTTCCCTGAAGAATGTTTTTTGGCACGGAGTTCTGCATGTAGCGAACTGCCTCTCCCAAGGAACGCTTTGGTAACGCTATCGGGGCTTAGGCTCTTCTAAAACCCTGCAGTGTAAGAGGAAGAACTGTGCTTTGGTTACAGGAGGAACGCAAGCCGAGTTTCTCCTGTAAGTATGGGGTCTTAAGGTATGACTTTGTAGAAGGAATGCGAAGCAGTTTTGATTTCTCAGTGCCGCTCAGCCTAGGGCATTGAGGGAATTTGCATGACATGTAGGACATGAGAGAACAGATTACTTGGAGCTGTTGGAGTGCTGAGGAAATGTAGCTCTCCCAAGGAAGAGTGCAGTGTGTTGCCCTACACTTAGCATACACAGAGTGACTGGGAAAGGTATCCGGGCCTGGATGTTTCTTAGCAACCCAGTGGAGCCTGCCGGTACTCGGTGTTCTTGCACGGAATAGGGTGCCCAGGCGAGATCCTAGGTGTCTTTAAAAGCGTAGTAACGTTAAAAGAAAGAAGAACTGCAACTCATGTCTCAAGGAAACTTCTCCACGTGCCGCTTCAGCAGGGCTCTTCAAGGCTTTACCTTGAGGAAAGGACTCACGTCAAGTTTCCTTGTAGCTCTAGAGCGTCTCAGGAGGAGCTCCCACCCAGGCTATGAAAGCACCCTGTTGATTTAGAGAAAACTCGTTCCCTTCCCAGAGCCCTGCCTACAGTGACTAGAGACCCGTCCAAAACACTGGTATTTAGGTAGCTTCAAGGCAGCATGAATGGAGCTTTCAAAATGGGAAAGCAAGCCTTGTGCCATTAGGTCTCCATTTCCAGGGAACACGCAGCCTACCCCCTTGTGATGTCTACCAAGTAAATATTCCCTCAAACTACACAATGGTCCCTTCCCTGAAGAATGTTTTCTTGGCACGGAGTTCTGCATGTAGCGAACTGCCTCTCCCAAGGAACGCTTTGGTAAAGCTATCGGGGCTTAGGCTCTTCTAAAACCCTGCAGTGTAAGAGGAAGAACTGTGCTTTGGTTACAGGAGGAACGCAAGCCGAGTTTCTCCTATAAGTATGGGGTCTTAAGGTATGACTTTGTAGAAGGAATGCAAAGCAGTTTTGATTTCTCAGTGCCGCTCAGCCTAGGGCATTGAGGCAATTTGCATGACATGTAGGACGTGAGAGAACAGATTACCTGGAGCTGTTGGAGTGCTGAGGAAACGTAGCTCTCCCAAAGAAGAGTGCAGTGTGTTGCCCTACACTTAGCATACACAGAGTGACTGGGAAAGGTATCCGGGCCTGGATGTTTCTTAGCAACCCAGTGGAGCCTGCCGGTACTCGGTGTTCTTGCACGGAATAGGGTGCCCAGGCGAGATCCTAGGTGTCTTGAAAAGAGTACTAATGTTAAAAGAAAGGAGAACTGCAACTCATGTCTCAAGGAAACTTCTCCACGTTCCGCTTCAGCAGGGCTCTTCAAGGCTTTACCTTGAGGAAAGGACTCACGTCAAGTCTCCTTGAGGCTCTAGAGCATCTCAGGAGGAGCTCCCACCCAGGCTATGAAAGCACCCTGTTGATTTAGAGAAAACTCGTTCCCTTCCCAGAGCCCTGCCTACAGTGACTAGAAACTCGTCCAAAACTCTGGTATTTAGGTAGGTTCAAGGCAGCATGAATGGAGCTTTCAAAATGGGAAAGCAAGCCTTGTGCCATCAGGTCTCCGTTTCCAGGGAACACGCAGCCTACCCCCTTGTGATGTCTACCAAGTAAATATTCCCTCAAACTACACAATGGTCCCTTCCCTGAAGAATGTGTTCTTGGCACGGAGTTCTGCATGTAGCGAACTGCCTCTCCCAAGGAACGCTTTGGTAACGCTTTCGGTGCTTCGGCTCTTCTAAAACCCTGCAGTGTAAGAGGAAGAACTGTGCTTTGGTTACAGGAGGAATGCAAGCCAACTTTCTCCTGTAAGTATGGGGTCTTAAGTTATGACTTTGTAGAAGGAATGTGAAACAGTATTGGTTACTCAGTGCCGCTCAGCCTAGGGCATTGAGGCAGATATGCATGACATGTAGACGTGAGACAACAGATTGCCTGGAGCTGTTGGAGTGCTGAGGAAATCTAGCTCTCCCAAGGAGGCGTGCAGTGTGTTGCCCTACCCTTAGCATATTGAGAGTGACTGGGACAGGTTTCCGGGCCTGGATGTTTCTGAGCTTCCCAGTCGAGCATGCCGGTCCTCGGTGTTCTTGCAGGGAATAGGGTGCCCACGAGAGTTACTAGGTGTCTTCATAAGCGTACTAACGTTCAAAGAAAGCAGAACTGCAACTCATGTCTCCAGGAAGCTGTTCCACGCTTCGGCTTCAGCAGGGCTCTTCAAGGCTTTACCTTGAGGAAACGACTCACGTCAAGTTTAATTTGAGCTCTAGAGCGTCTCAGTTGGAGCTCCCACCCAGGCTACGAAAGCACCCTGTTGATTTAGAGAAAACTCGTTCCCTTCCCAGAGCCCTGCCTACAGTGACTAGAGACCCGTCCAAAACACTGGTATTTAGGTAGCTTCAATGCAGCATGAATGGAGCTTTCAAAATGGGAAAGCAAGCCTTGTGCCATCAGGTCTCCGTTTCCAGTGAGCACGGAGCCTACCCCCTTGTGATGTCTACCAAGTAAATATTCCCTCAAACTACAAAATGGTCCCTTCCCTGAAGAATGTTTTCTTGGCACGGAGTTCTGCTTGTAGCGAACTGCCTCTCCCAAGGAACGCTTTGGTAACGCTATCGGGGCTTAGGCTCTTCTAAAACCCTGCAGTGTAAGAGGAAGAACTGTGCTTTGGTTACAGGAGGAACGCAAGCCGAGTTTCTCCTGTAAGTATGGGGTCTTAAGGTATGACTTTGTAGAAGGAATGCGAAGCAGTTTTGATTTCTCAGTGCCGCTCAGCCTAGGGCATTGAGGCAATTTGCATGACATGTAGGACGTGAGAGAACAGATTACCTGGAGCTGTTGGAGTGCTGAGGAAATGTAGCTCTCCCAAGGAAGAGTGCAGTGTGTTGCCCTACACTTAGCATACACAGAGTGACTGGGAAAGGTATCCGGGCCTGGATGTTTCTTAGCAACCCAGTGGAGCCTGCCGGTACTCGGTGTTCTTGCACGGAATAGGGTGCCCAGGCGAGATCCTAGGTGTCTTGAAAAGCGTAGTAACATTAAAAGAAAGGAGAACTGCAACTCATGTCTCAAGGAAACTTCTCCACGTGCCGCTTCAGCAGGGCTCTTCAAGGCTTTACCTTGAGGAAAGGACTCACGTCAAGTTTCCTTGTAGCTCTAGAGCGTCTCAGGAGGAGCTCCCACCCAGGCTATGAAAGCACCCTGTTGATTTCGAGAAAACTCGTTCCCTTCCCAGAGCCCTGCCTACAGTGACTAGAAACTCGTCCAAAACACTGGTATTTAGGTAGGTTCAAGGCGGCATGAATGGAGCTTTCAAAATGGGAAAGCAAGCCTTGTGCCATCAGGTCCCCGTTTCCAGTGAACACGCAGCCTACCTCCTTGTGATTTCTACCAAGTTAATATACACTCTAGTGACACACTGGTCCCTTCCCTGAATAACGTGTTCTTGGCACGGAGTTCTGCATGTAGCGAACTGCCTCTCCCAAGGAATGCTCTAGGTATGCTATAGGGGCTTAGCCTCTTCTAAAACCCTGCAGTGTAAGAGGAAGAACTGTGCTTTGGTTACAGCAGGAACGCAAGCCAACTTTCTCCTGTAAGTATGGGGTCGTAAGGTATGACTTTGTAGAAGGAATGTGAAAGAGTATTGGTTTCTCAGTGCCGCTCAGCCTAGGGCCCTGAGGCAGATATGCATGACATGTAGATGTGAGACAACAGATTGCCTTGAGCTGTTGGAGGGCTGAGGAAATCTAGCTCTCCCAAGGAGGCGTGCAGTGTGTTGCCGTACACTTAGCATATTGAGAGTGACTGGGAAAGGTTTCCGGGCCTGGATGTTTCTGAGCTTCCCAGTCGAGCATGCCGGTCCTCGGTGTTCTTGCAGGGAATAGGGTGCCCACGGGAGTTACTAGGTGTCTTCATAAGCGTACTAACGTTCAAAGAAAGCAGAACTGCAACTCATGTCTCCAGGAAACTGCTCCACGCTTCGGCTTCAGCAGGGCTCTTCAAGGCTTTACCTTGAGGAAACGACTCACGTCAAGTTTCCTTTGAGCTCTAGAGCGTCTCAGTTGGAACTCCCACCCAGGCTACGAAAGCACCCTGTTGATTTAGAGAAAACTCGTTCCCTTCCCACAGCCCTGCCTACAGTGACTAGAGACCCGTCCAAAACACTGGTATTTAGGTAGCTTCAAGGCAGCATGAATGGAGCTTTCAAAATGGGAAAGCAAGCCTTGTGGCATCAGGTCTCCGTTTCCAGTGAGCACGCAGCCTACCCCCTTGTGATGTCTACCAAGTAAATATTCCCTCAAACTACAAAATGGTCCCTTCCCTGAAGAATGTTTTCTTGGCACGGAGTTCTGCATGTAGCGAACTGCCTCTCCCAAGGAACGCTTTGGTAACGCTATCGGGGCTTAGGCTCTTCTAAAACCCTGCAGTGTAAGAGGAAGAACTGTGCTTTGGTTACAGCAGGAACGCAAGGCAACTTTCTCCTGTAAGTATGGGGTCTTAAGGTATGACTTTGTAGAAGGAATGTGAAAGAGTATTGGTTTCTCAGTGCCGCTCAGCCTAGGGCACTGAGGCAGATATGCATGACATGTAGACGTGAGACAACAGATTGCCTGGAGCTGTTGGAGTGCTGAGGAAATCTAGCTCTTCCAAGGAGGCGTGCAGTGTGTTGCCTTACACTTAGCATATTGAGAGTGACTGGGAAAGGTTTCCGGGCCTGGATGTTTCTGAGCTTCCCAGTCGAGCATGCCGGTCCTCGGTGTTCGTGCAGGGAATAGGGTGCCCACGAGAGTTACTAGGTGTCTTCATAAGCGTACTAACGTTCAAAGAAAGCAGAACTGCAACTCATGTCTCCAGGAAGCTGTTCCACGCTTCGGCTTCAGCAGGGCTCTTCAAGGCTTTACCTTGAGGAAACGACTCACGTCAAGTTTCCTTTGAGCTCTAGAGCGTCTCAGGTGGAGCTCCCACCCAGTCTACGAAAGCACCCTGTTAATTTAGAGAAAACTCGTTCCCTTCCCAGAGCCCTGCCTACAGTGACTAGAGACCCGTCCAAAACACTGGTATTTAGGTAGCTTCAAGGCAGCATGAATGGAGCTTTCAAAATGGGAAAGCAAGCCTTGTGCCATCAGGTCTCCGTTTCCAGTGAGCACGCAGCCTACCCCCTTGTGATGTCTACCAAGTAAATATTCCCTCAAACTACACAATGGTCCCTTCCCTGAAGAATGTTTTCTTGGCACGGAGTTCTGCATGTAGCGAACTGCCTCTCCCAAGGAACGCTTTGGTAACGCTATCGGGGCTTAGGCTCTTCTAAAACCCTGCAGTGTAAGAGGAAGAACTGTGCTTTGGTTACAGCAGGAACGCAAGGCAACTTTCTCCTGTAAGTATGGGGTCTTAAGGTATGACTTTGTAGAAGGAATGTGAAAGAGTATTGGTTTCTCAGTGCCGCTCAGCCTAGGGCACTGAGGCAGATATGCATGACATGTAGACGTGAGACAACAGATTGCCTGGAGCTGTTGGAGTGCTGAGGAAATCTAGCTCTTCCAAGGAGGCGTGCAGTGTGTTGCCTTACACTTAGCATATTGAGAGTGACTGGGAAAGGTTTCCGGGCCTGGATGTTTCTGAGCTTCCAAGTCGAGCATGCCGGTCCTCGGTGTTCGTGCAGGGAATAGGGTGCCCACGAGAGTTACTAGGTGTCTTCATAAGCGTACTAACGTTCAAAGAAAGCAGAACTGCAACTCATGTCTCCAGGAAACTGCTCCACGCTTCGGCTTCAGCAGGGCTCTTCAAGGCTTTACCTTGAGGAAACGACTCACGTCAAGGTTCCTTTGAGCTCTAGATCGTCTCAGGTGGAGCTCCCACCCAGGCTACGAAAGCACCCTGTTTATTTAGAGAAAACTCGTTCCCTTCCCACAGCCCTGCCTACAGTGACTAGAGACCCGTCCAAAACACTGGTATTTAGGTAGCTTCAAGGCAGCATGAATGGAGCTTTCAAAATGGGAAAGCAAGCCTTGTGCCATCAGGTCTCCGTTTCCAGTGAGCACGCAGCCTACCCCCTTGTGATGTCTACCAAGTAAATATTCCCTCAAACTACACAATGGTCCCTTCCCTGAAGAATGTTTTCTTGGCACGGAGTTCTGCATGTAGCGAACTGCCTCTCCCAAGGAACGCTTTGGTAACGCTATCGGGGCTTAGGCTCTTCTAAAACCCTGCAGTGTAAGAGGAAGAACTGTGCTTTGGTTACAGGAGGAACGCAAGCCGAGTTTCTCCTGTAAGTATGGGGTCTTAAGGTATGACTTTGTAGAAGGAATGCGAAGCAGTTTTGATTTCTCAGTGCCGCTCAGCCTAGGGCATTGAGGGAATTTGCATGACATGTAGGACATGAGAGAACAGATTACTTGGAGCTGTTGGAGTGCTGAGGAAATGTAGCTCTCCCAAGGAAGAGTGCAGTGTGTTGCCCTACACTTAGCATACACAGAGTGACTGGGAAAGGTATCCGGGCCTGGATGTTTCTTAGCAACCCAGTGGAGCCTGCCGGTACTCGGTGTTCTTGCACGGAATAGGGTGCCCAGGCGAGATCCTAGGTGTCTTGAAAAGCGTAGTAACGTTAAAAGAAAGGAGAACTGCAACTCATGTCTCAAGGAAACTTCTCCACGTGCCGCTTCAGCAGGGCTCTTCAAGGCTTTACCTTGAGGAAAGGACTCACGTCAAGTTTCCTTGTAGCTCTAGAGCGTCTCAGGAGGAGCTCCCACCCAGGCTATGAAAGCACCCTGTTGATTTCGAGAAAACTCGTTCCCTTCCCAGAGCCCTGCCTACAGTGACTAGAAACTCGTCCAAAACACTGGTATTTAGGTAGGTTCAAGGCGGCATGAATGGAGCTTTCAAAATGGGAAAGCAAGCCTTGTGCCATCAGGTCCCCGTTTCCAGTGAACACGCAGCCTACCTCCCTGTGATTTCTACCAAGTTAATATACATTCTAGCGACACACTGGTCCCTTCCCTGAATAACGTGTTCTTGGCACGGAGTTCTGCATGTAGCGAACTGCCTCTCCCAAGGAATGCTCTAGGTACGCTATAGGGGCTTAGCCTCTTCTAAAACCCTGCAGTGTAAGAGGAAGAACTGTGCTTTGGTTACAGCAGGAACGCAAGGCAACTTTCTCCTGTAAGTATGGGGTCTTAAGGTATGACTTTGTAGAAGGAATGTGAAAGAGTATTGGTTTCTCAGTGCCACTCAGCCTAGGGCATTGAGGCAATTTGCATGACATGTAGGACGTGAGAGAACAGATTACCTGGAGCTGTTGGAGTGCTGAGGAAATGTAGCTCTCCCAAGGAAGAGTGCAGTGTGTTGCCCTACATTTAGCATACACAGAGTGACTGGGAAAGGTATCCGGGCCTGGATGTTTCTTAGCAACCCAGTGGAGCCTGCCGGTACTCGGTGTTCTTGCACGGAATAGGGTGCCCAGGCGAGATCCTAGGTGTCTTGAAAAGCGTACTAATGTTAAAAGAAAGGAGAACTGCAACTCATGTCTCAAGGAAACTTCTCCACGTTCCGCTTCAGCAGGGCTCTTCAAGGCTTTACCTTGAGGAAAGGACTCACGTCAAGTTTCCTTGAGGCTCTAGAGCGTCTCAGGAGGAGCTCCCACCCAGGCTATGAAAGCACCCTGTTGATTTAGAGAAAACTCGTTCCCTTCCCACAGCCCTGCCTACAGTGACTAGAAACTCGTCCAAAACTCTGGTATTTAGGTAGGTTCAAGGCGGCATGAATGGAGCTTTCAAAATGGGAAAGCAAGCCTTGTGCCATCAGGTCTCCGTTTCCAGTGAGCACGCAGCCTACCCCCTTGTGATGTCTACCAAGTAAATATTCCCTCAAACTACAAAATGGTCCCTTCCCTGAAGAATGTTTTCTTGGCACGGAGTTCTGCATGTAGCGAACTGCCTCTCCCAAGGAACGCTTTGGTAACGCTATCGGGGCTTAGGCTCTTCTAAAACCCTGCAGTGTAAGAGGAAGAACTGTGCTTTGGTTACAGCAGGAACGCAAGGCAACTTTCTCCTGTAAGTATGGGGTCTTAAGGTATGACTTTGTAGAAGGAATGTGAAAGAGTATTGGTTTCTCAGTGCCGCTCAGCCTAGGGCACTGAGGCAGATATGCATGACATGTAGACGTGAGACAACAAATTGCCTGGAGCTGTTGGAGTGCTGAGGAAATCTAGCTCTTCCAAGGAGGCGTGCAGTGTGTTGCCTTACACTTAGCATATTGAGAGTGACTGGGAAAGGTTTCCGGGCCTGGATGTTTCTGAGCTTCCCAGTCGAGCATGCCGGTCCTCGGTGTTCGTGCAGGGAATAGGGTGCCCACGAGAGTTACTAGGTGTCTTCATAAGCGTACTAACGTTCAAAGAAAGCAGAACTGCAACTCATGTCTCCAGGAAGCTGTTCCACGCTTCGGCTTCAGCAGGGCTCTTCAAGGCTTTACCTTGAGGAAACGACTCACGTCAAGTTTCCTTTGAGCTCTAGAGCGTCTCAGGTGGAGCTCCCACCCAGTCTACGAAAGCACCCTGTTAATTTAGAGAAAACTCGTTCCCTTCCCAGAGCCCTGCCTACAGTGACTAGAGACCCGTCCAAAACACTGGTATTTAGGTAGCTTCAAGGCAGCATGAATGGAGCTTTCAAAATGGGAAAGCAAGCCTTGTGCCATCAGGTCTCCGTTTCCAGTGAGCACGCAGCCTACCCCCTTGTGATGTCTACCAAGTAAATATTCCCTCAAACTACACAATGGTCCCTTCCCTGAAGAATGTTTTCTTGGCACGGAGTTCTGCATGTAGCGAACTGCCTCTCCCAAGGAACGCTTTGGTAACGCTATCGGGGCTTAGGCTCTTCTAAAACCCTGCAGTGTAAGAGGAAGAACTGTGCTTTGGTTACAGGAGGAACGCAAGCCGAGTTTCTCCTGTAAGTATGGGGTCTTAAGGTATGACTTTGTAGAAGGAATGCGAAGCAGTTTTGATTTCTCAGTGCCGCTCAGCCTAGGGCATTGAGGGAATTTGCATGACATGTAGGACATGAGAGAACAGATTACTTGGAGCTGTTGGAGTGCTGAGGAAATGTAGCTCTCCCAAGGAAGAGTGCAGTGTGTTGCCCTACACTTAGCATACACAGAGTGACTGGGAAAGGTATCCGGGCCTGGATGTTTCTTAGCAACCCAGTGGAGCCTGCCGGTACTCGGTGTTCTTGCACGGAATAGGGTGCCCAGGCGAGATCCTAGGTGTCTTGAAAAGCGTAGTAACGTTAAAAGAAAGGAGAACTGCAACTCATGTCTCAAGGAAACTTCTCCACGTGCCGCTTCAGCAGGGCTCTTCAAGGCTTTACCTTGAGGAAAGGACTCACGTCAAGTTTCCTTGTAGCTCTAGAGCGTCTCAGGAGGAGCTCCCACCCAGGCTATGAAAGCACCCTGTTGATTTCGAGAAAACTCGTTCCCTTCCCAGAGCCCTGCCTACAGTGACTAGAAACTCGTCCAAAACACTGGTATTTAGGTAGGTTCAAGGCGGCATGAATGGAGCTTTCAAAATGGGAAAGCAAGCCTTGTGCCATCAGGTCCCCGTTTCCAGTGAACACGCAGCCTACCTCCCTGTGATTTCTACCAAGTTAATATACATTCTAGCGACACACTGGTCCCTTCCCTGAATAACGTGTTCTTGGCACGGAGTTCTGCATGTAGCGAACTGCCTCTCCCAAGGAATGCTCTAGGTACGCTATAGGGGCTTAGCCTCTTCTAAAACCCTGCAGTGTAAGAGGAAGAACTGTGCTTTGGTTACAGCAGGAACGCAAGGCAACTTTCTCCTGTAAGTATGGGGTCTTAAGGTATGACTTTGTAGAAGGAATGTGAAAGAGTATTGGTTTCTCAGTGCCACTCAGCCTAGGGCATTGAGGCAATTTGCATGACATGTAGGACGTGAGAGAACAGATTACCTGGAGCTGTTGGAGTGCTGAGGAAATGTAGCTCTCCCAAGGAAGAGTGCAGTGTGTTGCCCTACATTTAGCATACACAGAGTGACTGGGAAAGGTATCCGGGCCTGGATGTTTCTTAGCAACCCAGTGGAGCCTGCCGGTACTCGGTGTTCTTGCACGGAATAGGGTGCCCAGGCGAGATCCTAGGTGTCTTGAAAAGCGTACTAATGTTAAAAGAAAGGAGAACAGCAACTCATGTCTCAAGGAAACTTCTCCACGTTCCGCTTCAGCAGGGCTCTTCAAGGCTTTACCTTGAGGAAAGGACTCACGTCAAGTTTCCTTGAGGCTCTAGAGCGTCTCAGGAGGAGCTCCCACCCAGGCTATGAAAGCACCCTGTTGATTTAGAGAAAACTCGTTCCCTTCCCAGAGCCCTGCCTACAGTGACTAGAAACTCGTCCAAAACTCTGGTATTTAGGTAGGTTCAAGGCGGCATGAATGGAGCTTTCAAAATGGGAAAGCAAGCCTTGTGCCATCAGGTCTCCGTTTCCAGTGAGCACGCAGCCTACCCCCTTGTGATGTCTACCAAGTAAATATTCCCTCAAACTACACAATGGTCCCTTCCCTGAAGAATGTTTTCTTGGCACGGAGTTCTGCATGTAGCGAACTGCCTCTCTCAAGGAACGCTTTGGTAACGCTATCGGGGCTTAGGCTCTTCTAAAACCCTGCAGTGTAAGAGGAAGAACTGTGCTTTGGTTACAGCAGGAACGCAAGGCAACTTTCTCCTGTAAGTATGGGGTCTTAAGGTATGACTTTTTAGAAGGAATGTGAAAGAGTATTGGTTTCTCAGTGCCGTTCAGCCTAGGGCACTGAGGCAGATATGCATGACATGTAGACGTGAGACAACAGATTGCCTGGAGCTGTTGGAGTGCTGAGGAAATCTAGCTCTTCCAAGGAGGCGTGCAGTGTGTTGCCTTACACTTAGCATATTGAGAGTGACTGGGAAAGGTTTCCGGGCCTGGATGTTTCTGAGCTTCCCAGTCGAGCATGCCGGTCCTCGGTGTTCGTGCAGGGAATAGGGTGCCCACGAGAGTTACTAGGTGTCTTCATAAGCGTACTAACGTTCAAAGAAAGCAGAACTGCAACTCATGTCTCCAGGAAACTGCTCCACGCTTCGGCTTCAGCAGGGCTCTTCAAGGCTTTACCTTGAGGAAACGACTCACGTCAAGTTTCCTTTGAGCTCTAGATCGTCTCAGGTGGAGCTCCCACCCAGGCTACGAAAGCACCCTGTTGATTTAGAGAAAACTCGTTCCCTTCACACAGCCCTGCCTACAGTGACTAGAGACCCGTCCAAAACACTGGTATTTAGGTAGCTTCAAGGCAGCATGAATGGAGCTTTCAAAATGGGAAAGCAAGCCTTGTGCCATCAGGTCTCCGTTTCCAGGGAACACGCAGCCTACCCCCTTGTGATGTCTACCAAGTAAATATTCCCTCAAACTACACAATGGTCCCTTCCCTGAAGAATGTTTTCTTGGCACGGAGTTCTGCATGTAGCGAACTGCCTCTCCCAAGGAACGCTTTGGTAACGCTATCGGGGCTTAGGCTCTTCTAAAACCCTGCAGTGTAAGAGGAAGAACTGTGCTTTGGTTACAGGAGGAACGCAAGCCGAGTTTCTCCTGTAAGTATGGGGTCTTAAGGTATGACTTTGTAGAAGGAATGCGAAGCAGTTTTGATTTCTCAGTGCCGCTCAGCCTAGGGCATTGAGGGAATTTGCATGACATGTAGGACATGAGAGAACAGATTACTTGGAGCTGTTGGAGTGCTGAGGAAATGTAGCTCTCCCAAGGAAGAGTGCAGTGTGTTGCCCTACACTTAGCATACACAGAGTGACTGGGAAAGGTATCCGGGCCTGGATGTTTCTTAGCAACCCAGTGGAGCCTGCCGGTACTCGGTGTTCTTGCACGGAATAGGGTGCCCAGGCGAGATCCTAGGTGTCTTGAAAAGCGTAGTAACGTTAAAAGAAAGGAGAACTGCAACTCATGTCTCAAGGAAACTTCTCCACGTGCCGCTTCAGCAGGGCTCTTCAAGGCTTTACCTTGAGGAAAGGACTCACATCAAGTTTCCTTGTAGCTCTAGAGCGTCTCAGGAGGAGCTCCCACCCAGGCTATGAAAGCACCCTGTTGATTTCGAGAAAACTCGTTCCCTTCCCAGAGCCCTGCCTACAGTGACTAGAGACTCGTCCAAAACACTGGTATTTAGGTAGGTTCAAGGCAGCATGAATGGAGTTTTCAAAATGGGAAAGCAAGCCTTGTGCCATCAGGTCTCCGTTTCCAGGGAACACGCAGCCTACCCCCTTGTGATGTCTACCAAGTAAATATTCCCTCAAAATACACACTGGTCCCTTCCCTGAAGAATGTTTTCTTGGCACGGAGTTCTGCATGTAGCGAACTGCCTCTCCCAAGGAATGCTCTAGGTACGCTATCGGGGCTTAGGCTCTTCTAAAACCCTGCAGTGTAAGAGGAAGAACTGTGCTTTGGTTACAGGAGGAACGCAAGCCAACTTTCTCCTGTAAGTATGGGGTCTTAAGGTATGACTTTGTAGAAGGAATGTGAAACAGTATTGGTTACTCAGTGCCGCTCAGCCTAGGGCATTGAGGCAGATATGCATGACATGTAGACGTGAGACAACAGATTGCCTGGAGCTGTTGGAGTGCTGAGGAAATCTAGCACTCCCAAGGAGGCGTGCAGTGTGTTGCCCTACCCTTAGCATATTGAGAGTGACTGGGAAAGTTTTCCGGGCCTGGATGTTTCTGAGCTTCCCAGTCGAGCATGCCGGTCCTCGGTGTTCTTGCAGGGAATAGGGTGCCCACGGGAGTTACTAGGTGTCTTCATAAGCGTACTGACGTTCAAAGAAAGCAGAACTGCAACTCATGTCTCCAGGAAACTGCTCCACGCTTCGGCTTCAGCAGGGCTCTTCAAGGCTTTACCTTGAGGAAACGACTCACGTCAAGTTTCCTTTGAGCTCTAGAGCGTCTCAGTTGGAGCTCCCACCCAGGCTACGAAAGCACCCTGTTGATTTAGAGAAAACTCGTTCCCTTCCCACAGCCCTGCCTACAGTGACTAGAGAACCGTCCAAAACACTGGTATTTAGGTAGCTTCAAGGCAGCATGAATGGAGCTTTCAAAATGGGAAAGCAAGCCTTGTGCCATCAGGTCTCCGTTTCCAGGGAACACGCAGCCTACCCCCTTGTGATGTCTACCAAGTAAATATTCCCTCAAACTACACAATGGGCCCTTCCCTGAAGAATGCTCTAGGTACGCTATAGGGGCTTAGCCTCTTCTAAAACCCTGCAGTGTAAGAGGAAGAACTGTGCTTTGGTTACAGCAGGAACGCAAGCCGAGTTTCTCCTGTAAGTATGGGGTCTTAAGGTATGACTTTGTAGAAGGAATGTGAAAGAGTATTGGTTTCTCAGTGCCACTCAGCCTAGGGCATTGAGGCAATTTGCATGACATGTAGGACGTGAGAGAACAGATTACCTGGAGCTGTTGGAGTGCTGAGGAAATGTAGCTCTCCCAAGGAAGAGTGCAGTGTGTTGCCCTACACTTAGCATACACAGAGTGACTGGGAAAGGTATCCGGGCCTGGATGTTTCTTAGCAACCCAGTGGAGCCTGCCGGTACTCGGTGTTCTTGCACGGAATAGGGTGCCCAGGCGAGATCCTAGGTGTCTTGAAAAGCGTACTAATGTTAAAAGAAAGGAGAACTGCAACTCATGTCTCAAGGAATCTTCTCCACGTGCCGCTTCAGCAGGGCTCTTCAAGGCTTTACCTTGAGGAAAGGACTCACGTCAAGTTTCCTTGAGGCTCTAGAGCGTCTCAGGAGGAGCTCCCACCCAGGCTATGAAAGCACCCTGTTGATTTAGAGAAAACTCGTTCCCTTCCCAGAGCCCTGCCTACAGTGACTAGAAACTCGTCCAAAACTCTGGTATTTAGGTAGGTTCAAGGCGGCATGAATGGAGCTTTCAAAATGGGAAAGCAAGCCTTGTGCCATCAGGTCTCCGTTTCCAGTGAGCACGCAGCCTACCCCCTTGTGATGTCTACCAAGTAAATATTCCCTCAAACTACACAATGGTCCCTTCCCTGAAGAATGTTTTCTTGGCACGGAGTTCTGCATGTAGCGAACTGCCTCTCTCAAGGAACGCTTTGGTAACGCTATCGGGGCTTAGGCTCTTCTAAAACCCTGCAGTGTAAGAGGAAGAACTGTGCTTTGGTTATAGCAGGAACGCAAGGCAACTTTCTCCTGTAAGTATGGGGTCTTAAGGTATGACTTTTTAGAAGGAATGTGAAAGAGTATTGGTTTCTCAGTGCCGTTCAGCCTAGGGCACTGAGGCAGATATGCATGACATGTAGACGTGAGACAACAGATTGCCTGGAGCTGTTGGAGTGCTGAGGAAATCTAGCTCTTCCAAGGAGGCGTGCAGTGTGTTGCCTTACACTTAGCATATTGAGAGTGACTGGGAAATGTTTCCGGGCCTGGATGTTTCTGAGCTTCCCAGTCGAGCATGCCGGTCCTCGGTGTTCGTGCAGGGAATAGGGTGCCCACGAGAGTTACTAGGTGTCTTCATAAGCGTACTAACGTTCAAAGAAAGCAGAACTGCAACTCATGTCTCCAGGAAACTGCTCCACGCTTCGGCTTCAGCAGGGCCCTTCAAGGCTTTACCTTGAGGAAACGACTCACGTCAAGTTTCCTTTGAGCTCTAGAGTGTCTCAGGTGGAGCTCCCACCCAGGCTACGAAAGCACCCTGTTGATTTAGAGAAAACTCGTTCCCTTCCCACAGCCCTGCCTACAGTGACTAGAGACCCGTCCAAAACACTGGTATTTAGGTAGCTTCAAGGCAGCATGAATGGAGCTTTCAAAATGGGAAAGCAAGCCTTGTGCCATCATGTCTCCGTTTCCAGGGAACACGCAGCCTACCCCCTTGTGATGTCTACCAAGTAAATATTCCCTCAAACTACACAATGGTCCCTTCCCTGAAGAATGTTTTCTTGGCACGGAGTTCTGCATGTAGCGAACTGCCTCTCCCAAGGAACGCTTTGGTAACGCTATCGGGGCTTAGGCTCTTCTAAAACCCTGCAGTGTAAGAGGAAGAACTGTGCTTTGGTTACAGGAGGAACGCAAGCCGAGTTTCTCCTGTAAGTATGGGGTCTTAAGGTATGACTTTGTAGAAGGAATGCGAAGCAGTTTTGATTTCTCAGTGCCGCTCAGCCTAGGGCATTGAGGCAATTTGCATGACATGTAGGACATGAGAGAACAGATTACTTGGAGCTGTTGGAGTGCTGAGGAAATGTAGCTCTCCCAAGGAAGAGTGCAGTGTGTTGCCCTACACTTAGCATACACAGAGTGACTGGGAAAGGTATCCGGGCCTGGATGTTTCTTAGCAACCCAGTGGAGCCTGCCGGTACTCGGTGTTCTTGCACGGAATAGGGTGCCCAGGCGAGATCCTAGGTGTCTTGAAAAGCGTAGTAACGTTAAAAGAAAGGAGAACTGCAACTCATGTCTCAAGGAAACTTCTCCACGTGCCGCTTCAGCAGGGCTCTTCAAGGCTTTACCTTGAGGAAAGGACTCACGTCAAGTTTCCTTGTAGCTCTAGAGCGTCTCAGGAGGAGCTCCCACCCAGGCTATGAAAGCACCCTGTTGATTTAGAGGAAACTCGTTCCCTTCCCAGAGCCCTGCCTACAGTGACTAGAGACTCGTCCAAAACACTGGTATTTAGGTAGGTTCAAGGCAGCATGAATGGAGTTTTCAAAATGGGAAAGCAAGCCTTGTGCCATCAGGTCTCCGTTTCCAGGGAACACGCAGCCTACCCCCTTGTGATGTCTATCAAGTAAATATTCCCTCAAACTACACACTGGTCCCTTCCCTGAAGAATGTTTTCTTGGCACGGAGTTCTGCATGTAGCGAACTGCCTCTCCCAAGGAATGCTCTAGGTACGCTATAGGGGCTTAGCCTCTTCTAAAACCCTGCAGTGTAAGAGGAAGAACTGTGCTTTGGTTACAGCAGGAACGCAAGCCGAGTTTCTCCTGTAAGTATGGGGTCTTAAGGTATGACTTTGTAGAAGGAATGTGAAGCAGTTTTGATTTCTCAGTGCCGCTCAGCCTACGGCATTGAGGCAATTTGCATGACATGTAGGACATGAGTGAACAGATTACCTGGAGCTGTTGGAGTGCTGAGGAAATGTAGCTCTCCCAAGGAAGAGTGCAGTGTGTTGCCCTACATTTAGCATACACAGAGTGACTGGGAAAGGTATCCGGGCCTGGATGTTTCTTAGCAACCCAGTGGAGCCTGCCGGTACTCGGTGTTCTTGCACGGAATAGGGTGCCCAGGCGAGATCCTAGGTGTCTTGAAAAGCGTACTAATGTTAAAAGAAAGGAGAACTGCAACTCATGTCTCAAGGAAACTTCTCCACGTTCCGCTTCAGCAGGGCTCTTCAAGGCTTTACCTTGAGGAAAGGACTCACGTCAAGTTTCCTTGAGGCTCTAGAGCGTCTCAGGAGGAGCTCCCACCCAGGCTATGAAAGCACCCTGTTGATTTAGAGAAAACTCGTTCCCTTCCCAGAGCCCTGCCTACAGTGACTAGAAACTCGTCCAAAACTCTGGTATTTAGGTAGGTTCAAGGCGGCATGAATGGAGCTTTCAAAATGGGAAAGCAAGCCTTGTGCCATCAGGTCTCCGTTTCCAGTGAGCACGCAGCCTACCCCCTTGTGATTTCTACCAAGTAAATATTCCCTCAAACTACACAATGGTCCCTTCCCTGAAGAATGTTTTCTTGGCACGGAGTTCTGCATGTAGCGAACTGCCTCTCCCAAGGAACACTTTGGTAACGCTATCGGGGCTTAGGCTCTTCTAAAACCCTGCAGTGTTAGAGGAAGAACTGTGCTTTGGTTACAGGAGGAACGCAAGCCGAGTTTCTCCTGTAAGTATGGGGTCTTAAGGTATGACTTTGTAGAAGGAATGCGAAGCAGTTTTGATTTCTCAGTGCCGCTCAGCCTAGGGCATTGAGGGAATTTGCATGACATGTAGGACATGAGAGAACAGATTACTTGGAGCTGTTGGAGTGCTGAGGAAATGTAGCTCTCCCAAGGAAGAGTGCAGTGTGTTGCCCTACACTTAGCATACACAGAGTGACTGGGAAAGGTATCCGGGCCTGGATGTTTCTTAGCAACCCAGTGGAGCCTGCCGGTACTCGGTGTTCTTGCACGGAATAGGGTGCCCAGGCGAGATCCTAGGTGTCTTGAAAAGCGTACTAATGTTAAAAGAAAGGAGAACTGCAACTCATGTCTCAAGGAAACTTCTCCACGTGCCGCTTCAGCAGGGCTCTTCAAGGCTTTACCCTGAGGAAAGGACTCACGTCAAGTTTCCTTGAGGCTCTAGAGCGTCTCAGGAGGAGCTCCCACCCAGGCTATGAAAGCACCCTGTTGATTTCGAGAAAACTCGTTCCCTTCCCAGAGCCCTGCCTACAGTGACTAGAAACTCGTCCAAAACTCTGGTATTTAGGTAGGTTCAAGGCGGCATGAATGGAGCTTTCAAAATGGGAAAGCAAGCCTTGTGCCATCAGGTCTCCGTTTCCAGTGAGCACGCAGCCTACCCCCTTGTGATGTCTACCAAGTAAATATTCCCTCAAACTACACAATGGTCCCTTCCCTGAAGAATGTTTTCTTGGCACGGAGTTCTGCATGTAGCGAACTGCCTCTCTCAAGGAACGCTTTGGTAACGCTATCGGGGCTTAGGCTCTTCTAAAACCCTGCAGTGTAAGAGGAAGAACTGTGCTTTGGTTACAGCAGGAACGCAAGGCAACTTTCTCCTGTAAGTATGGGGTCTTAAGGTATGACTTTTTAGAAGTAATGTGAAAGAGTATTGGTTTCTCAGTGCCGTTCAGCCTAGGGCACTGAGGCAGATATGCATGACATGTAGACGTGAGACAACAGATTGCCTGGAGCTGTTGGAGTGCTGAGGAAATCTAGCTCTTCCAAGGAGGCGTGCAGTGTGTTGCCCTACACTTAGCATATTGAGAGTGACTGGGAAATGTTTCCGGGCCTGGATGTTTCTGAGCTTCCCAGTCGAGCATGCCGGTCCTCGGTGTTCGTGCAGGGAATAGGGTGCCCACGAGAGTTACTAGGTGTCTTCATAAGCGTACTAACGTTCAAAGAAATCAGAACTGCAACTCATGTCTCCAGGAAACTGTTCCACGCTTCGGCTTCAGCAGGGCCCTTCAAGGCTTTACCTTGAGGAAACGACTCACGTCAAGTTTCCTTTGAGCTCTAGAGCGTCTCAGGTGGAGCTCCCACCCAGGCTACGAAAGCACCCTGTTGATTTAGAGAAAACTCGTTCCCTTCCCAGAGCCCTGCCTACAGTGACTAGAGACCCGTCCAAAACACTGGTATTTAGGTAGCTTCAAGGCAGCATGAATGGAGCTTTCAAAATGGTAAAGCAAGCCTTGTGCCATCATGTCTCCGTTTCCAGGGAACACGCAGCCTACCCCCTTGTGATGTCTACCAAGTAAATATTCCCTCAAACTACACAATGGTCCCTTCCCTGAAGAATGTTTTCTTGGCACGGAGTTCTGCATGTAGCGAACTGCCTCTCCCAAGGAACGCTTTGGTAACGCTATCGGGGCTTAGGCTCTTCTAAAACCCTGCAGTGTAAGAGGAAGAACTGTGCTTTGGTTACAGCAGGAACGCAAGCCGAGTTTCTCCTGTAAGTATGGGGTCTTAAGGTATGACTTTGTAGAAGGAATGTGAAGCAGTTTTGATTTCTCAGTGCCGCTCAGCCTAGGGCATTGAGGCAATTTGCATGACATGTAGGACGTGAGAGAACAGATTACCTGGAGCTGTTGGAGTGCTGAGGAAATGTAGCTCTCCCAAGGAAGAGTGCAGTGTGTTGCCCTACATTTAGCATACACAGAGTGACTGGGAAAGGTATCCGGGCCTGGATGTTTCTTAGCAACCCAGTGGAGCCTGCCGGTACTCGGTGTTCTTGCACGGAATAGGGTGCCCAGGCGAGATCCTAGGTGTCTTGAAAAGCGTACTAATGTTAAAAGAAAGGAGAACTGCAACTCATGTCTCAAGGAAACTTCTCCACGTTCCGCTTCAGCAGGGCTCTTCAAGGCTTTACCTTGAGGAAAGGACTCACGTCAAGTTTCCTTGAGGCTCTAGAGCGTCTCAGGAGGAGCTCCCACCCAGGCTATGAAAGCACCCTGTTGATTTAGAGAAAACTCGTTCCCTTCCCAGAGCCCTGCCTACAGTGACTAGAAACTCGTCCAAAACTCTGGTATTTAGGTAGGTTCAAGGCGGCATGAATGGAGCTTTCAAAATGGGAAAGCAAGCCTTGTGCCATCAGGTCTCCGTTTCCAGTGAGCACGCAGCCTACCCCCTTGTGATGTCTACCAAGTAAATATTCCCTCAAACTACACAATGGTCCCTTCCCTGAAGAATGTTTTCTTGGCACGGAGTTCTGCATGTAGCGAACTGCCTCTCCCAAGGAACGCTTTGGTAACGCTTTCGGTGCTTAGGCTCTTCTAAAACCCTGCAGTGTAAGAGGAAGAACTGTGCTTTGGTTACAGGAGGAACGCAAGCCAACTTTCTCCTGTAAGTATGGGGTCTTAAGTTATGACTTTGTAGAAGGTATGTGAAACAGTATTGGTTACTCAGTGCCGCTCAGCCTAGGGCATTGAGGCAGATATGCATGACATGTAGACGTGAGACGACAGATTGCCTGGAGCTGTTGGAGTGCTGAGGAAATCTAGCACTCCCAAGGAGGCGTGCAGTGTGTTGCCCTACCCTTAGCATATTGAGAGTGACTGGGAAAGGTTTCCGGGCCTGGATGTTTCTGAGCTTCCCAGTCGAGCATGCCGGTCCTCGGTGTTCTTGCAGGGAATAGGGTGCCCACGGGAGTTACTAGGTGTCTTCATAAGCGTACTAACGTTCAAAGAAAGCAGAACTGCAACTCATGTCTCCAGGAAACTGCTCCACGCTTCGGCTTCAGCAGGGCCCTTCAAGGCTTTACCTTGAGGAAACGACTCACGTCAAGTTTCCTTTGAGCTCTAGAGCGTCTCAGTTGGAGCTCCCACCCAGGCTACGAAAGCACCCTGTTGATTTAGAGAAAACTCGTTCCCTTCCCACAGCCCTGCCTACAGTGACTAGAGACCCGTCCAAAACACTGGTATTTAGGTAGCTTCAAGGCAGCATGAATGGAGCTTTCAAAATGGGAAAGCAAGCCTTGTGCCATCAGGTCTCCGTTTCCAGGGAACACGCAGCCTACCCCCTTGTGATGTCTACCAAGTAAATATTCCCTCAAACTACACAATGGGCCCTTCCCTGAAGAATGCTCTAGGTACGCTATAGGGGCTTAGCCTCTTCTAAAACCCTGCAGTGTAAGAGGAAGAACTGTGCTTTGGTTACAGCAGGAACGCAAGCAGAGTTTCTTCTGTAAGTATGGGGTCTTAAGGTATGACTTTGTAGAAGGAATGTGAAAGAGTATTGGTTTCTCAGTGCCACTCAGCCTAGGGCATTGAGGCAATTTGCATGACATGTAGGACGTGAGAGAACAGATTACCTGGAGCTGTTGGAGTGCTGAGGAAATGTAGCTCTCCCAAGGAAGAGTGCAGTGTGTTGCCCTACACTTAGCATACACAGAGTGACTGGGAAAGGTATCCGGGCCTGGATGTTTCTTAGCAACCCAGTGGAGCCTGCCGGTACTCGGTGTTCTTGCACGGAATAGGGTGCCCAGGCGAGATCCTAGGTGTCTTGAAAAGCGTAGTAACTTTAAAAGAAAGGAGAACTGCAACTCATGTCTCAAGGAAACTTCTCCACGTGCCGCTTCAGCAGGGCTCTTCAAGGCTTTACCTTGAGGAAAGGACTCACGTCAAGTTTCCTTGAGGCTCTAGAGCGTCTCAGGAGGAGCTCCCACCCAGGCTATGAAAGCACCCTGTTGATTTAGAGAAAACTCGTTCCCTTCCCAGAGCCCTGCCTACAGTGACTAGAAACTCGTCCAAAACTCTGGTATTTAGGTAGGTTCAAGGCGGCATGAATGGAGCTTTCAAAATGGGAAAGCAAGCCTTGTGCCATCAGGTCTCCTTTTCCAGTGAGCACGCAGCCTACCCCCTTGTGATGTCTACCAAGTAAATATTCCCTCAAACTACACAATGGTCCCTTCCCTGAAGAATGTTTTCTTGGCACGGAGTTCTGCATGTAGCGAACTGCCTCTCCCAAGGAACGCTTTGGTAACGCTTTCGGTGCTTAGGCTCTTCTAAAACCCTGCAGTGTAAGAGGAAGAACTGTGCTTTGGTTACAGGAGGAATGCAAGCCAACTTTCTCCTGTAAGTATGGGGTCTTAAGGTATGACTTTGTAGAAGGAATGTGAAAGAGTATTGGTTTCTCAGTGCCGCTCAGCCTAGGGCACTGAGGCAGATATGCATGACATGTAGACGTGAGACAACAGATTGCCTGGAGCTGTTGGAGTGCTGAGGAAATCTAGCTCTCCCAAGGAGGCGTGCAGTGTGTTGCCCTACCCTTAGCATATTGAGAGTGACTGGGAAAGGTTGTCGGGCCTGGATGTTTCTGAGCTTCCCAGTCGAGCATGCCGGTCCTCGGTGTTCTTGCAGGGAATAGGGTGCCCACGGGAGTTACTAGGTGTCTTCATAAGCGTACTAACGTTCAAAGAAAGCAGAACTGCAACTCATGTCTCCAGGAAACTGCTCCACGCTTCGGCTTCAGCAGGGCCCTTCAAGGCTTTACCTTGAGGAAACAACTCACGTCAAGTTTCCTTTGAGCTCTAGAGCGTCTCAGTTGGAGCTCCCACCCAGGCTACGAAAGCACCCTGTTGATTTAGAGAAAACTCGTTCCCTTCCCACAGCCCTGCCTACAGTGACTAGAAACTCGTCCAAAACACTGGTATTTAGGTAGCTTCAAGGCAGCATGAATGGAGCTTTCAAAATGGGAAAGCAAGCCTTGTGCCATCATGTCTCCGTTTCCAGGGAACACGCAGCCTACCCCCTTGTGATGTCTACCAAGTAAATATTCCCTCAAACTACACAATGGTCCCTTCCCTGAAGAATGTTTTCTTGGCACGGAGTTCTGCATGTAGCGAACTGCCTCTCCCAAGGAACGCTTTGGTAACGCTATCGGGGCTTAGGCTCTTCTAAAACCCTGCAGTGTAAGAGGAAGAACTGTGCTTTGGTTACAGGAGGAATGCAAGCCGAGTTTCTCCTGTAAGTATGGGGTCTTAAGGTATGACTTTGTAGAAGGAATGCGAAGCAGTTTTGATTTCTCAGTGCCGCTCAGCCTAGGGCATTGAGGCAAATTGCATGACATGTAGGACGTGAGAGAACAGATTACCTGGAGCTGTTGGAGTGCTGAGGAAATGTAGCTCTCCCAAGGAAGAGTGCAGTGTGTTGCCCTACACTTAGCATACACAGAGTGACTGGGAAAGGTATCCGGGCCTGGATGTTTCTTAGCAACCCAGTGGAGCCTGCCGGTACTCGGTGTTCTTGCACGGAATAGGGTGCCCAGGCGAGATCCTAGGTGTCTTGAAAAGCGTACTAATGTTAAAAGAAAGGAGAACTGCAACTCATGTCTCAAGGAAACTTCTCCACGTTCCGCTTCAGCAGGGCTCTTCAAGGCTTTACCTTGAGGAAAGGACTCACGTCAAGTTTCCTTGAGGCTCTAGAGCGTCTCAGGAGGAGCTCCCACCCAGGCTATGAAAGCACCCTGTTGATTTAGAGAAAACTCGTTCCCTTCCCAGAGCCCTGCCTACAGTGACTAGAAACTCGTCCAAAACTCTGGTATTTAGGTAGGTTCAAGGCGGCATGAATGGAGCTTTCAAAATGGGAAAGCAAGCCTTGTGCCATCAGGTCTCCGTTTCCAGTGAGCACGCAGCCTACCCCCTTGTGATGTCTACCAAGTAAATATTCCCTCAAACTACACAATGGTCCCTTCCCTGAAGAATGTTTTCTTGGCACGGAGTTCTGCATGTAGCGAACTGCCTCTCCCAAGGAACGCTTTGGTAACGCTTTCGGTGCTTAGGCTCTTCTAAAACCCTGCAGTGTAAGAGGAAGAACTGTGCTTTGGTTACAGGAGGAACGCAAGCCAACTTTCTCCTGTAAGTATGGGGTCTTAAGGTATGACTTTGTAGAAGGAATGTGAAACAGTATTGGTTACTCAGTGCCGCTCAGCCTAGGGCATTGAGGCAGATATGCATGACATGTAGACGTGAGACGACAGATTGCCTGGAGCTGTTGGAGTGCTGAGGAAATCTAGCACTCCCAAGGAGGCGTGCAGTGTGTTGCCCTACCCTTAGCATATTGAGAGTGACTGGGAAAGGTTTCCGGGCCTGGATGTTTCTGAGCTTCCCAGTCGAGCATGCCGGTCCTCGGTGTTCTTGCAGGGAATAGGGTGCCCACGGGAGTTACTAGGTGTCTTCATAAGCGTACTAACGTTCAAAGAAAGCAGAACTGCAACTCATGTCTCCAGGAAACTGCTCCACGCTTCGGCTTCAGCAGGGCCCTTCAAGGCTTTACCTTGAGGAAACGACTCACGTCAAGTTTCCTTTGAGCTCTAGAGCGTCTCAGTTGGAGCTCCCACCCAGGCTACGAAAGCACCCTGTTGATTTAGAGAAAACTCGTTCCCTTCCCACAGCCCTGCCTACAGTGACTAGAGACCCGTCCAAAACACTGGTATTTAGGTAGCTTCAAGGCAGCATGAATGGAGCTTTCAAAATGGGAAAGCAAGCCTTGTGCCATCAGGTCTCCGTTTCCAGGGAACACGCAGCCTACCCCCTTGTGATGTCTACCAAGTAAATATTCCCTCAAACTACACAATGGGCCCTTCCCTGAAGAATGCTCTAGGTACGCTATAGGGGCTTAGCCTCTTCTAAAACCCTGCAGTGTAAGAGGAAGAACTGTGCTTTGGTTACAGCAGGAACGCAAGCCGAGTTTCTTCTGTAAGTATGGGGTCTTAAGGTATGACTTTGTAGAAGGAATGTGAAAGAGTATTGGTTTCTCAGTGCCACTCAGCCTAGGGCATTGAGGCAATTTGCATGACATGTAGGACGTGAGAGAACAGATTACCTGGAGCTGTTGGAGTGCTGAGGAAATGTAGCTCTCCCAAGGAAGAGTGCAGTGTGTTGCCCTACACTTAGCATACACAGAGTGACTGGGAAAGGTATCCGGGCCTGGATGTTTCTTAGCAACCCAGTGGAGCCTGCCGGTACTCGGTGTTCTTGCACGGAATAGGGTGCCCAGGCGAGATCCTAGGTGTCTTGAAAAGCGTAGTAACTTTAAAAGAAAGGAGAACTGCAACTCATGTCTCAAGGAAACTTCTCCACGTGCCGCTTCAGCAGGGCTCTTCAAGGCTTTACCTTGAGGAAAGGACTCACGTCAAGTTTCCTTGAGGCTCTAGAGCGTCTCAGGAGGAGCTCCCACCCAGGCTATGAAAGCACCCTGTTGATTTAGAGAAAACTCGTTCCCTTCCCAGAGCCCTGCCTACAGTGACTAGAAACTCGTCCAAAACTCTGGTATTTAGGTAGGTTCAAGGCGGCATGAATGGAGCTTTCAAAATGGGAAAGCAAGCCTTGTGCCATCAGGTCTCCTTTTCCAGTGAGCACGCAGCCTACCCCCTTGTGATGTCTACCAAGTAAATATTCCCTCAAACTACACAATGGTCCCTTCCCTGAAGAATGTTTTCTTGGCACGGAGTTCTGCATGTAGCGAACTGCCTCTCCCAAGGAACGCTTTGGTAACGCTTTCGGTGCTTAGGCTCTTCTAAAACCCTGCAGTGTAAGAGGAAGAACTGTGCTTTGGTTACAGGAGGAATGCAAGCCAACTTTCTCCTGTAAGTATGGGGTCTTAAGGTATGACTTTGTAGAAGGAATGTGAAAGAGTATTGGTTTCTCAGTGCCGCTCAGCCTAGGGCACTGAGGCAGATATGCATGACATGTAGACGTGAGACAACAGATTGCCTGGAGCTGTTGGAGTGCTGAGGAAATCTAGCTCTCCCAAGGAGGCGTGCAGTGTGTTGCCCTACCCTTAGCATATTGAGAGTGACTGGGAAAGGTTGTCGGGCCTGGATGTTTCTGAGCTTCCCAGTCGAGCATGCCGGTCCTCGGTGTTCTTGCAGGGAATAGGGTGCCCACGGGAGTTACTAGGTGTCTTCATAAGCGTACTAACGTTCAAAGAAAGCAGAACTGCAACTCATGTCTCCAGGAAACTGCTCCACGCTTCGGCTTCAGCAGGGCCCTTCAAGGCTTTACCTTGAGGAAACAACTCACGTCAAGTTTCCTTTGAGCTCTAGAGCGTCTCAGTTGGAGCTCCCACCCAGGCTACGAAAGCACCCTGTTGATTTAGAGAAAACTCGTTCCCTTCCCACAGCCCTGCCTACAGTGACTAGAAACTCGTCCAAAACACTGGTATTTAGGTAGCTTCAAGGCAGCATGAATGGAGCTTTCAAAATGGGAAAGCAAGCCTTGTGCCATCATGTCTCCGTTTCCAGGGAACACGCAGCCTACCCCCTTGTGATGTCTACCAAGTAAATATTCCCTCAAACTACACAATGGTCCCTTCCCTGAAGAATGTTTTCTTGGCACGGAGTTCTGCATGTAGCGAACTGCCTCTCCCAAGGAACGCTTTGGTAACGCTATCGGGGCTTAGGCTCTTCTAAAACCCTGCAGTGTAAGAGGAAGAACTGTGCTTTGGTTACAGGAGGAATGCAAGCCGAGTTTCTCCTGTAAGTATGGGGTCTTAAGGTATGACTTTGTAGAAGGAATGCGAAGCAGTTTTGATTTCTCAGTGCCGCTCAGCCTAGGGCATTGAGGCAAATTGCATGACATGTAGGACGTGAGAGAACAGATTACCTGGAGCTGTTGGAGTGCTGAGGAAATGTAGCTCTCCCAAGGAAGAGTGCAGTGTGTTGCCCTACACTTAGCATACACAGAGTGACTGGGAAAGGTATCCGGGCCTGGATGTTTCTTAGCAACCCAGTGGAGCCTGCCGGTACTCGGTGTTCTTGCACGGAATAGGGTGCCCAGGCGAGATCCTAGGTGTCTTGAAAAGCGTACTAATGTTAAAAGAAAGGAGAACTGCAACTCATGTCTCAAGGAAACTTCTCCACGTGCCGCTTCAGCAGGGCTCTTCAAGGCTTTACCTTGAGGAAAGGACTCACGTCAAGTTTCCTTGAGGCTCTAGAGCGTCTCAGGAGGAGCTCCCACCCAGGCTATGAAAGCACCCTGTTGATTTAGAGAAAACTCGTTCCCTTCCCAGAGCCCTGCCTACAGTGACTAGAAACTCGTCCAAAACTCTGGTATTTAGGTAGGTTCAAGGCGGCATGAATGGAGCTTTCAAAATGGGAAAGCAAGCCTTGTGCCATCAGGTCTCCGTTTCCAGTGAGCACGCAGCCTACCCCCTTGTGATGTCTACCAAGTAAATATTCCCTCAAACTACACAATGGTCCCTTCCCTGAAGAATGTTTTCTTGGCACGGAGTTCTGCATGTAGCGAACTGCCTCTCTCAAGGAACGCTTTGGTAACGCTATCGGGGCTTAGGCTCTTCTAAAACCCTGCAGTGTAAGAGGAAGAACTGTGCTTTGGTTACAGCAGGAACGCAAGGCAAATTTCTCCTGTAAGTATGGGGTCTTAAGGTATGACTTTTTAGAAGGAATGTGAAAGAGTATTGGTATCTCAGTGCCGTTCAGCCTAGGGCACTGAGGCAGATATGCATGACATGTAGACGTGAGACAACAGATTGCCTGGAGCTGTTGCAGTGCTGAGGAAATCTAGCTCTTCCAAGGAGGCGTGCAGTGTGTTGCCCCACACTTAGCATATTGAGAGTGACTGGGAAATGTTTCTGGGCCTGGATGTTTCTGAGCTTCCCAGTCGAGCATGCCGGTCCTCGGTGTTCTTGCAGGGAATAGGGTGCCCACGAGAGTTACTAGGTGTCTTCATAAGCGTACTAACGTTCAAAGAAAGCAGAACTGCAACTCATGTCTCCAGGAAACTGCTCCACGCTTCGGCTTCAGCAGGGCCCTTCAAGGCTTTACCTTGAGGAAACGACTCACGTCAAGTTTCCTTTGAGCTCTAGAGCGTCTCAGGTGGAGCTCCCACCCAGGCTACGAAAGCACCCTGTTGATTTAGAGAAAACTCGTTCCCTTCCCAGAGGCCTGCCTACAGTGACTAGAGACCCGTCCAAAACACTGGTATTTAGGTAGCTTCAAGGCAGCATGAATGGAGCTTTCAAAATGGGAAAGCAAGCCTTGTGCCATCAGGTCTCCGTTTCCAGGGAACACGCAGCCTACCCCCTTGTGATTTGTACCAAGTAAATATTCCCTCAAACTACACAATGGTCCCTTCCCTGAAGAATGTTTTCTTGGCACGGAGTTCTGCATGTAGCGAACTGCCTCTCCCAAGGAACGCTTTGGTAACGCTATCGGGGCTTAGGCTCTTCTAAAACCCTGCAGTGTAAGAGGAAGAACTGTGCTTTGGTTACAGGAGGAACGCAAGCCGAGTTTCTCCTGTAAGTATGGGTCTTAAGGTATGACTTTGTAGAAGGAATGCGAAGCAGTTTTGATTTCTCAGTGCCGCTCAGCCTAGGGCATTGAGGCAATTTGCATGACTTGTAGGACATGAGAGATCAGATTACTTGGAGCTGTTGGAGTGCTGAGGAAATGTAGCTCTCCCAAGGAAGAGTGCAGTGTGTTGCCCTACACTTAGCATACACAGAGTGACTGGGAAAGGTATCCGGGCCTGGATGTTTCTTAGCAACCCAGTGGAGCCTGCCGGTACTCGGTGTTCTTGCATGGAATAGGGTGCCCAGGCGAGATCCTAGGTGTCTTGAAAAGCGTAGTAACGTTAAAAGAAAGGAGAACTGCAACTCATGTCTCAAGGAAACTTCTCCACATGCCGCTTCAGCAGGGCTCTTCAAGGCTTTACCTTGAGGAAAGGACTCACGTCAAGTTTCCTTGTAGCTCTAGAGCGTCTCAGGAGGAGCTCCCACCCAGGCTATGAAAGCACCCTGTTGATTTAGAGAAAACTCGTTCCCTTCCCACAGCCCTGCCTACAGTGACTAGAGACCCGTCCAAAACACTGGTATTTAGGTAGCTTCAAGGCAGCATGAATGGAGCTTTCAAAATGGGAAAGCAAGCCTTGTGCCATCAGGTCTCCGTTTCCAGGGAACACGCAGCCTACCCCCTTGTGATGTCTACCAAGTAAATATTCCCTCAAACTACACAATGGTCCCTTCCCTGAAGAATGTTTTCTTGGCACGGAGTTCTGCATGTAGCGAACTGCCTCTCCCAAGGAACGCTTTGGTAACGCTATCGGGGCTTAGGCTCTTCTAAAACCCTGCAGTGTAAGAGGAAGAACTGTGCTTTGGTTACAGGAGGAACGCAAGCCGAGTTTCTCCTGTAAGTATGGGGTCTTAAGGTATGACTTTGTAGAAGGAATGTGAAGCAGTTTTGATTTCTCAGTGCCGCTCAGCCTAGGGCATTGAGGCAATTTGCATGACATGTAGGACGTGAGAGAACAGATTACCTGGAGCTGTTGGAGTGCTGAGGAAATGTAGCTCTCCCAAGGAAGAGTGCAGTGTGTTGCCCTACACTTAGCATACACAGAGTGACTGGGAAAGGTATCCGGGCCTGGATGTTTCTTAGCAACCCAGTGGAGCCTGCCGGTACTCGGTGTTCTTGCACGGAATAGGGTGCCCAGGCGAGATCCTAGGTGTCTTGAAAAGCGTACTAATGTTAAAAGAAAGGAGAACTGCAACTCATGTCTCAAGGAAACTTCTCCACGTGCCGCTTCAGCAGGGCTCTTCAAGGCTTTACCTTGAGGAAAGGACTCACGTCAAGTTTCCTTGAGGCTCTAGAGCGTCTCAGGAGGAGCTCCCACCCAGGCTATGAAAGCACCCTGTTGATTTCGAGAAAACTCGTTCCCTTCCCAGAGCCCTGCCTACAGTGACTAGAAACTCGTCCAAAACTCTGGTATTTAGGTAGGTTCAAGGCGGCATGAATGGAGCTTTCAAAATGGGAAAGCAAGCCTTGTTCCATCAGGTCTCCGTTTCCAGTGAGCACGCAGCCTACCCCCTTGTGATGTCTACCAAGTAAATATTCCCTCAAACTACACAATGGTCCCTTCCCTGAAGAATGTTTTCTTGGCACGGAGTTCTGCATGTAGCGAACTGCCTCTCCCAAGGAACGCTTTGGTAACGCTTTCGGTGCTTAGGCTCTTCTAAAACACTGCAGTGTAAGAGGAAGAACTGTGCTTTGGTTACAGGAGGAATGCAAGCCAACTTTCTCCTGTAAGTATGGGGTCTTAAGGTATGACTTTGTAGAAGGAATGTGAAAGAGTATTGGTTTCTCAGTGCCGCTCAGCCTAGGGCACTGAGGCAGATATGCATGACATGTAGACGTGAGACAACAGACTGCCTGGAGCTGTTGGAGTGATGAGGAAATCTAGCTCTCCCAAGGAGGCGTGCAGTGTGTTGCCCTACCCTTAGCATATTGAGAGTGACTGGGAAAGGTTTCCGGGCCTGGATGTTTCTGAGCTTCCCAGTCGAGCATGCCGGTCCTCGGTGTTCTTGCAGGGAATAGGGTGCCCACGGGAGTTACTAGGTGTCTTCATAAGCGTACTAACGTTCAAAGAAATCAGAACTACAACTCATGTCTCCAGGAAGCTGCTCCACGCTTCGGCTTCAGCAGGGCTCTTCAAGGCTTTACCTTGAGGAAACGACTCACGTCAAGTTTCCTTTGAGCTCTAGAGCGTCTCAGGTGGAGCTCCCACCCAGGCTACGAAAGCACCCTGTTGATTTAGAGAAAACTCGTTCCCTTCCCAGAGCCCTGCCTACAGTGACTAGAGACCCGTCCAAAACACTGGTATTTAGGTAGCTTCAAGGCAGCATGAATGGAGCTTTCAAAATGGGAAAGCAAGCCTTGTGCCATCAGGTCTCCGTTTCCAGTGAGCACGCAGCCTACCCCCTTGTGATTTGTACCAAGTAAATATTCCCTCAAACTACACAATGGTCCCTTCCCTGAAGAATGTTTTCTTGGCACGGAGTTCTGCATGTAGCGAACTGCCTCTCCCAAGGAACGCTTTGGTAACGCTATCGGGGCTTAGGCACTTCTAAAACCCTGCAGTGTAAGAGGAAGAACTGTGCTTTGGTTACAGGAGGAACGCAAGCCGAGTTTCTCCTGTAAGTATGGGTCTTAAGGTATGACTTTGTAGAAGGAATGCGAAGCAGTTTTGATTTCTCAGTGCCGCTCAGCCTAGGGCATTGAGGCAATTTGCATGACATGTAGGACATGAGAGAACAGATTACTTGGAGCTGTTGGAGTGCTGAGGAAATCTAGCTCTCCCAAGGAGGCGTGCAGTGTGTTGCCCTACCCTTAGCATATTGAGAGTGACTGGGAAAGGTTGTCGGGCCTGGATGTTTCTGAGCTTCCCAGTCGAGCATGCCGGTCCTCGGTGTTCTTGCAGGGAATAGGGTGCCCACGGGAGTTACTAGGTGTCTTCATAAGCGTACTAACGTTCAAAGAAAGCAGAACTGCAACTCATGTCTCCAGGAAACTGCTCCACGATTCGGCTTCAGCAGGGCCCTTCAAGGCTTTACCTTGAGGAAACAACTCACGTCAAGTTTCCTTTGAGCTCTAGAGCGTCTCAGTTGGAGCTCCCACCCAGGCTACGAAAGCACCCTGTTGATTTAGAGAAAACTCGTTCCCTTCCCACAGCCCTGCCTACAGTGACTAGAAACTCGTCCAAAACACTGGTATTTAGGTAGCTTCAAGGCAGCATGAATGGAGCTTTCAAAATGGGAAAGCAAGCCTTGTGCCATCAGGTCTCCGTTTCCAGGGAACACGCAGCCTACCCCCTTGTGATGTCTACCAAGTAAATATTCCCTCAAACTACACAATGGTCCCTTCCCTGAAGAATGTTTTCTTGGCACGGAGTTCTGCATGTAGCGAACTGCCTCTCCCAAGGAACGCTTTGGTAACGCTATCGGGGCTTAGGCTCTTCTAAAACCCTGCAGTGTAAGAGGAAGAACTGTGCTTTGGTTACAGGAGGAACGCAAGCCGAGTTTCTCCTGTAAGTATGGGGTCTTAAGGTATGACTTTGTAGAAGGAATGTGAAGCAGTTTTGATTTCTCAGTGCCGCTCAGCCTAGGGCATTGAGGCAATTTGCATGACATGTAGGACGTGAGAGAACAGATTACCTGGAGCTGTTGGAGTGCTGAGGAAATGTAGCTCTCCCAAGGAAGAGTGCAGTGTGTTGCCCTACACTTAGCATACACAGAGTGACTGGGAAAGGTATCCGGGCCTGGATGTTTCTTAGCAACCCAGGGGAGCCTGCCGGTACTCGGTGTTCTTGCACGGAATAGGGTGCCCAGGCGAGATCCTAGGTGTCTTGAAAAGCGTACTAATGTTAAAAGAAAGGAGAACTGCAACTCATGTCTCAAGGAAACTTCTCCACGTGCCGCTTCAGCAGGGCTCTTCAAGGCTTTACCTTGAGGAAAGGACTCACGTCAAGTTTCCTTGAGGCTCTAGAGCGTCTCAGGAGGAGCTCCCACCCAGGCTATGAAAGCACCCTGTTGATTTAGAGAAAACTCGTTCCCTTCCCAGAGCCCTGCCTACAGTGACTAGAAACTCGTCCAAAACTCTGGTATTTAGGTAGGTTCAAGGCGGCATGAATGGAGCTTTCAAAATGGGAAAGCAAGCCTTGTGCCATCAGGTCTCCGTTTCCAGTGAGCACGCAGCCTACCCCCTTGTGATGTCTACCAAGTAAATATTCCCTCAAACTACACAATGGTCCCTTCCCTGAAGAATGTTTTCTTGGCACGGAGTTCTGCATGTAGCGAACTGCCTCTCCCAAGGAACGCTTTGGTAACGCTTTCGGTGCTTAGGCTCTTCTAAAACCCTGCAGTGTAAGAGGAAGAACTGTGCTTTGGTTACAGGAGGAATGCAAGCCAACTTTCTCCTGTAAGTATGGGGTCTTAAGGTATGACTTTGTAGAAGGAATGTGAAACAGTATTGGTTACTCAGTGCCGATCAGCCTAGGGCATTGAGGCAGATATGCATGACATGTAGACGTGAGACAACAGATTGCCTGGAGCTGTTGGAGTGCTGAGGAAATCTAGCTCTCCCAAGGAGGCGTGCAGTGTGTTGCCCTACCCTTAGCATATTGAGAGTGACTGGGAAAGGTTTCCGGGCCTGGATGTTTCTGAGCTTCCCAGTCGAGCATGCCGGTCCTCGGTGTTCTTGCAGGGAATAGGGTGCCCACGGGAGTTACTAGGTGTCTTCATAAGCGTACTAACGTTCAAAGAAAGCAGAACTGCAACTCATGTCTCCAGGAAACTGCTCCACGCTTCGGCTTCAGCAGGGCCCTTCAAGGCTTTACCTTGAGGAAACGACTCACGTCAAGTTTCCTTTGAGCTCTAGAGCGTCTCAGTTGGAGCTCCCACCCAGGCTACGAAAGCACCCTGTTGATTTAGAGAAAACTCGTTCCCTTCCCACAGCCCTGCCTACAGTGACTAGAGACCCGTCCAAAACACTGGTATTTAGGTAGCTTCAAGGCAGCATGAATGGAGCTTTCAAAATGGGAAAGCAAGCCTTGTGCCATCAGGTCTCCGTTTCCAGGGAACACGCAGCCTACCCCCTTGTGATGTCTAACAAGTAAATATTCCCTCAAACTACACAATGGTCCCTTCCCTGAAGAATGTTTTCTTGGCACGGAGTTCTGCATGTAGCGAACTGCCTCTCCCAAGGAACGCTTTGGTAACGCTATCGGGGCTTAGGCTCTTCTAAAACCCTGCAGTGTAAGAGGAAGAACTGTGCTTTGGTTACAGGAGGAACGCAAGCCGAGTTTCTCCTGTAAGTATGGGGTCTTAAGGTATGACTTTGTAGAAGGAATGCGAAGCAGTTTTGATTTCTCAGTGCCGCTCAGCCTAGGGCATTGAGGCAATTTGCATGACATGTATGACGTGAGAGAACAGATTACCTGGAGCTGTTGGAGTGCTGAGGAAATGTAGCTCTCCCAAGGAAGAGTGCAGTGTGTTGCCCTACACTTAGCATACACAGAGTGACTGGGAAAGGTATCCGGGCCTGGATGTTTCTTAGCAACCCAGGGGAGCCTGCCGGTACTCGGTGTTCTTGCACGGAATAGGGTGCCCAGGCGAGATCCTAGGTGTCTTGAAAAGCGTACTAATGTTAAAAGAAAGGAGAAGTGCAACTCATGTCTCAAGGAAACTTCTCCACGTTCCACTTCAGCAGGGCTCTTCAAGGCTTTACCTTGAGGAAAGGACTCACGTCAAGTTTCCTTGAGGCTCTAGAGCGTCTCAGGAGGAGCTCCCACCCAGGCTATGAAAGCACCCTGTTGATTTAGAGAAAACTCGTTCCCTTCCCAGAGCCCTGCCTACAGTGACTAGAAACTCGTCCAAAACTCTGGTATTTAGGTAGGTTCAAGGCGGCATGAATGGAGCTTTCAAAATGGGAAAGCAAGCCTTGTGCCATCAGGTCTCCGTTTCCAGTGAGCACGCAGCCTACCCCCTTGTGATGTCTACCAAGTAAATATTCCCTCAAACTACACAATGGTCCCTTCCCTGAAGAATGTTTTCTTGGCACGGAGTTCTGCATGTAGCGAACTGCCTCTCCCAAGGAACGCTTTGGTAACGCTTTCGGTGCTTAGGCTCTTCTAAAACCCTGCAGTGTAAGAGGAAGAACTGTGCTTTGGTTACAGGAGGAATGCAAGCCAACTTTCTCCTGTAAGTATGGGGTCTTAAGGTATGACTTTGTAGAAGGAATGTGAAACAGTATTGGTTACTCAGTGCCGCTCAGCCTAGGGCATTGAGGCAGATATGCATGACATGTAGACGTGAGACAACAGATTGCCTGGAGCTGTTGGAGTGCTGAGGAAATCTAGCTCTCCCAAGGAGGCGTGCAGTGTGTTGCCCTACCCTTAGCATATTGAGAGTGACTGGGAAAGGTTTCCGGTCCTGGATGTTTCTGAGCTTCCCAGTCGAGCATGCCGGTCCTCGGTGTACGTGCAGGGAATAGGGTGCCCACGAGAGTTACTAGGTGTCTTCATAAGCGTACTAACGTTGAAAGAAAGCAGAACTGCAACTCGTGTCTCCAGGAAACTGCTCCACGTGCCGCTTCAGCAGGGCTCTTCAAGGCTTTACCTTGAGGAAAGGACTCACGTCAAGTTTCCTTGTAGCTCTAGAGCGTCTCAGGAGGAGCTCCCACCCAGGCTATGAAAGCACCCTGTTGATTTCGAGAAAACTCGTTCCCTTCCCAGAGCCCTGCCTACAGTGACTAGAATCTCGTCCAAAACACTGGTATTTAGGTAGGTTCAAGGCGGCATGAATGGAGCTTTGAAAATGGGAAAGCAAGCCTTGTGCCATCAGGTCCCCGTTTCCAGTGAACACGCAGCCTACCTCCTTGTGATTTCTACCAAGTTAATATACACTCTAGAGACACACTGGTCCCTTCCCTGAATAACGTGTTCTTGGCACGGAGTTCTGCATGTAGCGAACTGCCTCTCCCAAGGAATGCTCTAGGTACGCTATAGGGGCTTAGCCTCTTCTAAATCCCTGCAGTGTAAGAGGAAGAACTGTGCTTTGGTTACAGCAGGAACGCAAGGCAACTTTCTCCTGTAAGTATGGGGTCTTAAGGTATGACTTTGTAGAAGGAATGTGAAACAGTATTGGTTACTCAGTGCCACTCAGCCTAGGGCATTGAGGCAGATATGCATGACATGTAGACGTGAGACAACAGATTGCCTGGAGCTGTTGGAGTGCTGAGGAATTGTAGCTCTTCCAAGGAGGCGTGCAGTGTGTTGCCTTACACTTTGCATATTGAGAGTGACTGGGAAAGGTTTCCGGGCCTGGATGTTTCTGAGCTTCCCAGTCGAGCATGCGGTCCTCGGTGTTCTTGCAGGGAATAGGGTGCACACGAGAGTTACTAGGTGTTTTCATAAGCGTACTAACGTTCAAAGAAAGCAGAACTACAACTCATGTCTCCAGGAAGCTACTCCACGCTTCGGCTTCAGCAGGGCTCTTCAAGGCTTTACCTTGAGGAAACGACTCACGTCAAGTTTCCTTTGAGCTCTAGAGCGTCTCAGTTGGAGCTCTCACCCAGGCTACGAAAGCACCCTGTTGATTTAGAGAAAACTCGTTCCCTTCCCACAGCCCTGCCTACAGTGACTAGAGACCCGTCCAAAACACTGGTATTTAGGTAGCTTCAAGGCAGCATGAATGGAGCTTTCAAAATGGGAAAGCAAGCCTTGTGCCATCAGGTCTCCGTTTCCAGGGAACACGCAGCCTACCCCCTTGTGATGTCTACCAAGTAAATATTCCCTCAAACTACACAATGGTCCCTTCCCTGAAGAATGTTTTCTTGGCACGGAGTTCTGCATGTAGCGAACTGCCTCTCCCAAGGAACGCTTTGGTAACGCTATCGGGGCTTATGCTCTTCTAAAACCCGGCAGTGTAAGAGGAAGAACTGTGCTTTGGTTACAGGAGGAACGCAAGCCGAGTTTCTCCTGTAAGTATTGGGTCTTAAGGTATGACTTTGTAGAAGGAATGCGAAGCAGTTTTGATTTCTCAGTGCCGCTCAGCCTAGGGCATTGAGGCAATTTGCATGACATGTAGGACGTGAGAGAACAGATTACCTGGAGCTGTTGGAGTGCTGAGGAAATGTAGCTCTCCCAAGGAAGAGTGCAGTGTGTTGCCCTACACTTAGCATACACAGAGTGACTGGGAAAGGTATCCGGGCCTGGATGTTTCTTAGCAACCCAGTGGAGCCTGCCGGTACTCGGTGTTCTTGCACGGAATAGGGTGCCCAGGCGAGATCCTAGGTGTCTTGAAAAGCGTAGTAACGTTAAAAGAAAGGAGAACTGCAACTCATGTCTCAAGGAAACTTCTCCACGTGCCGCTTCAGCAGGGCTCTTCAAGGCTTTACCTTGAGGAAAGGACTCACGTCAAGTTTCCTTGTAGCTCTAGAGCGTCTCAGGAGGAGCTCCCACCCAGGTTACGAAAGCACCCTGTTGATTTAGAGAAAACTCGTTCCCTTCCCAGAGCCCTGCCTACAGTGACTAGAAACTCGTCCAAAACACTGGTATTTAGGTAGGTTCAAGGCGGCATGAATGGAGCTTTCAAAATGGGAAAGCAAGCCTTGTGCCATCAGGTCCCCGTTTCCAGTGAACACGCAGCCTACCTCCTTGTGATTTCTACCAAGTTAATATACACTCTAGTGACACACTGGACCCTTCCCTGAATAACGTGTTCTTGGCACGCAGTTCTGCATGTAGCGAACTGCCTCTCCCAAGGAATGCTCTAGGTATGCTATAGGGGCTTAGCCTCTTCTAAAACCCTGCAGTGTAAGAGGAAGAACTGTGCTTTGGTTACAGCAGGAACGCAAGCCAACTTTCTCCTGTAAGTATGGGGTCGTCAGGTATGACTTTGTAGAAGGAATGTGAAAGAGTATTGGTTTCTCAGTGCCGCTCAGCCTAGGGCACTGAGGCAGATATGCATGACATGTAGATGTGAGACAACAGATTGCCTTGAGCTGTTGGAGTGCTGAGGAAATCTAGCTCTCCCAAGGAGGCGTGCAGTGTGTTGCCTTACACTTAGCATATTGAGAGTGACTGGGAAAGGTTTCCGGGCCTGGATGTTTCTGAGCTTCCCAGTCGAGCATGCCGGTCCTCGGTGTTCGTGCAGGGAATAGGGTGCCCACGAGAGTTACTAGGTGTCTTCATAAGCGTACTAACGTTCAAAGAAAGCAGAACTGCAACTCATGTCTCCAGGAAGCTGTTCCACGCTTCGGCTTCAGCAGGGCTCTTCAAGGCTTTACCTTGAGGAAACGACTCACGTCAAGTTTCCTTTGAGCTCTAGAGCGTCTCAGGTGGAGCTCCCACCCAGGCTACGAAAGCACCCTGTTGATTTAGAGAAAACTCGTTCCCTTCCCAGAGCCCTGCCTACAGTGACTAGAGACCCGTCCAAAACACTGGTATTTAGGTAGCTTCAAGGCAGCATGAATGGAGCTTTCAAAATGGGAAAGCAAGCCTTGTGCCATCAGGTCTCCGTTTCCAGTGAGCACGCAGCCTACCCCCTTGTGATGTCTACCAAGTAAATATTCCCTCAAACTACACAATGGTCCCTTCCCTGAAGAATGTTTTCTTGGCACGGAGTTCTGCATGTAGCGAACTGCCTCTCCCAAGGAACGCTTTGGTAACGCTATCGGGGCTTAGGCTCTTCTAAAACCCTGCAGTGTAAGAGGAAGAACTGTGCTTTGGTTACAGGAGGAACGCAAGCCAAGTTTCTCCTGTAAGTATGGGGTCTTAAGGTATGACTTTGTAGAAGGAATGCAAAGCAGTTTTGATTTCTCAGTGCCGCTCAGCCTAGGGCATTGAGGCAATTTGCATGACATGTAGGACGTGAGAGAACAGATTACCTGGAGCTGTTGGAGTGCTGAGGAAATGTAGCTCTCCCAAGGAAGAGTGCAGTGTGTTGCCCTACACTTAGCATACACAGAGTGACTGGGAAAGGTATCCGGGCCTGGATGTTTCTTAGCAACCCAGTGGAGCCTGCCGGTACTCGGTGTTCTTGCACGGAATAGGGTGCCCAGGCGAGATCCTAGGTGTCTTGAAAAGCGTAGTAACGTTAAAAGAAAGGAGAACTGCAACTCATGTCTCAAGGAAACTTCTCCACGTGCCGCTTCAGCAGGGCTCTTCAAGGCTTTACCTTGAAGAAAGGACTCACGTCAAGTTTCCTTGTAGCTCTAGAGCGTCTCAGGAGGAGCTCCCACCCAGGCTACGAAAGCACCCTGTTGATTTAGAGAAAACTCGTTCCCTTCCCAGAGCCCTGCCTACAGTGACTAGAAACTCGTCCAAAACACTGGTATTTAGGTAGGTTCAAGGCGGCATGAATGGAGCTTTCAAAATGGGAAAGCAAGCCTTGTGCCATCAGGTCCCCGTTTCCAGTGAACACGCAGCCTACCTCCTTGTGATTTCTACCAAGTTAATATACACTCTAGTGACACACTGGTCCCTTCCCTGAATAACGTGTTCTTGGCACGGAGTTCTGCATGTAGCGAACTGCCTCTCCCAAGGAATGCTCTAGGTATGCTATAGGGGCTTAGCCTCTTCTAAAACCCTGCAGTGTAAGAGGAAGAACTGTGCTTTGGTTACAGCAGGAACGCAAGCCAACTTTCTCCTGTAAGTATGGGGTCGTAAGGTATGATTTTGTAGAAGGAATGTGAAAGAGTATTGGTTTCTCAGTGCCGCTCAGCCTAGGGCACTGAGGCAGATATGCATGACATGTAGATGTGAGACAACAGATTGCCTTGAGCTGTTGGAGTGCTGAGGAAATCTAGCTCTCCCAAGGAGGCGTGCAGTGTGTGCCCTACACTTAGCATATTGAGAGTGACTGGGAAAGGTTTCCGGGCCTGGATGTTTCTGAGCTTCCCAGTCGAGCATGCCGGTCCTCGGTGTTCTTGCAGGGAATAGGGTGCCCACGGGAGTTACTAGGTGTCTTCATAAGCGTACTAACGTTCAAAGAAAGCAGAACTGCAACTCATGTCTCCAGGAAACTGCTCCACGCTTCGGCTTCAGCAGGGCTCTTCAAGGCTTTACCTTGAGGAAACGACTCACGTCAAGTTTAATTTGAGCTCTAGAGCGTCTCAGTTGGAGCTCCCACCCAGGCTACGAAAGCACCCTGTTGATTTAGAGAAAACTCGTTCCCTTCCCAGAGCCCTGCCTACAGTGACTAGAGACCCGTCCAAAACACTGGTATTTAGGTAGCTTCAAGGCAGCATGAATGGAGCTTTCAAAATGGGAAAGCAAGCCTTGTGCCATCAGGTCTCCGTTTCCAGTGAGCACGCAGCCTACCCCCTTGTGATGTCTACCAAGTAAATATTCCCTCAAACTACACAATGGTCCCTTCCCTGAAGAATGTTTTCTTGGCACGGAGTTCTGCATGTAGCGAACTGCCTCTCCCAAGGAACGCTTTGGTAACGCTATCGGGGCTTAGGCTCTTCTAAAACCCTGCAGTGTAAGAGGAAGAACTGTGCTTTGGTTACAGCAGGAACGCAAGGCAACTTTCTCCTGTAAGTATGGGGTCTTAAGGTATGACTTTGTAGAAGGAATGTGAAAGAGTATTGGTTTCTCAGTGCCGCTCAGCCTAGGGCACTGAGGCAGATATGCATGACATGTAGACGTGAGACAACAGATTGCCTGGAGCTGTTGGAGTGCTGATGAAATCTAGCTCTTCCAAGGAGGCGTGCAGTGTGTTGCCTTACACTTAGCATATTGAGAGTGACTGGGAAAGGTTTCCGGGCCTGGATGTTTCTGAGCTTCCCAGTCGAGCATGCCGGTCCTCGGTGTTCGTGCAGGGAATAGGGTGCCCACGAGTGTTACTAGGTGTCTTCATAAGCGTACTAACGTTCAAAGAAAGCAGAACTGCAACTCATGTCTACAGGAAGCTGTTCCACGCTTCGGCTTCAGCAGGGCTCTTCAAGGCTTTACCTTGAGGAAACGACTCACGTCAAGTTTCCTTTGAGCTCTAGAGCGTCTCAGGTGGAGCTCCCACCCAGGCTACGAAAGCACCCTGTTGATTTAGAGAAAACTTGTTCCCTTCCCAGAGCCCTGCCTACAGTGACTAGAGACCCGTCCAAAACACTGGTATTTAGGTAGCTTCAAGGCAGCATGAATGGAGCTTTCAAAATGGGAAAGCAAGCCTTGTGCCATCATGTCTCCGTTTCCAGTGAGCACGCAGCCTACCCCCTTGTGATGTCTACCAAGTAAATATTCCCTCAAACTACACAATGGTCCCTTCCCTGAAGAATGTTTTCTTGGCACGGAGTTCTGCATGTAGCGAACTGCCTCTCCCAAGGAACGCTTTGGTAACGCTATCGGGGCTTAGGCTCTTCTAAAACCCGGCAGTGTAAGAGGAAGAACTGTGCTTTGGTTACAGGAGGAACGCAAGCCGAGTTTCTCCTGTAAGTATGGGGTCTTAAGGTATGACTTTGTAGAAGGAATGCGAAGCAGTTTTGATTTCTCAGTGCCGCTCAGCCTAGGGCATTGAGGGAATTTGCATGACATGTAGGACATGAGAGAACAGATTACTTGGAGCTGTTGGAGTGCTAAGGAAATGTAGCTCTCCCAAGGAAGAGTGCAGTGTGTTGCCCTACACTTAGCATACACAGAGTGACTGGGAAAGGTATCCGGGCCTGGATGTTTCTTAGCAACCCAGTGGAGCCTGCCGGTACTCGGTGTTCTTGCACGGAATAGGGTGCCCAGGCGAGATCCTAGGTGTCTTGAAAAGCGTAGTAACGTTAAAAGAAAGGAGAACTGCAACTCATGTCTCAAGGAAACTTCTCCACGTGCCGCTTCAGCAGGGCTCTTCAAGGCTTTACCTTGAGGAAAGGACTCACGTCAAGTTTCCTTGTAGCTCTAGAGCATCTCAGGAGGAGCTCCCACCCAGGCTATGAAAGCACCCTGTTGATTTAGAGAAAACTCGTTCCCTTCCCAGAGCCCTGCCTACAGTGACTAGAAACTCGTCCAAAACACTGGTATTTAGGTAGGTTCAAGGCGGCATGAATGGAGCTTTCAAAATGGGAAAGCAAGCCTTGTGCCATCAGGTCCCCGTTTCCAGTGAACACGCAGCCTACCTCCCTGTGATTTCTACCAAGTTAATATACATTCTAGCGACACACTGGTCCCTTCCCTGAATAACGTGTTCTTGGCATGGAGTTCTGCATGTAGCGAACTGCCTCTCCCAAGGAATGCTCTAGGTACGCTATAGGGGCTTAGCCTCTTCTAAAACCCTGCAGTGTAAGAGGAAGAACTGTGCTTTGGTTACAGCAGGAACGCAAGGCAACTTTCTCCTGTAAGTATGGGGTCTTAAGGTATGACTTTGTAGAAGGAATGTGAAAGAGTATTGGTTTCTCAGTGCCACTCAGCCTAGGGCATTGAGGCAATTTGCATGACATGTAGGACGTGAGAGAACAGATTACCTGGAACTGTTGGAGTGCTGAGGAAATGTAGCTCTCCCAAGGAAGAGTGCAGTGTGTTGCCCTACATTTAGCATACACAGAGTGACTGGGAAAGGTTTCCGGGCCTGGATGTTTCTTAGCAACCCAGTGGAGCCTGCCGGTACTCGGTGTTCTTGCACGGAATAGGGTGCCCAGGCGAGATCCTAGGTGTCTTGAAAAGCGTAGTAACGTTAAAAGAAAGGAGAACTGCAACTCCTGTCTCAAGGAAACTTCTCCACGTTCCGCTTCAGCAGGGCTCTTCAAGGCTTTACCTTGAGGAAAGGACTCACGTCAAGTTTCCTTGAGGCTCTAGAGCGTCTCAGGAGGAGCTCCCACCCAGGCTATGAAAGCACCCTGTTGATTTAGAGAAAACTCGTTCCCTTCCCACAGCCCTGCCTACAGTGACTAGAAACTCGTCCAAAACTCTGGTATTTAGGTAGGTTCAAGGCGGCATGAATGGAGCTTTCAAAATGGGAAAGCAAGCCTTGTGCCATCAGGTCTCCGTTTCCAGTGAGCACGCAGCCTACCCCCTTGTGATGTCTACCAAGTAAATATTCCCTCAAACTACACAATGGTCCCTTCCCTGAAGAATGTTTTCTTGGCACGGAGTTCTGCATGTAGCGAACTGCCTCTCCCAAGGAACGCTTTGGTAACGCTATCGGGGCTTAGGCTCTTCTAAAACCCTGCAGTGTAAGAGGAAGAACTGTGCTTTGGTTACAGGAGGAACGCAAGCCGAGTTTCTCCTGTAAGTATGGGGTCTTAAGGTATGACTTTGTAGAAGGAATGCGAAGCAGTTTTGATTTCTCAGTGCCGCTCAGCCTAGGGCATTGAGGGAATTTGCATGACATGTAGGACATGAGAGAACAGATTACTTGGAGCTGTTGGAGTGCTAAGGAAATGTAGCTCTCCCAAGGAAGAGTGCAGTGTGTTGCCCTACACTTAGCATACACAGAGTGACTGGGAAAGGTATCCGGGCCTGGATGTTTCTTAGCAAACCAGTGGAGCCTGCCGGTACTCGGTGTTCTTGCACGGAATAGGGTGCCCAGGCGAGATCCTAGGTGTCTTGAAAAGCGTAGTAACGTTAAAAGAAAGGAGAACTGCAACTCATGTCTCAAGGAAACTTCTCCACGTGCCGCTTCAGCAGGGCTCTTCAAGGCTTTACCTTGAGGAAAGGACTCACGTCAAGTTTCCTTGTAGCTCTAGAGCATCTCAGGAGGAGCTCCCACCCAGGCTATGAAAGCACCCTGTTGATTTAGAGAAAACTCGTTCCCTTCCCAGAGCCCTGCCTACAGTGACTAGAAACTCGTCCAAAACACTGGTATTTAGGTAGGTTCAAGGCGGCATGAATGGAGCTTTCAAAATGGGAAAGCAAGCCTTGTGCCATCAGGTCCCCGTTTCCAGTGAACACGCAGCCTACCTCCCTGTGATTTCTACCAAGTTAATATACATTCTAGCGACACACTGGTCCCTTCCCTGAATAACGTGTTCTTGGCATGGAGTTCTGCATGTAGCGAACTGCCTCTCCCAAGGAATGCTCTAGGTACGCTATAGGGGCTTAGCCTCTTCTAAAACCCTGCAGTGTAAGAGGAAGAACTGTGCTTTGGTTACAGCAGGAACGCAAGGCAACTTTCTCCTGTAAGTATGGGGTCTTAAGGTATGACTTTGTAGAAGGAATGTGAAAGAGTATTGGTTTCTCAGTGCCACTCAGCCTAGGGCATTGAGGCAATTTGCATGACATGTAGGACGTGAGAGAACAGATTACCTGGAACTGTTGGAGTGCTGAGGAAATGTAGCTCTCCCAAGGAAGAGTGCAGTGTGTTGCCCTACATTTAGCATACACAGAGTGACTGGGAAAGGTTTCCGGGCCTGGATGTTTCTTAGCAACCCAGTGGAGCCTGCCGGTACTCGGTGTTCTTGCACGGAATAGGGTGCCCAGGCGAGATCCTAGGTGTCTTGAAAAGCGTAGTAACGTTAAAAGAAAGGAGAACTGCAACTCCTGTCTCAAGGAAACTTCTCCACGTTCCGCTTCAGCAGGGCTCTTCAAGGCTTTACCTTGAGGAAAGGACTCACGTCAAGTTTCCTTGAGGCTCTAGAGCGTCTCAGGAGGAGCTCCCACCCAGGCTATGAAAGCACCCTGTTGATTTAGAGAAAACTCGTTCCCTTCCCACAGCCCTGCCTACAGTGACTAGAAACTCGTCCAAAACTCTGGTATTTAGGTAGGTTCAAGGCGGCATGAATGGAGCTTTCAAAATGGGAAAGCAAGCCTTGTGCCATCAGGTCTCCGTTTCCAGTGAGCACGCAGCCTACCCCCTTGTGATGTCTACCAAGTAAATATTCCCTCAAACTACACAATGGTCCCTTCCCTGAAGAATGTTTTCTTGGCACGGAGTTCTGCATGTAGCGAACTGCCTCTCCCAAGGAACGCTTTGGTAACGCTATCGGGGCTTAGGCTCTTCTAAAACCCTGCAGTGTAAGAGGAAGAACTGTGCTTTGGTTACAGGAGGAACGCAAGCCGAGTTTCTCCTGTAAGTATGGGGTCTTAAGGTATGACTTTGTAGAAGGAATGCGAAGCAGTTTTGATTTCTCAGTGCCGCTCAGCCTAGGGCACTGAGGCAGATATGCATGACACGTAGACGTGAGACAACAGATTGCCTGGAGCTGTTGGAGTGCTGAGGAAATGTAGCTCTCCCAAGGAAGAGTGCAGTGTGTTGCCCTACACTTAGCATACACAGAGTGACTGGGAAAGGTATCCGGGCCTGGATGTTTCTTAGCAACCCAGTGGAGCCTGCCGGTACTCGGTGTTCTTGCACGGAATAGGGTGCCCAGGCGAGATCCTAGGTGTCTTGAAAAGCGTACTAATGTTAAAAGAAAGGAGAACTGCAACTCATGTCTCAAGGAAACTTCTCCACGTGCCGCTTCAGCAGGGCTCTTCAAGGCTTTACCTTGAGGAAAGGACTCACGTCAAGTTTCCTTGAGGCTCTAGAGCGTCTCAGGAGGAGCTCCCACCCAGGCTATGAAAGCACCCTGTTGATTTAGAGAAAACTCGTTCCCTTCCCAGAGCCCTGCCTACAGTGACTAGAAACTCGTCCAAAACTCTGGTATTTAGGTAGGTTCAAGGCGGCATGAATGGAGCTTTCAAAATGGGAAAGCAAGCCTTGTGCCATCTGGTCTCCGTTTCCAGTGAGCACGCAGCCTACCCCCTTGTGATGTCTACCAAGTAAATATTCCCTCAAACTACACAATGGTCCCTTCCCTGAAGAATGTTTTCTTGGCACGGAGTTCTGCATGTAGCGAACTGCCTCTCCCAAGGAACGCTTTGGTAACGCTTTCGGTGCTTAGGCTCTTCTAAAACCCTGCAGTGTAAGAGGAAGAACTGTGCTTTGGTTACAGGAGGAATGCAAGCCAACTTTCTCCTGTAAGTATGGGGTCTTAAGGTATGACTTTGTAGAAGGAATGTGAAACAGTATTGGTTACTCAGTGCCGCTCAGCCTAGGGCATTGAGGCAGATATGCATGACATGTAGACGTGAGACAACAGATTGCCTGGAGCTGTTGGAGTGCTGAGGAAATCTAGCTCTCCCAAGGAGGCGTGCAGTGTGTTGCCCTACCCTTAGCATATTGAGAGTGACTGGGAAAGGTTTCCGGGCCTGGATGTTTCTGAGCTTCCCAGTCGAGCATGCCGGTCCTCGGTGTTCTTGCAGGGAATAGGGTGCCCACGAGAGTTACTAGGTGTCTTCATAAGCGTACTAAAGTTCAAAGAAAGCAGAACTGCAACTCATGTCTCCAGGAAACTGCTCCACGCTTCGGCTTCAGCAGGGCCCTTCAAGGCTTTACCTTGAGGAAACGACTCACGTCAAGTTTCCTTTGAGCTCTAGAGCGTCTCAGTTGGAGCTCCCACCCAGGCTACGAAAGCACCCTGTTGATTTAGAGAAAACTCGTTCCCTTCCCACAGCCCTGCCTACAGTGACTAGAGACCCGTCCAAAACACTGGTATTTAGGTAGCTTCATGGCAGCATGAATGGAGCTTTCAAAATGGGAAAGCAAGCCTTGTGCCATCAGGTCTCCGTTTCCAGGGAACACGCAGCCTACCCCCTTGTGATGTCTACCAAGTAAATATTCCCTCAAACTACACAATGGTCCCTTCCCTGAAGAATGTTTTCTTGGCACGGAGTTCTGCATGTAGCGAACTGCCTCTCCCAAGGAACGCTTTGGTAACGCTATCGGGGCTTAGGCTCTTCTAAAACCCGGCAGTGTAAGAGGAAGAACTGTGCTTTGGTTACAGGAGGAACGCAAGCCGAGTTTCTCCTGTAAGTATGGGGTCTTAAGGTATGACTTTTTAGAAGGAATGCGAAGCAGTTTTGATTTCTCAGTGCCGCTCAGCCTAGGGCATTGAGGGAATTTGCATGACATGTAGGACATGAGAGAACAGATTACTTGGAGCTGTTGGAGTGCTGAGGAAATGTAGCTCTCCCAAGGAAGAGTGCAGTGTGTTGCCCTACACTTAGCATACACAGAGTGACTGGGAAAGGTATCCGGGCCTGGATGTTTCTTAGCAACCCAGTGGAGCCTGCCGGTACTCGGTGTTCTTGCACGGAATAGGGTGCCCAGGCGAGATCCTAGGTGTCTTGAAAAGCGTAGTAACGTTAAAAGAAAGGAGAACTGCAACTCATGTCTCAAGGAAACTTCTCCACGTGCCGCTTCAGCAGGGCTCTTCAAGGCTTTACCTTGAGGAAAGGACTCACGTCAAGTTTCCTTGTAGCTCTAGAGCATCTCAGGAGGAGCTCCCACCCAGGCTATGAAAGCATCCTGTTGATTTAGAGAAAACTCGTTCCCTTCCCAGAGCCCTGCCTACAGTGACTAGAAACTCGTCCAAAACACTGGTATTTAGGTAGGTTCAAGGCGGCATGAATGGAGCTTTCAAAATGGGAAAGCAAGCCTTGTGCCATCAGGTCCCCGTTTCCAGTGAACACGCAGCCTACCTCCCTGTGATTTCTACCAAGTTAATATACATTCTAGCGACACACTGGTCCCTTCCCTGAATAACGTGTTCTTGGCATGGAGTTCTGCATGTAGCGAACTGCCTCTCCCAAGGAATGCTCTAGGTACGCTAAAGGGGCTTAGCCTCTTCTAAAACCCTGCAGTGTAAGAGGAAGAACTGTGCTTTTGTTACAGCAGGAACGCAAGGCAACTTTCTCCTGTAAGTATGGGGTCTTAAGGTATGACTTTGTAGAAGGAATGTGAAAGAGTATTGGTTTCTCAGTGCCACTCAGCCTAGGGCATTGAGGCAATTTGCATGACATGTAGGACGTGAGAGAACAGATTACCTGGAACTGTTGGAGTGCTGAGGAAATGTAGCTCTCCCAAGGAAGAGTGCAGTGTGTTGCCCTACATTTAGCATACACAGAGTGACTGGGAAAGGTATCCGGGCCTGGATGTTTCTTAGCAACCCAGTGGAGCCTGCCGGTACTCGGTGTTCTTGCACGGAATAGGGTGCCCAGGTGAGATCCTAGGTGTCTTGAAAAGCGTACTAATGTTAAAAGAAAGGAGAACTGCAACTCATGTCTCAAGGAAACTTCTCCACGTGCCGCTTCAGCAGGGCTCTTCAAGGCTTTACCTTGAGGAAAGGACTCACGTCAAGTTTCCTTGAGGCTCTAGAGCGTCTCAGGAGGAGCTCCCACCCAGGCTATGAAAGCACCCTGTTGATTTAGAGAAAACTCGTTCCCTTCCCAGAGCCCTGCCTACAGTGACTAGAAACTCGTCCAAAACTCTGGTATTTAGGTAGGTTCAAGGCGGCATGAATGGAGCTTTCAAAATGGGAAAGCAAGCCTTGTGCCATCCGGTCTCCGTTTCCAGTGAGCACGCAGCCTACCCCCTTGTGATGTCTACCAAGTAAATATTCCCTCAAACTACACAATGGTCCCTTCCCTGAAGAATGTTTTCTTGGCACGGAGTTCTGCATGTAGCGAACTGCCTCTCCCAAGGAACGCTTTGGTAACGCTTTCGGTGCTTAGGCTCTTCTAAAACCCTGCAGTGTAAGAGGAAGAACTGTGCTTTGGTTACAGGAGGAATGCAAGCCAACTTTCTCCTGTAAGTATGGGGTCTTAAGGTATGACTTTGTAGAAGGAATGTGAAACAGTATTGGTTACTCAGTGCCGCTCAGCCTAGGGCATTGAGGCAGATATGCATGACATGTAGACGTGAGACAACAGATTGCCTGGAGCTGTTGGAGTGCTGAGGAAATCTAGCTCTCCCAAGGAGGCGTGCAGTGTGTTGCCCTACCCTTAGCATATTGAGAGTGACTGGGAAAGGTTTCCGGGCCTGGATGTTTCTGAGCTTCCCAGTCAAGCATGCCGGTCCTCGGTGTTCTTGCAGGGAATAGGGTGCCCACGAGAGTTACTAGGTGTCTTCATAAGCGTACTAAAGTTCAAAGAAAGCAGAACTGCAACTCATGTCTCCAGGAAACTGCTCCACGCTTCGGCTTCAGCAGGGCCCTTCAAGGCTTTACCTTGAGGAAACGACTCACGTCAAGTTTCCTTTGAGCTCTAGAGCGTCTCAGTTGGAGCTCCCACCCAGGCTACGAAAGCACCCTGTTGATTTAGAGAAAACTCGTTCCCTTCCCACAGCCCTGCCTACAGTGACTAGAGACCCGTCCAAAACACTGGTATTTAGGTAGCTTCAAGGCAGCATGAATGGAGCTTTCAAAATGGGAAAGCAAGCCTTGTGCCATCAGGTCTCCGTTTCCAGGGAACACGCAGCCTACCCCCTTGTGATGTCTACCAAGTAAATATTCCCTCAAACTACACAATGGTCCCTTCCCTGAAGAATGTTTTCTTGGCACGGAGTTCTGCATGTAGCGAACTGCCTCTCCCAAGGAACGCTTTGGTAACGCTATCGGGGCTTAGGCTCTTCTAAAACCCTGCAGTGTAAGAGGAAGAACTGTGCTTTGGTTACAGGAGGAACGCAAGCCGAGTTTCTCCTGTAAGTATGGGGTCTTAAGGTATGACTTTGTAGAAGGAATGCAAAGCAGTTTTGATTTCTCAGTGCCGCTCAGCCTAGGGCATTGAGGCAATTTGCATGACATGTAGGACGTGAGAGAACAGATTACCTGGAGCTGTTGGAGTGCTGAGGAAATGTAGCTCTCCCAAGGAAGAGTGCAGTGTGTTGCCCTACACTTAGCATACACAGAGTGACTGGGAAAGGTATCCGGGCCTGGATGTTTCTTAGCAACCCAGTGGAGCCTGCCGGTACTCGGTGTTCTTGCACGGAATAGGGTGCCCAGGCGAGATCCTAGGTGTCTTGAAAAGCGTAGTAACGTTAAAAGAAAGGAGAACTGCAACTCATGTCTCAAGGAAACTTCTCCACGTGCCGCTTCAGCAGGGCTCTTCAAGGCTTTACCTTGAGGAAAGGACTCACGTCAAGTTTCCTTGTAGCTCTAGAGCGTCTCAGGAGGAGCTCCCACCCAGGCTACGAAAGCACCCTGTTGATTTAGAGAAAACTCGTTCCCTTCCCAGAGCCCTGCCTACAGTGACTAGAAACTCGTCCAAAACACTGGTATTTAGGTAGGTTCAAGGCGGCATGAATGGAGCTTTCAAAATGGGAAAGCAAGCCTTGTGCCATCAGGTCCCCGTTTCCAGTGAACACGCAGCCTACCTCCTTGTGATTTCTACCAAGTTAATATACACTCTAGTGACACACTGGTCCCTTCCCTGAATAACGTGTTCTTGGCACGGAGTTCTGCATGTAGCGAACTGCCTCTCCCAAGGAATGCTCTAGGTATGCTATAGGGGCTTAGCCTCTTCTAAAACCCTGCAGTGTAAGAGGAAGAACTGTGCTTTGGTTACAGCAGGAACGCAAGCCAACTTTCTCCTGTAAGTATGGGGTTGTAAGGTATGATTTTGTAGAAGGAATGTGAAAGAGTATTGGTTTCTCAGTGCCGCTCAGCCTAGGGCACTGAGGCAGATATGCATGACATGTAGATGTGAGACAACAGATTGCCTTGAGCTGTTGGAGTGCTGAGGAAATCTAGCTCTCCCAAGGAGGCGTGCAGTGTGTTGCCCTACACTTAGCATATTGAGAGTGACTGGGAAAGGTTTCCGTGCATGGATGTTTCTGAGCTTCCCAGTCGAGCATGCCGGTCCTCGGTGTTCTTGCAGGGAATAGGGTGCCCACGGGAGTTACTAGGTGTCTTCATAAGCGTACTAACGTTCAAAGAAAGCAGAACTGCAACTCATGTCTCCAGGAAACTGCTCCACGCTTCGGCTTCAGCAGGGCTCTTCAAGGCTTTACCTTGAGGAAACGACTCACGTCAAGTTTAATTTGAGCTCTAGAGCGTCTCAGTTGGAGCTCCCACCCAGGCTACGAAAGCACCCTGTTGATTTAGAGAAAACTCGTTCCCTTCCCAGAGCCCTGCCTACAGTGACTAGAGACCCGTCCAAAACACTGGTATTCAGGTAGCTTCAAGGCAGCATGAATGGAGCTTTCAAAATGGGAAAGCAAGCCTTGTGCCATCAGGTCTCCGTTTCCAGTGAGCACGCAGCCTACACCCTTGTGATGTCTACCAAGTAAATATTCCCTCAAACTACACAATGGTCCCTTCCCTGAAGAATGTTTTCTTGGCACGGAGTTCTGCATGTAGCGAACTGCCTCTCCCAAGGAACGCTTTGGTAACGCTATCGGGGCTTAGGCTCTTCTAAAACCCTGCAGTGTAAGAGGAAGAACTGTGCTTTGGTTACAGCAGGAACGCAAGGCAACTTTCTCCTCTAAGTATGGGGTCTTAAGGTATGACTTTGTAGAAGGAATGTGAAAGAGTATTGGTTTCTCAGTGCCGCTCAGCCTAGGGCACTGAGGCAGATATGCATGACATGTAGACGTGAGACAACAGATTGCCTGGAGCTGTTGGAGTGCTGAGGAAATCTACCTCTTCCAAGGAGGCGTGCAGTGTGTTGCCTTTCACTTAGCATATTGAGAGTGACTGGGAAAGGTTTCCGGGCCTGGATGTTTCTGAGCTTCCCAGTCGAGCATGCCGGTCCTCGGTGTTCGTGCAGGGAATAGGGTGCCCACGAGAGTTACTAGGTGTCTTCAAAAGCGTACTAACGTTCAAAGAAAGCAGAACTGCAACTCATGTCTCCAGGAAGCTGTTCCACGCTTCGGCTTCAGCAGGGCTCTTCAAGGCTTTACCTTGAGGAAACGACTCACGTCAAGTTTCCTTTGAGCTCTAGAGCGTCTCAGGTGGAGCTCCCACCCAGGCTACGAAAGCACCCTGTTGATTTAGAGAAAACTTGTTCCCTTCCCAGAGCCCTGCCTACAGTGACTAGAGACCCGTCCAAAACACTGGTATTTAGGTAGCTTCAAGGCAGCATGAATGGAGCTTTCAAAATGGGAAAGCAAGCCTTGTGCCATCATGTCTCCGTTTCCAGTGAGCACGCAGCCTACCCCCTTGTGATGTCTACCAAGTAAATATTCCCTCAAACTACACAATGGTCCCTTCCCTGAAGAATGTTTTCTTGGCACGGAGTTCTGCATGTAGCGAACTGCCTCTCCCAAGGAACGCTTTGGTAACGCTATCGGGGCTTAGGCTCTTCTAAAACCCGGCAGTGTAAGAGGAAGAACTGTGCTTTGGTTACAGGAGGAACGCAAGCCGAGTTTCTCCTGTAAGTATGGGGTCTTAAGGTATGACTTTGTAGAAGGAATGCGAAGCAGTTTTGATTTCTCAGTGCCGCTCAGCCTAGGGCATTGAGGGAATTTGCATGACATGTAGGACATGAGAGAACAGATTACTTGGAGCTGTTGGAGTGCTGAGGAAATGTAGCTCTCCCAAGGAAGAGTGCAGTGTGTTGCCCTACACTTAGCATACACAGAGTGACTGGGAAAGGTATCCGGGCCTGGATGTTTCTTAGCAACCCAGTGGAGCCTGCCGGTACTCGGTGTTCTTGCACGGAATAGGGTGCCCAGGCGAGATCCTAGGTGTCTTGAAAAGCGTAGTAACGTTAAAAGAAAGGAGAACTGCAACTCATGTCTCAAGGAAACTTCTCCACGTGCCGCTTCAGCAGGGCTCTTCAAGGCTTTACCTTGAGGAAAGGACTCACGTCAAGTTTCCTTGTAGCTCTAGAGCATCTCAGGAGGAGCTCCCACCCAGGCTATGAAAGCACCCTGTTGATTTAGAGAAAACTCGTTCCCTTCCCAGAGCCCTGCCTACAGTGACTAGAAACTCGTCCAAAACACTGGTATTTAGGTAGGTTCAAGGCGGCATGAATGGAGCTTTCAAAATGGGAAAGCAAGCCTTGTGCCATCAGGTCCCCGTTTCCAGTGAACACGCAGCCTACCTCCCTGTGATTTCTACCAAGTTAATATACATTCTAGCGACACACTGGTCCCTTCCCTGAATAACGTGTTCTTGGCATGGAGTTCTGCATGTAGCGAACTGCCTCTCCCAAGGAATTCTCTAGGTACGCTATAGGGGCTTAGCCTCTTCTAAAACCCTGCAGTGTAAGAGGAAGAACTGTGCTTTGGTTACAGCAGGAACGCAAGGCAACTTTCTCCTGTAAGTATGTGGTCTTAAGGTATGACTTTGTAGAAGGAATGTGAAAGAGTATTGGTTTCTCAGTGCCGCTCAGCCTAGGGCATTGAGGCAGATATGCATGACATGTAGATGTGAGACAACAGATTGCCTGGAGCTGTTGGAGTGCTGAGGAAATCTAGCTCTCCCAAGGAGGCGTGCAGTGTGTTGCCCTACACTTAGCATATTGAGAGTGACTGGGAAAGGTTTCCGGGCTTGGATGTTTCTGAGCTTCCCAGTCGAGCATGCCGGTCCTCGGTGTTCTTGCAGGGAATAGGGTGCCCACGGGAGTTACTAGGTGTCTTCATAAGCGTACTAACGTTCAAAGAAAGCAGAACTGGAACTCATGTCTCCAGGAAACTGCTCCACGCTTCGGCTTCAGCAGGGCTCTTCAAGGCTTTACCTTGAGGAAACGACTCACGTCAAGTTTAATTTGAGCTCTAGAGCGTCTCAGTTGGAGCTCCCACCAAGGCTACGAAAGCACCCTGTTGATTTAGAGAAAACTCGTTCCCTTCCCAGAGCCCTGCCTACAGTGACTAGAGACCAGTCCAAAACACTGGTATTTAGGTAGCTTCAAGGCAGCATGAATGGAGCTTTCAAAATGGGAAAGCAAGCCTTGTGCCATCAGGTCTCCGTTTCCAGTGAGCACGCAGCCTACACCCTTGTGATGTCTACCAAGTAAATATTCCCTCAAACTACACAATGGTCCCTTCCCTGAAGAATGTTTTCTTGGCACGGAGTTCTGCATGTAGCGAACTGCCTCTCCCAAGGAACGCTTTGGTAACGCTATCGGGGCTTAGGCTCTTCTAAAACCCTGCAGTGTAAGAGGAAGAACTGTGCTTTGGTTACAGCAGGAACGCAAGGCAACTTTCTCCTGTAAGTATGGGGTCTTAAGGTATGACTTTGTAGAAGGAATGTGAAAGAGTATTGGTTTCTCAGTGCCGCTCAGCCTAGGGCACTGAGGCAGATATGCATGACATGTAGACGTGAGACAACAGATTGCCTGGAGCTGTTGGAGTGCTGAGGAAATCTAGCTCTTCCAAGGAGGCGTGCAGTGTGTTGCCTTACACTTAGCATATTGAGAGTGACTGGGAAAGGTTTCCGGGCCTGGATGTTTCTGAGCTTCCCAGTCGAGCATGCCGGTCCTCGGTGTTCGTGCAGGGAATAGGGTGCCCACGAGAGTTACTAGGTGTCTTCAAAAGCGTACTAACATTCAAAGAAAGCAGAACTGCAACTCATGTCTCCAGGAAGCTGTTCCACGCTTCGGCTTCAGCAGGGCTCTTCAAGGCTTTACCTTGAGGAAACGACTCACGTCAAGTTTCCTTTCAGCTCTAGAGCGTCTCAGGTGGAGCTCCCACCCAGGCTACGAAAGCACCCTGTTGATTTAGAGAAAACTTGTTCCCTTCCCAGAGCCCTGCCTACAGTGACTAGAGACCCGTCCAAAACACTGGTATTTAGGTAGCTTCAAGGCAGCATGAATGGAGCTTTCAAAATGGGAAAGCAAGCCTTGTGCCATCATGTCTCCGTTTCCAGTGAGCACGCAGCCTACCCCCTTGTGATGTCTACCAAGTAAATATTCCCTCAAACTGCACAATGGTCCCTTCCCTGAAGAATGTTTTCTTGGCACGGAGTTCTGCATGTAGCGAACTGCCTCTCCCAAGGAACGCTTTGGTAACGCTATCGGGGCTTAGGCTCTTCTAAAACCCGGCAGTGTAAGAGGAAGAACTGTGCTTTGGTTACAGGAGGAACGCAAGCCGAGTTTCTCCTGTAAGTATGGGGTCTTAAGGTATGACTTTGTAGAAGGAATGCGAAGCAGTTTTGATTTCTCAGTGCCGCTCAGCCTAGGGCATTGAGGGAATTTGAATGACATGTAGGACATGAGAGAACAGATTACTTGGAGCTGTTGGAGTGCTGAGGAAATGTAGCTCTCCCAAGGAAGAGTGCAGTGTGTTGCCCTACACTTAGCATACACAGAGTGACTGGGAAAGGTATCCGGGCCTGGATGTTTTTTAGCAACCCAGTGGAGCCTGCCGGTACTCGGTGTTCTTGCACGGAATAGGGTGCCCAGGCGAGATCCTAGGTGTCTTGAAAAGCGTAGTAACGTTAAAAGAAAGGAGAACTGCAACTCATGTCTCAAGGAAACTTCTCCACGTGCCGCTTCAGCAGGGCTCTTCAAGGCTTTACCTTGAGGAAAGGACTCACGTCAAGTTTCCTTGTAGCTCTAGAGCATCTCAGGAGGAGCTCCCACCCAGGCTATGAAAGCACCCTGTTGATTTAGAGAAAACTCGTTCCCTTCCCAGAGCCCTGCCTACAGTGACTAGAAACTCGTCCAAAACACTGGTATTTAGGTAGGTTCAAGGCGGCATGAATGGAGCTTTCAAAATGGGAAAGCAAGCCTTGTGCCATCAGGTCCCCGTTTCCAGTGAACACGCAGCCTACCTCCCTGTGATTTCTACCAAGTTAATATACATTCTAGCGACACACTGGTCCCTTCCCTGAATAACGTGTTCTTGGCATGGAGTTCTGCATGTAGCGAACTGCCTCTCCCAAGGAATGCTCTAGGTACGCTATAGGGGCTTAGCCTCTTCTAAAACCCTGCAGTGTAAGAGGAAGAACTGTGCTTTGGTTACAGCAGGAACGCAAGGCAACTTTCTCCTGTAAGTATGGGGTCTTAAGGTATGACTTTGTAGAAGGAATGTGAAAGAGTATTGGTTTCTCAGTGCCACTCAGCCTAGGGCATTGAGGAAATTTGCATGACATGTAGGACGTGAGAGAACAGATTACCTGGAACTGTTGGAGTGCTGAGGAAATGTAGCTCTCCCAAGGAAGAGTGCAGTGTGTTGCCCTACATTTAGCATACACAGAGTGACTGGGAAAGGTTTCCGGGCCTGGATATTTCTTAGCAACCCAGTGGAGCCTGCCGGTACTCGGTGTTCTTGCACGGAATAGGGTGCCCAGGCGAGATCCTAGGTGTCTTGAAAAGCGTAGTAACGTTAAAAGAAAGGAGAACTGCAACTCCTGTCTCAAGGAAACTTCTCCACGTTCCGCTTCAGCAGGGCTCTTCAAGGCTTTACCTTGAGGAAAGGACTCACGTCAAGTTTCCTTGAGGCTCTAGAGCGTCTCAGGAGGAGCTCCCACCCAGGCTATGAAAGCACCCTGTTGATTTAGAGAAAACTCGTTCCCTTCCCAGAGCCCTGCCTACAGTGACTAGAAACTCGTCCAAAACTCTGGTATTTAGGTAGGTTCAAGGCGGCATGAATGGAGCTTTCAAAATGGGAAAGCAAGCCTTGTGCCATCAGGTCTCCGTTTCCAGTGAGCACGCAGCCTACCCCCTTGTGATGTCTACCAAGTAAATATTCCCTCAAACTACACAATGGTCCCTTCCCTGAAGAATGTTTTCTTGGCACGGAGTTCTGCATGTAGCGAACTGCCTCTCCCAAGGAACGCTTTGGTAACGCTATCGGGGCTTAGGCTCTTCTAAAACCCTGCAGTGTAAGAGGAAGAACTGTGCTTTGGTTACAGGAGGAACGCAAGCCGAGTTTCTCCTGTAAGTATGGGGTCTTAAGGTATGACTTTGTAGAAGGAATGCGAAGCAGTTTTGATTTCTCAGTGCCGCTCAGCCTAGGGCACTGAGGCAGATATGCATGACATGTAGACGTGAGACAACACATTGCCTGGAGCTGTTGGAGTGCTGAGGAAATGTAGCTCTCCCAAGGAAGAGTGCAGTGTGTTGCCCTACACTTAGCATACACAGAGTGACTGGGAAAGGTATCCGGGCCTGGATGTTTCTTAGCAACCCAGTGGAGCCTGCCGGTACTCGGTGTTCTTGCACGGAATAGGGTCCCCAGGCGAGATCCTAGGTGTCTTGAAAAGCGTACTAATGTTAAAAGAAAGGAGAACTGCAACTCATGTCTCAAGGAAACTTCTCTACGTGCCGCTTCAGCAGGGCTCTTCAAGGCTTTACCTTGAGAAAGGACTCACGTCAAGTTTCCTTGAGGCTCTAGAGCGTCTCAGGAGGAGCTCCCACCCAGGCTATGAAAGCACCCTGTTGATTTAGAGAAAACTCGTTCCCTTCCCAGAGCCGTGCCTACAGTGACTAGAAACTCGTCCAAAACTCTGGTATTTAGGTAGGTTCAAGGCGGCATGAATGGAGCTTTCAAAATGGGAAAGCAAGCCTTGTGCCATCAGGTCTCCGTTTCCAGTGAGCACGCAGCCTACCCCCTTGTGATGTCTACCAAGTAAATATTCCCTCAAACTACACAATGGTCCCTTCCCTGAAGAATGTTTTCTTGGCACGGAGTTCTGCATGTAGCGAACTGCCTCTCCCAAGGAACGCTTTGGTAACGCTTTCGGTGCTTAGGCTCTTCTAAATCCCTGCAGTGTAAGAGGAAGAACTGTGCTTTGGTTACAGGAGGAATGCAAGCCAACTTTCTCCTGTAAGTATGGGGTCTTAAGGTATGACTTTGTAGAAGGAATGTGAAACAGTATTGGTTACTCAGTGCCGCTCAGCCTAGGGCATTGAGGCAGATATGCATGACATGTAGACGTGAGACAACAGATTGCCTGGAGCTGTTGGAGTGCTGAGGAAATCTAGCTCTCCCAAGGAGGCGTGCAGTGTGTTGCCCTACCCTTAGCATATTGAGAGTGACTGGGAAAGGTTTCCGGGCCTGGATGTTTCTGAGCTTCCCAGTCGAGCATGCCGGTCCTCGGTGTTCTTGCAGGGAATAGGGTGCCCACGAGAGTTACTAGGTGTCTTCATAAGCGTACTAAAGTTCAAAGAAAGCAGAACTGCAACTCATGTCTCCAGGAAACTGCTCCACGCTTCGGCTTCAGCAGGGCCCTTCAAGGCTTTACCTTGAGGAAACGACTCACGTCCAGTTTCCTTTGAGCTCTAGAGCGTCTCAGTTGGAGCTCCCACCCAGGCTACGAAAGCACCCTGTTGATTTAGAGAAAACTCGTTCCCTTCCCACAGCCCTGCCTACAGTGACTAGAGACCCGTCCAAAACACTGGTATTTAGGTAGCTTCAAGGCAGCATGAATGGAGCTTTCAAAATGGGAAAGCAAGCCTTGTGCCATCAGGTCTCCGTTTCCAGGGAACACGCAGCCTACCCCCTTGTGATGTCTACCAAGTAAATATTCCCTCAAACTACACAATGGTCCCTTCCCTGAAGAATGTTTTCTTGGCACGGAGTTCTGCATGTAGCGAACTGCCTCTCCCAAGGAACGCTTTGGTAACGCTATCGGGGCTTAGGCTCTTCTAAAACCCTGCAGTGTAAGAGGAAGAACTGTGCTTTGGTTACAGGAGGAACGCAAGCCGAGTTTCTCCTGTAAGTACGGGGTCTTAAGGTATGACTTTGTAGAAGGAATGTGAAGCAGTTTTGATTTCTCAGTGCCGCTCAGCCTAGGGCATTGAGGGAATTTGCATGACATGTAGGACGTGAGAGAACAGATTACCTGGAGCTGTTGGAGTGCTGAGGAAATGTAGCTCTCCCAAGGAAGAGTGCAGTGTGTTGCCCTACACTTAGCATACACAGAGTGACTGGGAAAGGTATCCGGGCCTGGATGTTTCTTAGCAACCCAGTGGAGCCTGCCGGTACTCGGTGTTCTTGCACGGAATAGGGTGCCCAGGCGAGATCCTAGGTGTCTTGAAAAGCGTAGTAACGTTAAAAGAAAGGAGAACTGCAACTCCTGTCTCAAGGAAACTTCTCCACGTGCCGCTTCAGCAGGGCTCTTCAAGGCTTTACCTTGAGGAAAGGACTCACGTCAAGTTTCCTTGTAGCTCTAGAGCGTCTCAGGAGGAGCTCCCAACCAGGCTATGAAAGCACCCTGTTGATTTCGAGAAAACTCGTTCCCTTCCCAGAGCCCTGCCTACAGTGACTAGAGACCCGTCCAAAACACTGGTATTTAGGTAGCTTCAAGGCAGCATGAATGGAGCTTTCAAAATGGGAAAGCAAGCCTTGTGCCATCAGGTCTCCGTTTCCAGTGAGCACGCAGCCTACACCCTTGTGATGTCTACCAAGTAAATATTCCCTCAAACTACACAATGGTCCCTTCCCTGAAGAATGTTTTCTTGGCACGGAGTTCTGCATGTAGCGAACTGCCTCTCCCAAGGAACGCTTTGGTAACGCTATCGGGGCTTAGGCTCTTCTAAAACCCTGCAGTGTAAGAGGAAGAACTGTGCTTTGGTTACAGCAGGAACGCAAGGCAACTTTCTCCTGTAAGTATGGGGTCTTAAGGTATGACTTTGTAGAAGGAATGTGAAAGAGTATTGGTTTCTCAGTGCCGCTCAGCCTAGGGCACTGAGGCAGATATGCATGACATGTAGACGTGAGACAACAGATTGCCTGGAGCTGTTGGAGTGCTGAGGAAATCTAGCTCTTCCAAGGAGGCGTGCAGTGTGTTGCCTTACACTTAGCATATTGAGAGTGACTGGGAAAGGTTTCCGGGCCTGGATGTTTCTGAGCTTCCCAGTCGAGCATGCCGGTCCTCGGTGTTCGTGCAGGGAATAGGGTGCCCACGAGAGTTACTAGGTGTCTTCAAAAGCGTACTAACATTCAAAGAAAGCAGAACTGCAACTCATGTCTCCAGGAAGCTGTTCCACGCTTCGGCTTCAGCAGGGCTCTTCAAGGCTTTACCTTGAGGAAACGACTCACGTCAAGTTTCCTTTCAGCTCTAGAGCGTCTCAGGTGGAGCTCCCACCCAGGCTACGAAAGCACCCTGTTGATTTAGAGAAAACTTGTTCCCTTCCCAGAGCCCTGCCTACAGTGACTAGAGACCCGTCCAAAACACTGGTATTTAGGTAGCTTCAAGGCAGCATGAATGGAGCTTTCAAAATGGGAAAGCAAGCCTTGTGCCATCATGTCTCCGTTTCCAGTGAGCACGCAGCCTACCCCCTTGTGATGTCTACCAAGTAAATATTCCCTCAAACTGCACAATGGTCCCTTCCCTGAAGAATGTTTTCTTGGCACGGAGTTCTGCATGTAGCGAACTGCCTCTCCCAAGGAACGCTTTGGTAACGCTATCGGGGCTTAGGCTCTTCTAAAACCCGGCAGTGTAAGAGGAAGAACTGTGCTTTGGTTACAGGAGGAACGCAAGCCGAGTTTCTCCTGTAAGTATGGGGTCTTAAGGTATGACTTTGTAGAAGGAATGCGAAGCAGTTTTGATTTCTCAGTGCCGCTCAGCCTAGGGCATTGAGGGAATTTGCATGACATGTAGGACATGAGAGAACAGATTACTTGGAGCTGTTGGAGTGCTGAGGAAATGTAGCTCTCCCAAGGAAGAGTGCAGTGTGTTGCCCTACACTTAGCATACACAGAGTGACTGGGAAAGGTATCCGGGCCTGGATGTTTTTTAGCAACCCAGTGGAGCCTGCCGGTACTCGGTGTTCTTGCACGGAATAGGGTGCCCAGGCGAGATCCTAGGTGTCTTGAAAAGCGTAGTAACGTTAAAAGAAAGGAGAACTGCAACTCATGTCTCAAGGAAACTTCTCCACGTGCCGCTTCAGCAGGGCTCTTCAAGGCTTTACCTTGAGGAAAGGACTCACGTCAAGTTTCCTTGTAGCTCTAGAGCATCTCAGGAGGAGCTCCCACCCAGGCTATGAAAGCACCCTGTTGATTTAGAGAAAACTCGTTCCCTTCCCAGAGCCCTGCCTACAGTGACTAGAAACTCGTCCAAAACACTGGTATTTAGGTAGGTTCAAGGCGGCATGAATGGAGCTTTCAAAATGGGAAAGCAAGCCTTGTGCCATCAGGTCCCCGTTTCCAGTGAACACGCAGCCTACCTCCCTGTGATTTCTACCAAGTTAATATACATTCTAGCGACACACTGGTCCCTTCCCTGAATAACGTGTTCTTGGCATGGAGTTCTGCATGTAGCGAACTGCCTCTCCCAAGGAATGCTCTAGGTACGCTATAGGGGCTTAGCCTCTTCTAAAACCCTGCAGTGTAAGAGGAAGAACTGTGCTTTGGTTACAGCAGGAACGCAAGGCAACTTTCTCCTGTAAGTATGGGGTCTTAAGGTATGACTTTGTAGAAGGAATGTGAAAGAGTATTGGTTTCTCAGTGCCACTCAGCCTAGGGCATTGAGGAAATTTGCATGACATGTAGGACGTGAGAGAACAGATTACCTGGAACTGTTGGAGTGCTGAGGAAATGTAGCTCTCCCAAGGAAGAGTGCAGTGTGTTGCCCTACATTTAGCATACACAGAGTGACTGGGAAAGGTTTCCGGGCCTGGATATTTCTTAGCAACCCAGTGGAGCCTGCCGGTACTCGGTGTTCTTGCACGGAATAGGGTGCCCAGGCGAGATCCTAGGTGTCTTGAAAAGCGTAGTAACGTTAAAAGAAAGGAGAACTGCAACTCCTGTCTCAAGGAAACTTCTCCACGTTCCGCTTCAGCAGGGCTCTTCAAGGCTTTACCTTGAGGAAAGGACTCACGTCAAGTTTCCTTGAGGCTCTAGAGCGTCTCAGGAGGAGCTCCCACCCAGGCTATGAAAGCACCCTGTTGATTTAGAGAAAACTCGTTCCCTTCCCAGAGCCCTGCCTACAGTGACTAGAAACTCGTCCAAAACTCTGGTATTTAGGTAGGTTCAAGGCGGCATGAATGGAGCTTTCAAAATGGGAAAGCAAGCCTTGTGCCATCAGGTCTCCGTTTCCAGTGAGCACGCAGCCTACCCCCTTGTGATGTCTACCAAGTAAATATTCCCTCAAACTACACAATGGTCCCTTCCCTGAAGAATGTTTTCTTGGCACGGAGTTCTGCATGTAGCGAACTGCCTCTCCCAAGGAACGCTTTGGTAACGCTATCGGGGCTTAGGCTCTTCTAAAACCCTGCAGTGTAAGAGGAAGAACTGTGCTTTGGTTACAGGAGGAACGCAAGCCGAGTTTCTCCTGTAAGTATGGGGTCTTAAGGTATGACTTTGTAGAAGGAATGCGAAGCAGTTTTGATTTCTCAGTGCCGCTCAGCCTAGGGCACTGAGGCAGATATGCATGACATGTAGACGTGAGACAACACATTGCCTGGAGCTGTTGGAGTGCTGAGGAAATGTAGCTCTCCCAAGGAAGAGTGCAGTGTGTTGCCCTACACTTAGCATACACAGAGTGACTGGGAAAGGTATCCGGGCCTGGATGTTTCTTAGCAACCCAGTGGAGCCTGCCGGTACTCGGTGTTCTTGCACGGAATAGGGTCCCCAGGCGAGATCCTAGGTGTCTTGAAAAGCGTACTAATGTTAAAAGAAAGGAGAACTGCAACTCATGTCTCAAGGAAACTTCTCTACGTGCCGCTTCAGCAGGGCTCTTCAAGGCTTTACCTTGAGGAAAGGACTCACGTCAAGTTTCCTTGAGGCTCTAGAGCGTCTCAGGAGGAGCTCCCACCCAGGCTATGAAAGCACCCTGTTGATTTAGAGAAAACTCGTTCCCTTCCCAGAGCCGTGCCTACAGTGACTAGAAACTCGTCCAAAACTCTGGTATTTAGGTAGGTTCAAGGCGGCATGAATGGAGCTTTCAAAGTGGGAAAGCAAGCCTTGTGCCATCAGGTCTCCGTTTCCAGTGAGCACGCAGCCTACCCCCTTGTGATGTCTACCAAGTAAATATTCCCTCAAACTACACAATGGTCCCTTCCCTGAAGAATGTTTTCTTGGCACGGAGTTCTGCATGTAGCGAACTGCCTCTCCCAAGGAACGCTTTGGTAACGCTTTCGGTGCTTAGGCTCTTCTAAATCCCTGCAGTGTAAGAGGAAGAACTGTGCTTTGGTTACAGGAGGAATGCAAGCCAACTTTCTCCTGTAAGTATGGGGTCTTAAGGTATGACTTTGTAGAAGGAATGTGAAACAGTATTGGTTACTCAGTGCCGCTCAGCCTAGGGCATTGAGGCAGATATGCATGACATGTAGACGTGAGACAACAGATTGCCTGGAGCTGTTGGAGTGCTGAGGAAATCTAGCTCTCCCAAGGAGGCGTGCAGTGTGTTGCCCTACCCTTAGCATATTGAGAGTGACTGGGAAAGGTTTCCGGGCCTGGATGTTTCTGAGCTTCCCAGTCGAGCATGCCGGTCCTCGGTGTTCTTGCAGGGAATAGGGTGCCCACGAGAGTTACTAGGTGTCTTCATAAGCGTACTAAAGTTCAAAGAAAGCAGAACTGCAACTCATGTCTCCAGGAAACTGCTCCACGCTTCGGCTTCAGCAGGGCCCTTCAAGGCTTTACCTTGAGGAAACGACTCACGTCCAGTTTCCTTTGAGCTCTAGAGCGTCTCAGTTGGAGCTCCCACCCAGGCTACGAAAGCACCCTGTTGATTTAGAGAAAACTCGTTCCCTTCCCAGAGCCCTGCCTACAGTGACTAGAGACCCGTCCAAAACACTGGTATTTAGGTAGCTTCAAGGCAGCATGAATGGAGCTTTCAAAATGGGAAAGCAAGCCTTGTGCCATCAGGTCTCCGTTTCCAGGGAACACGCAGCCTACCCCCTTGTGATGTCTACCAAGTAAATATTCCCTCAAACTACACAATGGTCCCTTCCCTGAAGAATGTTTTCTTGGCACGGAGTTCTGCATGTAGCGAACTGCCTCTCCCAAGGAACGCTTTGGTAACGCTATCGGGGCTTAGGCTCTTCTAAAACCCTGCAGTGTAAGAGGAAGAACTGTGCTTTGGTTACAGGAGGAACGCAAGCCGAGTTTCTCCTGTAAGTACGGGGTCTTAAGGTATGACTTTGTAGAAGGAATGTGAAGCAGTTTTGATTTCTCAGTGCCGCTCAGCCTAGGGCATTGAGGGAATTTGCATGACATGTAGGACGTGAGAGAACAGATTACCTGGAGCTGTTGGAGTGCTGAGGAAATGTAGCTCTCCCAAGGAAGAGTGCAGTGTGTTGCCCTACACTTAGCATACACAGAGTGACTGGGAAAGGTATCCGGGCCTGGCTGTTTCTTAGCAACCCAGTGGAGCCTGCCGGTACTCGGTGTTCTTGCACGGAATAGGGTGCCCAGGCGAGATCCTAGGTGTCTTGAAAAGCGTAGTAACGTTAAAAGAAAGGAGAACTGCAACTCATGTCTCAAGGAAACTTCTCCACGTGCCGCTTCAGCAGGGCTCTTCAAGGCTTTACCTTGAGGAAAGGACTCACGTCAAGTTTCCTTGTAGCTCTAGAGCGTCTCAGGAGGAGCTCCCACCCAGGCTACGAAAGCACCCTGTTGATTTAGAGAAAACTCGTTCCCTTCCCAGAGCCCTGCCTACAGTGACTAGAAACTCGTCCAAAACACTGGTATTTAGGTAGGTTCAAGGCGGCATGAATGGAGCTTTCAAAATGGGAAAGCAAGCCTTGTGCCATCAGGTCCCCGTTTCCAGTGAACACGCAGCCTACCTCCTTGTGATTTCTACCAAGTTAATATACACTCTAGTGACACACTGGTCCCTTCCCTGAATAACGTGTTCTTGGCACGGAGTTCTGCATGTAGCGAACTGCCTCTCCCAAGGAATGCTCTAGGTACGCTATAGGGGCTTAGCCTCTTCTAAACCCTGCAGTGTAAGAGGAAGAACTGTGCTTTGGTTACAGCAGGAACGCAAGCCAACTTTCTCCTGTAAGTATGGGGTCGTAAGGTATGACTTTGTAGAAGGAATGTGAAAGAGTATTGGTTTCTCAGTGCCGCTCAGCCTAGGGCACTGAGGCAGATATGCATGACATGTAGATGTGAGACAACAGATTGCCTGGAGCTGTTGGAGTGCTGAGGAAATCTAGCTCTCCCAAGGAGGCGTGCAGTGTGTTGCCCTACACTTAGCATATTGAGAGTGACTGGGAATGGTTTCCGGGCCTGGATGTTTCTGAGCTTCCCAGTCGAGCATGCCGGTCCTCGGTGTTCTTGCAGGGAATAGGGTGCCCACGGGAGTTACTAGGTGTCTTCATAAGCGTACTAACGTTCAAAGAAAGCAGAACTGCAACTCATGTCTCCAGGAAACTGCTCCACGCTTCGGCTTCAGCAGGGCTCTTCAAGGCTTTACCTTGAGGAAACGACTCACGTCAAGTTTCTTTTGAGCTCTAGAGCGTCTCAGTTGGAACTCCCACCCAGGCTACGAAAGCACCCTGTTGATTTAGAGAAAACTCGTTCCCTTCCCAGAGCGCTGCCTACAGTGACTAGAGACCCGTCCAAAACACTGGTATTTAGGTAGCTTCAAGGCAGCATGAATGGAGCTTTCAAAATGGGAAAGCAAGCCTTGTGCCATCAGGTCTCCATTTCCAGTGAGCACGCAGCCTACCCCCTTGTGATGTCTACCAAGTAAATATTCCCTCAAACTACACAATGGTCCCTTCCCTGAAGAATGTTTTCTTGGCACGGAGTTCTGCATGTAGCGAACTGCCTCTCCCAAGGAACGCTTTGGTAACGCTATCGGGGCTTAGGCTCTTCTAAAACCCTGCAGTGTAAGAGGAAGAACTGTGCTTTGGTTACAGCAGGAACGCAAGGCAACTTTCTCCTGTAAGTATGGGGTCTTAAGGTATGACTTTGTAGAAGGAATGTGAAACAGTATTGGTTTCTCAGTGCCGCTCAGCCTAGGGCACTGAGGCAGATATGCATGACACGTAGACGTGAGACAACAGATTGCCTGGAGCTGTTGGAGTGCTGAGGAAATCTAGCTCTTCCAAGGAGGCGTGCAGTGTGTTGTCTTACACTTAGCATATTGAGAGTGACTGGGAAAGGTTTCCGGGCCTGGATGTTTCTGAGCTTCCCAGTCGAGCATGCCGGTCCTCGGTGTTCGTGCAGGCAATAGGGTGCCCACGAGAGTTACTAGGTGTCTTCATAAGCGTACTAACGTTCAAAGAAAGCAGAACTATAACTCATGTCTCCAGGAAGCTGCTCCACGCTTTGGCTTCAGCAGGGCTCTTCAAGGCTTTACCTTGAGGAAATGACTCACGTCAAGTTTCCTTTGAGCTCTAGAGCGTCTCAGTTGGAGCTCCCACCCAGGCTACGAAAGCACCCTGTTGATTTAGAGAAAACTCGTTCCCTTCCCAGAGCCCTGCCTACAGTGACTAGAAACTCGTCCAAAACACTGGTATTTAGGTAGGTTCAAGGCGGCATGAATGGAGCTTTCAAAATGGGAAAGCAAGCCTTGTGCCATCAGGTCCCCGTTTCCAGTGAACACGCAGCCTACCTCCCTGTGAGTTCTACCAAGTTAATATACATTCTAGCGACACACTGGTCCCTTCCCTGAATAACGTGTTCTTGGCACGGGGTTCTGCATGTAGCGAACTGCCTCTCCCAAGGAATGCTCTAGGTACGCTATAGGGGCTTAGCCTCTTCTAAAACCCTGCAGTGTAAGAGGAAGAACTGTGCTTTGGTTACAGGAGGAACGCAAGCCGAGTTTCTCCTCTAAGTATGGGGTCTTAAGGTATGACTTTGTAGAAGGAATGCGAAGCAGTTTTTATTTCTCAGTGCCGCTCAGCCTAGGGCATTGAGGCAATTTGCATGACATGTAGGACGTGAGAGAACAGATTACCTGGAGCTGTTGGAGTGCTGAGGAAATGTAGCTCTCCCAAGGAAGAGTGCAGTGTGTTGCCCTACACTTAGCATACACAGAGTGACTGGGAAAGGTATCCGGGCCTGGATGTTTCTTAGCAACCCAGTGGAGCCTGCCGGTACTCGGTGTTCTTGCACGGAATAGGGTGCCCAGGCGAGATCCTAGGTGTCTTGAAAAGCGTAGTAACGTTAAAAGAAAGGAGAACTGCAACTCATGTCTCAAGGAAACTTCTCTACGCTTCGGCTTCAGCAGGGCCCTTCAAGGCTTTACCTTGAGGAAAGGACTCACGTCAAGTTTCCTTGAGGCTCTAGAGCGTCTCAGGAGGAGCTCCCACCCAGGCTATGAAAGCACCCTGTTGATTTAGAGAAAACTCTTTCCCTTCCCAGAGCCCTGCCTACAGTGACTAGAAACTCGTCCAAAACTCTGGTATTTAGGTAGGTTCAAGGCGGCATGAATGGAGCTTTCAAAATGGGAAAGCAAGCCTTGTGCCATCAGGTCTCCCTTTCCAGTGAGAACGCAGCCTACCCCCTTTTGATGTCTACCAAGTAAATATTCCCTCAAACTACACAATGGTCCCTTCCCTGAAGAATGTTTTCTTGGCACGGAGTTCTGCATGTAGCGAACTGCCTCTCCCAAGGAACGCTTTGGTAACGCTATCGGGGCTTAGGCTCTTCTAAAACCCTGCAGTGTAAGAGGAGGAACTGTGTTTTGCTTACAGGAGGAATGCAAGCCAACTTTCTCCTGTAAGTATGGGGTCTTAAGGTATGACTTTGTAGAAGGAATGTGAAAGAGTATTGGTTTCTCAGTGCGGCTCAGCCTAGGGCATTGAGGCAGATATGCATGACATGTAGACGTGAGACAACAGATTGCCTGGAGCTGTTGGAGTGCTGAGGAAATCTAGCTCTCCCAAGGAGGCGTGCAGTGTGTTGCCCTACCCTTAGCATATTGAGAGTGACTGGGAAAGGTTTCCGGGCCTGGATGTTTCTGAGCTTCCCAGTCGAGCATGCCGGTCCTCGGTGTTCTTGCAGGGAATAGGGTGCCCACGAGAGTTACTAGGTGTCTTCATAAGCGTACTAACGTTCAAAGAAAGCAGAACTGCAACTCATGTCTCCAGGAAACTGCTCCACGCTTCGGCTTCAGCAGGGCCCTTCAAGGCTTTACCTTGAGGAAACGACTCACGTCAAGTTTCCTTTGAGCTCTAGAGCGTCTCAGTTGGAGCTCCCACCCACGCTACGAAAGCACCCTGTTGATTTAGAGAAAACTCGTTCCCTTCCCACAGCCCTGCCTACAGTGACTAGAGACCCGTCCAAAACACTGGTATTTAGGTAGCTTCAAGGCAGCATGAATGGAGCTTTCAAAATGGGAAAGCAAGCCTTGTGCCATCAGGTCTCCGTTTCCAGTGAGCACGCAGCCTACCCCCTTGTGATTTCTAGCAAGTAAATATTCCCTCAAACTACACAATGGTCCCTTCCCTGAAGAATGTTTTCTTGGCACGGAGTTCTGCATGTAGCGAACTGCCTCTCCCAAGGAACGCTTCGGTAACGCTATCGGGGCTTAGGCTCTTCTAAAACCCTGCAGTGTAAGAGGAAGAACTGTGCTTTGGTTACAGCAGGAACGCAAGGCAACTTTCTCCTGTAAGTATGGGGTCTTAAGGTATGACTTTGTAGAAGGAATGTGAAAGAGTATTGGTTTCTCAGTGCCGCTCAGCCTAGGGCACTGAGGCAGATATGCATGACATGTAGACGTGAGACAACAGATTGCCTGGAGCTGTTGGAGTGCTGAGGAAATCTAGCTCTTCCAAGGAGGCGTGCAGTGTGTTGCCTTACACTTAGCATATTGAGAGTGACTGGGAAAGGTTTCCGGGCCTGGATGTTTCTTAGCAACCCAGTGGAGCCTGCCGGTACTCGGTGTTCTTGCACGGAATAGGGTGCCCAGGCGAGATCCTAGGTGTCTTGAAAAGCGTAGTAACGTTAAAAGAAAGGAGAACTGCAACTCCTGTCTCAAGGAAACTTCTCCACGTGCCGCTTCAGCAGGGCTCTTCAAGGCTTTACCTTGAGGAAAGGACTCACGTCAAGTTTCCTTGTAGCACTAGAGCGTCTCAGGAGGAGCTCCCACCCAGGCTATGAAAGCACCCTGTTGATTTCGAGAAAACTCGTTCCCTTCCCAGAGCCCTGCCTACAGTGACTAGAAACTCGTCCAAAACACTGGTATTTAGGTAGGTTCAAGGCGGCATGAATGGAGCTTTCAAAATGGGAAAGCAAGCCTTGTGCCATCAGGTCCCCGTTTCCAGTGAACACGCAGCCTACCTCCTTGTGATTTCTACCAAGTTAATATACACTCTAGAGACACACTGGTCCCTTCCCTGAATAACGTGTTCTTGGCACGGAGTTCTGCATGTAGCGAACTGCCTCTCCCAAGGAATGCTCTAAGTACGCTATAGGGGCTTAGCCTCTTCTAAAACCCTGCAGTGTAAGAGGAAGAACTGTGCTTTGGTTACAGCAGGAACGCAAGGCAACTTTCTCCTGTAAGTATGGGGTCTTAAGGTATGACTTTGTAGAAGGAATGTGAAAGAGTATTGGTTACTCAGTGCCACTCAGCCTAGGGCATTGAGGCAGATATGCATGACATGTAGACGTGAGACAACAGATTGCCTGGAGCTGTTGGAGTGTTGAGGAAATCTAGCTCTCCCAAGGAGGCGTGCAGTGTGTTGCCCTACCCTTAGCATATTGAGAGTGACTGGGAAAGGTTTCCGGGCCTGGATGTTTCTGAGCTTCCCAGTCGAGCATGCCGGTCCTCGGTGTTCTTGCAGGGAATAGGGTGCCCACGAGAGTTACTAGGTGTCTTCATAAGCGTACTAACGTTCAAAGAAAGCAGAACTGCAACTCATGTCTCCAGGAAACTGCTCCACGCTTCGGCTTCAGCAGGGCTCTTCAAGGCTTTACCTTGAAGAAACGACTCACGTCAAGTTTCCTTTGAGCTCTAGAGCTTCTAGGTGGAGCTCCCACCCAGGCTACGAAAGCACCCTGTTGATTTAGAGAAAACTCGTTCCCTTCCCACAGCCCTGCCTACAGTGACTAGAGACCCGTCCAAAACACTGGTATTTAGGTAGCTTCAAGGCAGCATGAATGGAGCTTTCAAAATGGGAAAGCAAGCCTTGTGCCATCAGGTCTCCGTTTCCAGGGAACACGCAGCCTACCCCCTTGTGATGTCTACCAAGTAAATATTCCCTCAAACTACACAATGGTCCCTTCCCTGAAGAATGTTTTCTTGGCACGGAGTTCTGCATGTAGCGAACTGCCTCTCCCAAGGAACGCTTTGGTAACGCTATCGGGGCTTAGGCTCTTCTAAAACCCTGCAGTGTAAGAGGAAGAACTGTGCTTTGGTTACAGGAGGAACGCAAGCCGAGTTTCTCCTGTAAGTATGGGGTCTTAAGGTATGACTTTGTAGAAGGAATGCGAAGCAGTTTTGATTTCTCAGTGCCGCTCAGCCTAGGGCATTGAGGCAATTTGCATGACATGTAGGACATGAGAGAACAGATTACCTGGAGCTGTTGGAGTGCTGAGGAAATGTAGCTCTCCCAAGGAAGAGTGCAGTGTGTTGCCCTACACTTAGCATACACAGAGTGACTGGGAAAGGTATCCGGGCCTGGATGTTTCTTAGCAACCCAGTGGAGCCTGCCGGTACTCGGTGTTCTTGCACGGAATAGGGTGCCCAGGCGAGATCCTAGGTGTCTTGAAAAGCGTAGTAACGTTAAAAGAAAGGAGAACTGCAACTCCTGTCTCAAGGAAACTTCTCCACGTGCTGCTTCAGCAGGGCTCTTCAAGGCTTTACCTTGAGGAAAGGACTCACGTCAAGTTTCCTTGTAGCACTAGAGCGTCTCAGGAGGAGCTCCCACCCAGGCTATGAAAGCACCCTGTTGATTTCGAGAAAACTCGTTCCCTTCCCAGAGCCCTGCCTACAGTGACTAGAAACTCGTCCAAAACACTGGTATTTAGGTAGGTTCAAGGCGGCATGAATGGAGCTTTCAAAATGGGAAAGCAAGCCTTGTGCCATCAGGTCCCCGTTTCCAGTGAGCACGCAGCCTACCCCCTTGTGATTTCTACCAAGTAAATATTCCCTCAAACTACACAATGGTCCCTTCCCTGAAGAATGTTTTCTTGGCACGGAGTTCTGCATGTAGCGAACTGCCTCTCCCAAGGAACGCTTTGGTAACCCTATCGGGGCTTAGGCTCTTCTAAAACCCCGCAGTGTAAGAGGAAGAACTGTGCTTTGGTTACAGGAGGAACGCAAGCCGAGTTTCTCCTGTAAGTATGGGGTCTTAAGGTATGACTTTGTAGAAGGAATGCGAAGCAGTTTTGATTTCTCAGTGCCGCTCAGCCTAGGGCATTGAGGGAATTTGCATGACATGTAGGACATGAGAGAACAGATTACTTGGAGCTGTTGGAGTGCTGAGGAAATGTAGCTCTCCCAAGGAAGAGTGCAGTGTGTTGCCCTACACTTAGCATACACAGAGTGACTGGGAAAGGTATCCGGGCCTGGATGTTTCTTAGCAACCCAGTGGAGCCTGCCGGTACTCGGTGTTCTTGCACGGAATAGGGTGCCCAGGCGAGATCCTAGGTGTCTTGAAAAGCGTAGTAACGTTAAAAGAAAGGAGAACTGCAACTCATGTCTCAAGGAAACTTCTCCATGTGCCGCTTCAGCAGGGCTCTTCAAGGCTTTACCTTGAGGAAAGGACTCACGTCAAGTTTCCTTGTAGCTCTAGAGCGTCTCAGGAGGAGCTCCCACCCAGGCTATGAAAGCACCCTGTTGATTTAGAGAAAACTCGTTCCCTTCCCAGAGCCCTGCCTACAGTGACTAGAAACTCGTCCAAAACACTGGTATTTAGGTAGGTTCAAGGCGGCATGAATGGAGCTTTCAAAATGGGAAAGCAAGCCTTGTGCCATCAGGTCCCCGTTTCCAGTGAACACGCAGCCTACCTCCCTGTGATTTCTACCAAGTTAATATACATTCTAGCGACACACTGGTCCCTTCCCTGAATAACGTGTTCTTGGCACGGAGTTCTGCATGTAGCGAACTGCCTCTCCCAAGGAATTCTCTAGGTACGCTATAGGGGCTTAGCCTCTTCTAAAACCCTGCAGTGTAAGAGGAAGAACTGTGCTTTGGTTACAGCAGGAACGCAAGGCAACTTTCTCCTGTAAGTATGGGGTCTTAAGGTATGACTTTGTAGAAGGAATGTGAAAGAGTATTGGTTTCTCAGTGCGGCTCAGCCTAGGGCATTGAGGCAGATATGCATGACATGTAGACGTGAGACAACAGATTGCCTGGAGCTGTTGGACTGCTGAGGAAATGTAGCTCTCCCAAGGAAGAGTGCAGTGTGTTGCCCTACACTTAGCATACACAGAGTGACTGGGAAAGGTATCCGGGCCTGGATGTTTCTTAGCAACCCAGTGGAGCCTGCCGGTACTCGGTGTTCTTGCACGGAATAGGGTGCCCAGGCGAGATCCTAGGTGTCTTGAAAAGCGTACTAATGTTAAAAGAAAGGAGAACTGCAACTCATGTCTCAAGGAAACTTCTCCACGTGCCGCTTCAGCAGGGCTCTTCAAGGCTTTACCTTGAGGAAAGGACTCACGTCAAGTTTCCTTGAGGCTCTAGAGCGTCTCAGGAGGAGCTCCCATCCAGGCTATGAAAGCACCCTGTTGATTTAGAGAAAACTCGTTCCCTTCCCAGAGCCCTGCCTACAGTGACTAGAAACTCGTCCAAAACTCTGGTATTTAGGTAGGTTCAATGCGGCATGAATGGAGCTTTCAAAATGGGAAAGCAAGACTTGTGCCATCAGGTCTCCGTTTCCAGTGAGCATGCAGCCTACTCCCTTGTGATGTCTACCAAGTAAATATTCCCTCAAACTACACAATGGTCCCTTCCCTGAAGAATGTTTTCTTGGCACGGAGTTCTGCATGTAGCGAACTGCCTCTCCCAAGGAACGCTTTGGTAACGCTTTCGGTGCTTAGGCTCTTATAAAACCATGCAGTGTAAGAGGAAGAACTGTGCTTTGGTTACAGGAGGAATGCAAGCCAACTTTCTGTTCTAAGTATGGGGTCTTAAGGTATGACTTTGTAGAAGGACTGTGAAACAGTATTGGTTACTCAGTGCCGCTCAGCCTAGGGCATTGAGGCAGATATGCATGACATGTAGACGTGAGACAACAGATTGCCTGGAGCTGTTGGAGTGCCGAGGAAATCTAGCTCTCCCAAGGAGGCGTGCAGTGTGTTGCCCTACACTTAGCATACACAGAGTGACTGGGAAAGGTTTCCGGGCCTTGATGTTTCTGAGCTTCCCAGTCGAGCATGCCGGTCCTCGGTGTTCTTGCAGGGAATAGGGTGCCCACGGGAGTTACTAGGTGTCTTCATAAGCGTACTAACGTTCAAAGAAAGCAGAACTGCAACTCATGTCTCCAGGAAACTGCTCCACGCTTCGGCTTCAGCAGGGCTCTTCAAGGCTTTACCTTGAGGAAACGACTCACGTCAAGTTTCCTTTGAGCACTAGAGCGTCTCAGGTGGAGCTCCCACCCAGGCTACGAAAGCACCCTGTTGATTTAGAGAAAACTCGTTCCCTTCCCACAGCCCAGCCTACAGTGACTAGAGACCCGTCCAAAACACTGGTATTTAGGTAGCTTCAAGGCAGCATGAATGGAGCTTTCAAAATGGGAAAGCAAGCCTTGTGCCATCAGGTCTCCGTTTCCAGTGAGCACGCAGCCTACCCCCTTGTGATTTCTACCAAGTAAATATTCCCTGAAACTACACAATGGTCCCTTCCCTGAAGAATGTTTTCTTGGCACGGAGTTCTGCATGTAGCGAACTGCCTCTCCCAAGGAACGCTTTGGTAACGCTATCGGGGCTTAGGCTCTTCTAAAACCCTGCAGTGTAAGAGGAAGAACTGTGCTTTGGTTACAGGCAGAACGCAAGCCGATTTTCTCCTGTAAGTATGGGGTCTTAAGGTATGACTTTGTAGAAGGAATGCGAAGCAGTTTTGATTTCTCAGTGCCGCTCAGCCTAGGGCATTGAGGGAATTTGCATGACATGTAGGACATGAGAGAACAGATTACTTGGAGCTGTTGGAGTGCTGAGGAAATGTAGCTCTCCCAAGGAAGAGTGCAGTGTGTTGCCCTACACTTAGCATACACAGAGTGACTGGGAAAGGTATCCGGGCCTGGATGTTTCTTAGCAACCCAGTGGAGCCTGCCGGTACTCGGTGTTCTTGCACGGAATATCGTGCCCAGGCGAGATCCTAGGTGTCTTGAAAAGCGTAGTAACCTTAAAAGAAAGGAGAACTGCAACTCATGTCTCAAGGAAACTTCTCCACGTGCCGCTTCAGCAGGGCTCTTCAAGGCTTTACCTTGAGGAAAGGACTAACGTCAAGTTACCTTGTAGCTCTAGAGCGTCTCAGGAGGAGCTCCCACCCAGGCTATGAAAGCACCCTGTTGATTTAGAGAAAACTCGTTCCCTTCCCAGAGCCCTGCCTACAGTGACTAGAAACTCGTCCAAAACACTGGTATTTAGGTAGGTTCAGGCGGCATGAATGGAGCTTTCAAAATGGGAAAGCAAGCCTTGTGCCATCAGGTCCCCATTTCCAGTGAACACGCAGCCTACCTCCCTGTGATTTCTACCAAGTTAATATACATTCTAGCGACACACTGGTCCCTTCCCTGAATAACGTGTTCTTGGCACGGAGTTCTGCATGTAGCGAACTGCCTCTCCCAAGGAATGCTCTAGGTACGCTATAGGGGCTTAGCCTCTTCTAAAACCCTGCAGTGTAAGAGGAAGAACTGTGCTTTGGTTACAGCAGGAACGCAAGGCAACTTTCTCCTGTAAGTATGGGGTCTTAAGGTATGACTTTGTAGAAGGAATGTGAAAGAGTATTGGTTTCTCAGTGCGGCTCAGCCTAGGGCATTGAGGCAGATATGCATGACATGTAGACGTGAGACAACAGATTGCCTGGAGCTGTTGGAGTGCTGAGGAAATCTAGCTCTCCCAAGGAGGCGTGCAGTGTGTTGCCCTACCCTTAGCATATTGAGAGTGACTGGGAAAGTTTTCCGGGCCTGGATGTTTCTGAGCTTCCCAGTCGAGCATGCCGGTCCTCGGTGTTCTTGCAGGGAATAGGGTGCCCACGAGAGTTACTAGGTGTCTTCATAAGCGTACTAACGTTCAAAGAAAGCAGAACTGCAACTCATGTCTCCAGGAAACTGCTCCACGCTTCGGCTTCAGCAGGGCCCTTCAAGGCTTTACCTTGAGGAAAAGACTCACGTCAAGTTTCCTTTGAGCTCTAGAGCGTCTCAGTTGGAGCTCCCACCCAGGCTACGAAAGCACCCTGTTGATTTAGAGAAAACTCGTTCCCTTCCCACAGCCCTGCCTACAGTGACTAGAGACCCGTCCAAAACACTGGTATTTAGGTAGCTTCAAGGCAGCATGAATGGAGCTTTCAAAATGGGAAAGCAAGCCTTGTGCCATCAGGTCTCCGTTTCCAGGGAACACGCAGCCTACCCGCTTGTGATGTCTACCAAGTAAATATTCCCTCAAACTACACAATGGTCCCTTCCCTGAAGAATGTTTTCTTGGCACGGAGTTCTGCATGTAGCGAACTGCCTCTCCCAAGGAACGCTTTGGTAACGCTATCGGGGCTTAGGCTCTTATAAAACCCTGCAGTGTAAGAGGAAGAACTGTGCTTTGGTTACAGGAGGAATGCAAGCCAACTTTCTGTTCTAAGTATGGGGTCTTAAGGTATGACTTTGTAGAAGGACTGTGAAACAGTATTGGTTACTCAGTGCCGCTCAGCCTAGGGCATTGAGGCAGATATGCATGACATGTAGACGTGAGACAACAGATTGCCTGGAGCTGTTGGAGTGCCGAGGAAATCTAGCTCTCCCAAGGAGGCGTGCAGTGTGTTGCCCTACACTTAGCATACACAGAGTGACTGGGAAAGGTTTCCGGGCCTTGATGTTTCTGAGCTTCCCAGTCGAGCATGCCGGTCCTCGGTGTTCTTGCAGGGAATAGGGTGCCCACGGGAGTTACTAGGTGTCTTCATAAGCGTACTAACGTTCAAAGAAAGCAGAACTGCAACTCATGTCTCCAGGAAACTGCTCCACGCTTCGGCTTCAGCAGGGCTCTTCAAGGCTTTACCTTGAGGAAACGACTCACGTCAAGTTTCCTTTGAGCACTAGAGCGTCTCAGGTGGAGCTCCCACCCAGGCTACGAAAGCACCCTGTTGATTTAGAGAAAACTCGTTCCCTTCCCACAGCCCTGCCTACAGTGACTAGAGACCCGTCCAAAACACTGGTATTTAGGTAGCTTCAAGGCAGCATGAATGGAGCTTTCAAAATGGGAAAGCAAGCCTTGTGCCATCAGGTCTCCGTTTCCAGTGAGCACGCAGCCTACCCCCTTGTGATTTCTACCAAGTAAATATTCCCTGAAACTACACAATGGTCCCTTCCCTGAAGAATGTTTTCTTGGCACGGAGTTCTGCATGTAGCGAACTGCCTCTCCCAAGGAACGCTTTGGTAACGCTATCGGGGCTTAGGCTCTTCTAAAACCCTGCAGTGTAAGAGGAAGAACTGTGCTTTGGTTACAGGCAGAACGCAAGCCGATTTTCTCCTGTAAGTATGGGGTCTTAAGGTATGACTTTGTAGAAGGAATGCGAAGCAGTTTTGATTTCTCAGTGCCGCTCAGCCTAGGGCATTGAGGGAATTTGCATGACATGTAGGACATGAGAGAACAGATTGCCTGGAGCTGTTGGAGTGTTGAGGAAATCTAGCTCTCCCAAGGAGGCGTGCAGTGTGTTGCCCTACCCTTAGCATATTGAGAGTGACTGGGAAAGGTTTCCGGGCCTGGATGTTTCTGAGCTTCCCAGTCGAGCATGCCGGTCCTCGGTGTTCTTGCAGGGAATAGGGTGCCCACGAGAGTTACTAGGTGTCTTCATAAGCGTACTAACGTTCAAAGAAAGCAGAACTGCAACTCATGTCTCCAGGAAACTGCTCCACGCTTCGGCTTCAGCAGGGCTCTTCAAGGCTTTACCTTGAAGAAACGACTCACGTCAAGTTTCCTTTGAGCTCTAGAGCTTCTAGGTGGAGCTCCCACCCAGGCTACGAAAGCACCCTGTTGATTTAGAGAAAACTCGTTCCCTTCCCACAGCCCTGCCTACAGTGACTAGAGACCCGTCCAAAACACTGGTATTTAGGTAGCTTCAAGGCAGCATGAATGGAGCTTTCAAAATGGGAAAGCAAGCCTTGTGCCATCAGGTCTCCGTTTCCAGGGAACACGCAGCCTACCCCCTTGTGATGTCTACCAAGTAAATATTCCCTCAAACTACACAATGGTCCCTTCCCTGAAGAATGTTTTCTTGGCACGGAGTTCTGCATGTAGCGAACTGCCTCTCCCAAGGAACGCTTTGGTAACGCTATCGGGGCTTAGGCTCTTCTAAAACCCTGCAGTGTAAGAGGAAGAACTGTGCTTTGGTTACAGGAGGAACGCAAGCCGAGTTTCTCCTGTAAGTATGGGGTCTTAAGGTATGACTTTGTAGAAGGAATGCGAAGCAGTTTTGATTTCTCAGTGCCGCTCAGCCTAGGGCATTGAGGCAATTTGCATGACATGTAGGACATGAGAGAACAGATTACCTGGAGCTGTTGGAGTGCTGAGGAAATGTAGCTCTCCCAAGGAAGAGTGCAGTGTGTTGCCCTACACTTAGCATACACAGAGTGACTGGGAAAGGTATCCGGGCCTGGATGTTTCTTAGCAACCCAGTGGAGCCTGCCGGTACTCGGTGTTCTTGCACGGAATAGGGTGCCCAGGCGAGATCCTAGGTGTCTTGAAAAGCGTAGTAACGTTAAAAGAAAGGAGAACTGCAACTCCTGTCTCAAGGAAACTTCTCCACGTGCTGCTTCAGCAGGGCTCTTCAAGGCTTTACCTTGAGGAAAGGACTCACGTCAAGTTTCCTTGTAGCACTAGAGCGTCTCAGGAGGAGCTCCCACCCAGGCTATGAAAGCACCCTGTTGATTTCGAGAAAACTCGTTCCCTTCCCAGAGCCCTGCCTACAGTGACTAGAAACTCGTCCAAAACACTGGTATTTAGGTAGGTTCAAGGCGGCATGAATGGAGCTTTCAAAATGGGAAAGCAAGCCTTGTGCCATCAGGTCCCCGTTTCCAGTGAGCACGCAGCCTACCCCCTTGTGATTTCTACCAAGTAAATATTCCCTCAAACTACACAATGGTCCCTTCCCTGAAGAATGTTTTCTTGGCACGGAGTTCTGCATGTAGCGAACTGCCTCTCCCAAGGAACGCTTTGGTAACCCTATCGGGGCTTAGGCTCTTCTAAAACCCCGCAGTGTAAGAGGAAGAACTGTGCTTTGGTTACAGGAGGAACGCAAGCCGAGTTTCTCCTGTAAGTATGGGGTCTTAAGGTATGACTTTGTAGAAGGAATGCGAAGCAGTTTTGATTTCTCAGTGCCGCTCAGCCTAGGGCATTGAGGGAATTTGCATGACATGTAGGACATGAGAGAACAGATTACTTGGAGCTGTTGGAGTGCTGAGGAAATGTAGCTCTCCCAAGGAAGAGTGCAGTGTGTTGCCCTACACTTAGCATACACAGAGTGACTGGGAAAGGTATCCGGGCCTGGATGTTTCTTAGCAACCCAGTGGAGCCTGCCGGTACTCGGTGTTCTTGCACGGAATAGGGTGCCCAGGCGAGATCCTAGGTGTCTTGAAAAGCGTAGTAACGTTAAAAGAAAGGAGAACTGCAACTCATGTCTCAAGGAAACTTCTCCACGTGCCGCTTCAGCAGGGCTCTTCAAGGCTTTACCTTGAGGAAAGGACTCACGTCAAGTTTCCTTGTAGCTCTAGAGCGTCTCAGGAGGAGCTCCCACCCAGGCTATGAAAGCACCCTGTTGATTTAGAGAAAACTCGTTCCCTTCCCAGAGCCCTGCCTACAGTGACTAGAAACTCGTCCAAAACACTGGTATTTAGGTAGGTTCAAGGCGGCATGAATGGAGCTTTCAAAATGGGAAAGCAAGCCTTGTGCCATCAGGTCCCCGTTTCCAGTGAACACGCAGCCTACCTCCCTGTGATTTCTACCAAGTTAATATACATTCTAGCGACACACTGGTCCCTTCCCTGAATAACGTGTTCTTGGCACGGAGTTCTGCATGTAGCGAACTGCCTCTCCCAAGGAATTCTCTAGGTACGCTATAGGGGCTTAGCCTCTTCTAAAACCCTGCAGTGTAAGAGGAAGAACTGTGCTTTGGTTACAGCAGGAACGCAAGGCAACTTTCTCCTGTAAGTATGGGGTCTTAAGGTATGACTTTGTAGAAGGAATGTGAAAGAGTATTGGTTTCTCAGTGCGGCTCAGCCTAGGGCATTGAGGCAGATATGCATGACATGTAGACGTGAGACAACAGATTGCCTGGAGCTGTTGGACTGCTGAGGAAATGTAGCTCTCCCAAGGAAGAGTGCAGTGTGTTGCCCTACACTTAGCATACACAGAGTGACTGGGAAAGGTATCCGGGCCTGGATGTTTCTTAGCAACCCAGTGGAGCCTGCCGGTACTCGGTGTTCTTGCACGGAATAGGGTGCCCAGGCGAGATCCTAGGTGTCTTGAAAAGCGTACTAATGTTAAAAGAAAGGAGAACTGCAACTCATGTCTCAAGGAAACTTCTCCACGTGCCGCTTCAGCAGGGCTCTTCAAGGCTTTACCTTGAGGAAAGGACTCACGTCAAGTTTCCTTGAGGCTCTAGAGCGTCTCAGGAGGAGCTCCCATCCAGGCTATGAAAGCACCCTGTTGATTTAGAGAAAACTCGTTCCCTTCCCAGAGCCCTGCCTACAGTGACTAGAAACTCGTCCAAAACTCTGGTATTTAGGTAGGTTCAATGCGGCATGAATGGAGCTTTCAAAATGGGAAAGCAAGACTTGTGCCATCAGGTCTCCGTTTCCAGTGAGCATGCAGCCTACTCCCTTGTGATGTCTACCAAGTAAATATTCCCTCAAACTACACAATGGTCCCTTCCCTGAAGAATGTTTTCTTGGCACGGAGTTCTGCATGTAGCGAACTGCCTCTCCCAAGGAACGCTTTGGTAACGCTTTCGGTGCTTAGGCTCTTATAAAACCCTGCAGTGTAAGAGGAAGAACTGTGCTTTGGTTACAGGAGGAATGCAAGCCAACTTTCTGTTCTAAGTATGGGGTCTTAAGGTATGACTTTGTAGAAGGACTGTGAAACAGTATTGGTTACTCAGTGCCGCTCAGCCTAGGGCATTGAGGCAGATATGCATGACATGTAGACGTGAGACAACAGATTGCCTGGAGCTGTTGGAGTGCCGAGGAAATCTAGCTCTCCCAAGGAGGCGTGCAGTGTGTTGCCCTACACTTAGCATACACAGAGTGACTGGGAAAGGTTTCCGGGCCTTGATGTTTCTGAGCTTCCCAGTCGAGCATGCCGGTCCTCGGTGTTCTTGCAGGGAATAGGGTGCCCACGGGAGTTACTAGGTGTCTTCATAAGCGTACTAACGTTCAAAGAAAGCAGAACTGCAACTCATGTCTCCAGGAAACTGCTCCACGCTTCGGCTTCAGCAGGGCTCTTCAAGGCTTTACCTTGAGGAAACGACTCACGTCAAGTTTCCTTTGAGCACTAGAGCGTCTCAGGTGGAGCTCCCACCCAGGCTACGAAAGCACCCTGTTGATTTAGAGAAAACTCGTTCCCTTCCCACAGCCCTGCCTACAGTGACTAGAGACCCGTCCAAAACACTGGTATTTAGGTAGCTTCAAGGCAGCATGAATGGAGCTTTCAAAATGGGAAAGCAAGCCTTGTGCCATCAGGTCTCCGTTTCCAGTGAGCACGCAGCCTACCCCCTTGTGATTTCTACCAAGTAAATATTCCCTGAAACTACACAATGGTCCCTTCCCTGAAGAATGTTTTCTTGGCACGGAGTTCTGCATGTAGCGAACTGCCTCTCCCAAGGAACGCTTTGGTAACGCTATCGGGGCTTAGGCTCTTCTAAAACCCTGCAGTGTAAGAGGAAGAACTGTGCTTTGGTTACAGGCAGAACGCAAGCCGATTTTCTCCTGTAAGTATGGGGTCTTAAGGTATGACTTTGTAGAAGGAATGCGAAGCAGTTTTGATTTCTCAGTGCCGCTCAGCCTAGGGCATTGAGGGAATTTGCATGACATGTAGGACATGAGAGAACAGATTACTTGGAGCTGTTGGAGTGCTGAGGAAATGTAGCTCTCCCAAGGAAGAGTGCAGTGTGTTGCCCTACACTTAGCATACACAGAGTGACTGGGAAAGGTATCCGGGCCTGGATGTTTCTTAGCAACCCAGTGGAGCCTGCCGGTACTCGGTGTTCTTGCACGGAATATCGTGCCCAGGCGAGATCCTAGGTGTCTTGAAAAGCGTAGTAACCTTAAAAGAAAGGAGAACTGCAACTCATGTCTCAAGGAAACTTCTCCACGTGCCGCTTCAGCAGGGCTCTTCAAGGCTTTACCTTGAGGAAAGGACTAACGTCAAGTTACCTTGTAGCTCTAGAGCGTCTCAGGAGGAGCTCCCACCCAGGCTATGAAAGCACCCTGTTGATTTAGAGAAAACTCGTTCCCTTCCCAGAGCCCTGCCTACAGTGACTAGAAACTCGTCCAAAACACTGGTATTTAGGTAGGTTCAGGCGGCATGAATGGAGCTTTCAAAATGGGAAAGCAAGCCTTGTGCCATCAGGTCCCCATTTCCAGTGAACACGCAGCCTACCTCCCTGTGATTTCTACCAAGTTAATATACATTCTAGCGACACACTGGTCCCTTCCCTGAATAACGTGTTCTTGGCACGGAGTTCTGCATGTAGCGAACTGCCTCTCCCAAGGAATGCTCTAGGTACGCTATAGGGGCTTAGCCTCTTCTAAAACCCTGCAGTGTAAGAGGAAGAACTGTGCTTTGGTTACAGCAGGAACGCAAGGCAACTTTCTCCTGTAAGTATGGGGTCTTAAGGTATGACTTTGTAGAAGGAATGTGAAAGAGTATTGGTTTCTCAGTGCGGCTCAGCCTAGGGCATTGAGGCAGATATGCATGACATGTAGACGTGAGACAACAGATTGCCTGGAGCTGTTGGAGTGCTGAGGAAATCTAGCTCTCCCAAGGAGGCGTGCAGTGTGTTGCCCTACCCTTAGCATATTGAGAGTGACTGGGAAAGGTTTCCGGGCCTGGATGTTTCTGAGCTTCCCAGTCGAGCATGCCGGTCCTCGGTGTTCTTGCAGGGAATAGGGTGCCCACGAGAGTTACTAGGTGTCTTCATAAGCGTACTAACGTTCAAAGAAAGCAGAACTGCAACTCATGTCTCCAGGAAACTGCTCCACGCTTCGGCTTCAGCAGGGCCCTTCAAGGCTTTACCTTGAGGAAAAGACTCACGTCAAGTTTCCTTTGAGCTCTAGAGCGTCTCAGTTGGAGCTCCCACCCAGGCTACGAAAGCACCCTGTTGATTTAGAGAAAACTCGTTCCCTTCCCACAGCCCTGCCTACAGTGACTAGAGACCCGTCCAAAACACTGGTATTTAGGTAGCTTCAAGGCAGCATGAATGGAGCTTTCAAAATGGGAAAGCAAGCCTTGTGCCATCAGGTCTCCGTTTCCAGGGAACACGCAGCCTACCCGCTTGTGATGTCTACCAAGTAAATATTCCCTCAAACTACACAATGGTCCCTTCCCTGAAGAATGTTTTCTTGGCACGGAGTTCTGCATGTAGCGAACTGCCTCTCCCAAGGAACGCTTTGGTAACGCTATCGGGGCTTAGGCTCTTATAAAACCCTGCAGTGTAAGAGGAAGAACTGTGCTTTGGTTACAGGAGGAATGCAAGCCAACTTTCTGTTCTAAGTATGGGGTCTTAAGGTATGACTTTGTAGAAGGACTGTGAAACAGTATTGGTTACTCAGTGCCGCTCAGCCTAGGGCATTGAGGCAGATATGCATGACATGTAGACGTGAGACAACAGATTGCCTGGAGCTGTTGGAGTGCCGAGGAAATCTAGCTCTCCCAAGGAGGCGTGCAGTGTGTTGCCCTACACTTAGCATACACAGAGTGACTGGGAAAGGTTTCCGGGCCTTGATGTTTCTGAGCTTCCCAGTCGAGCATGCCGGTCCTCGGTGTTCTTGCAGGGAATAGGGTGCCCACGGGAGTTACTAGGTGTCTTCATAAGCGTACTAACGTTCAAAGAAAGCAGAACTGCAACTCATGTCTCCAGGAAACTGCTCCACGCTTCGGCTTCAGCAGGGCTCTTCAAGGCTTTACCTTGAGGAAACGACTCACGTCAAGTTTCCTTTGAGCACTAGAGCGTCTCAGGTGGAGCTCCCACCCAGGCTACGAAAGCACCCTGTTGATTTAGAGAAAACTCGTTCCCTTCCCACAGCCCTGCCTACAGTGACTAGAGACCCGTCCAAAACACTGGTATTTAGGTAGCTTCAAGGCAGCATGAATGGAGCTTTCAAAATGGGAAAGCAAGCCTTGTGCCATCAGGTCTCCGTTTCCAGTGAGCACGCAGCCTACCCCCTTGTGATTTCTACCAAGTAAATATTCCCTGAAACTACACAATGGTCCCTTCCCTGAAGAATGTTTTCTTGGCACGGAGTTCTGCATGTAGCGAACTGCCTCTCCCAAGGAACGCTTTGGTAACGCTATCGGGGCTTAGGCTCTTCTAAAACCCTGCAGTGTAAGAGGAAGAACTGTGCTTTGGTTACAGGCAGAACGCAAGCCGATTTTCTCCTGTAAGTATGGGGTCTTAAGGTATGACTTTGTAGAAGGAATGCGAAGCAGTTTTGATTTCTCAGTGCCGCTCAGCCTAGGGCATTGAGGGAATTTGCATGACATGTAGGACATGAGAGAACAGATTACTTGGAGCTGTTGGAGTGCTGAGGAAATGTAGCTCTCCCAAGGAAGAGTGCAGTGTGTTGCCCTACACTTAGCATACACAGAGTGACTGGGAAAGGTATCCGGGCCTGGATGTTTCTTAGCAACCCAGTGGAGCCTGCCGGTACTCGGTGTTCTTGCACGGAATATCGTGCCCAGGCGAGATCCTAGGTGTCTTGAAAAGCGTAGTAACCTTAAAAGAAAGGAGAACTGCAACTCATGTCTCAAGGAAACTTCTCCACGTGCCGCTTCAGCAGGGCTCTTCAAGGCTTTACCTTGAGGAAAGGACTCACGTCAAGTTTCCTTGTAGCTCTAGAGCGTCTCAGGAGGAGCTCCCACCCAGGCTATGAAAGCACCCTGTTGATTTAGAGAAAACTCGTTCCCTTCCCAGAGCCCTGCCTACAGTGACTAGAAACTCGTCCAAAACACTGGTATTTAGGTAGGTTCAAGGCGGCATGAATGGAGCTTTCAAAATGGGAAAGCAAGCCTTGTGCCATCAGGTCCCCGTTTCCAGTGAACACGCAGCCTACCTCCCTGTGATTTCTACCAAGTTAATATACATTCTAGCGACACACTGGTCCCTTCCCTGAATAACGTGTTCTTGGCACGGAGTTCTGCATGTAGCGAACTGCCTCTCCCAAGGAATTCTCTAGGTACGCTATAGGGGCTTAGCCTCTTCTAAAACCCTGCAGTGTAAGAGGAAGAACTGTGCTTTGGTTACAGCAGGAACGCAAGGCAACTTTCTCCTGTAAGTATGGGGTCTTAAGGTATGACTTTGTAGAAGGAATGTGAAAGAGTATTGGTTTCTCAGTGCGGCTCAGCCTAGGGCATTGAGGCAGATATGCATGACATGTAGACGTGAGACAACAGATTGCCTGGAGCTGTTGGACTGCTGAGGAAATGTAGCTCTCCCAAGGAAGAGTGCAGTGTGTTGCCCTACACTTAGCATACACAGAGTGACTGGGAAAGGTATCCGGGCCTGGATGTTTCTTAGCAACCCAGTGGAGCCTGCCGGTACTCGGTGTTCTTGCACGGAATAGGGTGCCCAGGCGAGATCCTAGGTGTCTTGAAAAGCGTACTAATGTTAAAAGAAAGGAGAACTGCAACTCATGTCTCAAGGAAACTTCTCCACGTGCCGCTTCAGCAGGGCTCTTCAAGGCTTTACCTTGAGGAAAGGACTCACGTCAAGTTTCCTTGAGGCTCTAGAGCGTCTCAGGAGGAGCTCCCATCCAGGCTATGAAAGCACCCTGTTGATTTAGAGAAAACTCGTTCCCTTCCCAGAGCCCTGCCTACAGTGACTAGAAACTCGTCCAAAACTCTGGTATTTAGGTAGGTTCAATGCGGCATGAATGGAGCTTTCAAAATGGGAAAGCAAGACTTGTGCCATCAGGTCTCCGTTTCCAGTGAGCATGCAGCCTACTCCCTTGTGATGTCTACCAAGTAAATATTCCCTCAAACTACACAATGGTCCCTTCCCTGAAGAATGTTTTCTTGGCACGGAGTTCTGCATGTAGCGAACTGCCTCTCCCAAGGAACGCTTTGGTAACGCTTTCGGTGCTTAGGCTCTTATAAAACCCTGCAGTGTAAGAGGAAGAACTGTGCTTTGGTTACAGGAGGAATGCAAGCCAACTTTCTGTTCTAAGTATGGGGTCTTAAGGTATGACTTTGTAGAAGGACTGTGAAACAGTATTGGTTACTCAGTGCCGCTCAGCCTAGGGCATTGAGGCAGATATGCATGACATGTAGACGTGAGACAACAGATTGCCTGGAGCTGTTGGAGTGCCGAGGAAATCTAGCTCTCCCAAGGAGGCGTGCAGTGTGTTGCCCTACACTTAGCATACACAGAGTGACTGGGAAAGGTTTCCGGGCCTTGATGTTTCTGAGCTTCCCAGTCGAGCATGCCGGTCCTCGGTGTTCTTGCAGGGAATAGGGTGCCCACGGGAGTTACTAGGTGTCTTCATAAGCGTACTAACGTTCAAAGAAAGCAGAACTGCAACTCATGTCTCCAGGAAACTGCTCCACGCTTCGGCTTCAGCAGGGCTCTTCAAGGCTTTACCTTGAGGAAACGACTCACGTCAAGTTTCCTTTGAGCACTAGAGCGTCTCAGGTGGAGCTCCCACCCAGGCTACGAAAGCACCCTGTTGATTTAGAGAAAACTCGTTCCCTTCCCACAGCCCTGCCTACAGTGACTAGAGACCCGTCCAAAACACTGGTATTTAGGTAGCTTCAAGGCAGCATGAATGGAGCTTTCAAAATGGGAAAGCAAGCCTTGTGCCATCAGGTCTCCGTTTCCAGTGAGCACGCAGCCTACCCCCTTGTGATTTCTACCAAGTAAATATTCCCTGAAACTACACAATGGTCCCTTCCCTGAAGAATGTTTTCTTGGCACGGAGTTCTGCATGTAGCGAACTGCCTCTCCCAAGGAACGCTTTGGTAACGCTATCGGGGCTTAGGCTCTTCTAAAACCCTGCAGTGTAAGAGGAAGAACTGTGCTTTGGTTACAGGCAGAACGCAAGCCGATTTTCTCCTGTAAGTATGGGGTCTTAAGGTATGACTTTGTAGAAGGAATGCGAAGCAGTTTTGATTTCTCAGTGCCGCTCAGCCTAGGGCATTGAGGGAATTTGCATGACATGTAGGACATGAGAGAACAGATTACTTGGAGCTGTTGGAGTGCTGAGGAAATGTAGCTCTCCCAAGGAAGAGTGCAGTGTGTTGCCCTACACTTAGCATACACAGAGTGACTGGGAAAGGTATCCGGGCCTGGATGTTTCTTAGCAACCCAGTGGAGCCTGCCGGTACTCGGTGTTCTTGCACGGAATATCGTGCCCAGGCGAGATCCTAGGTGTCTTGAAAAGCGTAGTAACCTTAAAAGAAAGGAGAACTGCAACTCATGTCTCAAGGAAACTTCTCCACGTGCCGCTTCAGCAGGGCTCTTCAAGGCTTTACCTTGAGGAAAGGACTAACGTCAAGTTACCTTGTAGCTCTAGAGCGTCTCAGGAGGAGCTCCCACCCAGGCTATGAAAGCACCCTGTTGATTTAGAGAAAACTCGTTCCCTTCCCAGAGCCCTGCCTACAGTGACTAGAAACTCGTCCAAAACACTGGTATTTAGGTAGGTTCAGGCGGCATGAATGGAGCTTTCAAAATGGGAAAGCAAGCCTTGTGCCATCAGGTCCCCATTTCCAGTGAACACGCAGCCTACCTCCCTGTGATTTCTACCAAGTTAATATACATTCTAGCGACACACTGGTCCCTTCCCTGAATAACGTGTTCTTGGCACGGAGTTCTGCATGTAGCGAACTGCCTCTCCCAAGGAATGCTCTAGGTACGCTATAGGGGCTTAGCCTCTTCTAAAACCCTGCAGTGTAAGAGGAAGAACTGTGCTTTGGTTACAGCAGGAACGCAAGGCAACTTTCTCCTGTAAGTATGGGGTCTTAAGGTATGACTTTGTAGAAGGAATGTGAAAGAGTATTGGTTTCTCAGTGCGGCTCAGCCTAGGGCATTGAGGCAGATATGCATGACATGTAGACGTGAGACAACAGATTGCCTGGAGCTGTTGGAGTGCTGAGGAAATCTAGCTCTCCCAAGGAGGCGTGCAGTGTGTTGCCCTACCCTTAGCATATTGAGAGTGACTGGGAAAGGTTTCCGGGCCTGGATGTTTCTGAGCTTCCCAGTCGAGCATGCCGGTCCTCGGTGTTCTTGCAGGGAATAGGGTGCCCACGAGAGTTACTAGGTGTCTTCATAAGCGTACTAACGTTCAAAGAAAGCAGAACTGCAACTCATGTCTCCAGGAAACTGCTCCACGCTTCGGCTTCAGCAGGGCCCTTCAAGGCTTTACCTTGAGGAAAAGACTCACGTCAAGTTTCCTTTGAGCTCTAGAGCGTCTCAGTTGGAGCTCCCACCCAGGCTACGAAAGCACCCTGTTGATTTAGAGAAAACTCGTTCCCTTCCCACAGCCCTGCCTACAGTGACTAGAGACCCGTCCAAAACACTGGTATTTAGGTAGCTTCAAGGCAGCATGAATGGAGCTTTCAAAATGGGAAAGCAAGCCTTGTGCCATCAGGTCTCCGTTTCCAGGGAACACGCAGCCTACCCGCTTGTGATGTCTACCAAGTAAATATTCCCTCAAACTACACAATGGTCCCTTCCCTGAAGAATGTTTTCTTGGCACGGAGTTCTGCATGTAGCGAACTGCCTCTCCCAAGGAACGCTTTGGTAACGCTATCGGGGCTTAGGCTCTTATAAAACCCTGCAGTGTAAGAGGAAGAACTGTGCTTTGGTTACAGGAGGAATGCAAGCCAACTTTCTGTTCTAAGTATGGGGTCTTAAGGTATGACTTTGTAGAAGGACTGTGAAACAGTATTGGTTACTCAGTGCCGCTCAGCCTAGGGCATTGAGGCAGATATGCATGACATGTAGACGTGAGACAACAGATTGCCTGGAGCTGTTGGAGTGCCGAGGAAATCTAGCTCTCCCAAGGAGGCGTGCAGTGTGTTGCCCTACACTTAGCATACACAGAGTGACTGGGAAAGGTTTCCGGGCCTTGATGTTTCTGAGCTTCCCAGTCGAGCATGCCGGTCCTCGGTGTTCTTGCAGGGAATAGGGTGCCCACGGGAGTTACTAGGTGTCTTCATAAGCGTACTAACGTTCAAAGAAAGCAGAACTGCAACTCATGTCTCCAGGAAACTGCTCCACGCTTCGGCTTCAGCAGGGCTCTTCAAGGCTTTACCTTGAGGAAACGACTCACGTCAAGTTTCCTTTGAGCACTAGAGCGTCTCAGGTGGAGCTCCCACCCAGGCTACGAAAGCACCCTGTTGATTTAGAGAAAACTCGTTCCCTTCCCACAGCCCTGCCTACAGTGACTAGAGACCCGTCCAAAACACTGGTATTTAGGTAGCTTCAAGGCAGCATGAATGGAGCTTTCAAAATGGGAAAGCAAGCCTTGTGCCATCAGGTCTCCGTTTCCAGTGAGCACGCAGCCTACCCCCTTGTGATTTCTACCAAGTAAATATTCCCTGAAACTACACAATGGTCCCTTCCCTGAAGAATGTTTTCTTGGCACGGAGTTCTGCATGTAGCGAACTGCCTCTCCCAAGGAACGCTTTGGTAACGCTATCGGGGCTTAGGCTCTTCTAAAACCCTGCAGTGTAAGAGGAAGAACTGTGCTTTGGTTACAGGCAGAACGCAAGCCGATTTTCTCCTGTAAGTATGGGGTCTTAAGGTATGACTTTGTAGAAGGAATGCGAAGCAGTTTTGATTTCTCAGTGCCGCTCAGCCTAGGGCATTGAGGGAATTTGCATGACATGTAGGACATGAGAGAACAGATTACTTGGAGCTGTTGGAGTGCTGAGGAAATGTAGCTCTCCCAAGGAAGAGTGCAGTGTGTTGCCCTACACTTAGCATACACAGAGTGACTGGGAAAGGTATCCGGGCCTGGATGTTTCTTAGCAACCCAGTGGAGCCTGCCGGTACTCGGTGTTCTTGCACGGAATATCGTGCCCAGGCGAGATCCTAGGTGTCTTGAAAAGCGTAGTAACCTTAAAAGAAAGGAGAACTGCAACTCATGTCTCAAGGAAACTTCTCCACGTGCCGCTTCAGCAGGGCTCTTCAAGGCTTTACCTTGAGGAAAGGACTCACGTCAAGTTTCCTTGTAGCTCTAGAGCGTCTCAGGAGGAGCTCCCACCCAGGCTATGAAAGCACCCTGTTGATTTAGAGAAAACTCGTTCCCTTCCCAGAGCCCTGCCTACAGTGACTAGAAACTCGTCCAAAACACTGGTATTTAGGTAGGTTCAAGGCGGCATGAATGGAGCTTTCAAAATGGGAAAGCAAGCCTTGTGCCATCAGGTCCCCGTTTCCAGTGAACACGCAGCCTACCTCCCTGTGATTTCTACCAAGTTAATATACATTCTAGCGACACACTGGTCCCTTCCCTGAATAACGTGTTCTTGGCACGGAGTTCTGCATGTAGCGAACTGCCTCTCCCAAGGAATTCTCTAGGTACGCTATAGGGGCTTAGCCTCTTCTAAAACCCTGCAGTGTAAGAGGAAGAACTGTGCTTTGGTTACAGCAGGAACGCAAGGCAACTTTCTCCTGTAAGTATGGGGTCTTAAGGTATGACTTTGTAGAAGGAATGTGAAAGAGTATTGGTTTCTCAGTGCGGCTCAGCCTAGGGCATTGAGGCAGATATGCATGACATGTAGACGTGAGACAACAGATTGCCTGGAGCTGTTGGACTGCTGAGGAAATGTAGCTCTCCCAAGGAAGAGTGCAGTGTGTTGCCCTACACTTAGCATACACAGAGTGACTGGGAAAGGTATCCGGGCCTGGATGTTTCTTAGCAACCCAGTGGAGCCTGCCGGTACTCGGTGTTCTTGCACGGAATAGGGTGCCCAGGCGAGATCCTAGGTGTCTTGAAAAGCGTACTAATGTTAAAAGAAAGGAGAACTGCAACTCATGTCTCAAGGAAACTTCTCCACGTGCCGCTTCAGCAGGGCTCTTCAAGGCTTTACCTTGAGGAAAGGACTCACGTCAAGTTTCCTTGAGGCTCTAGAGCGTCTCAGGAGGAGCTCCCATCCAGGCTATGAAAGCACCCTGTTGATTTAGAGAAAACTCGTTCCCTTCCCAGAGCCCTGCCTACAGTGACTAGAAACTCGTCCAAAACTCTGGTATTTAGGTAGGTTCAATGCGGCATGAATGGAGCTTTCAAAATGGGAAAGCAAGACTTGTGCCAACAGGTCTCCGTTTCCAGTGAGCATGCAGCCTACTCCCTTGTGATGTCTACCAAGTAAATATTCCCTCAAACTACACAATGGTCCCTTCCCTGAAGAATGTTTTCTTGGCACGGAGTTCTGCATGTAGCGAACTGCCTCTCCCAAGGAACGCTTTGGTAACGCTTTCGGTGCTTAGGCTCTTATAAAACCCTGCAGTGTAAGAGGAAGAACTGTGCTTTGGTTACAGGAGGAATGCAAGCCAACTTTCTGTTCTAAGTATGGGGTCTTAAGGTATGACTTTGTAGAAGGACTGTGAAACAGTATTGGTTACTCAGTGCCGCTCAGCCTAGGGCATTGAGGCAGATATGCATGACATGTAGACGTGAGACAACAGATTGCCTGGAGCTGTTGGAGTGCCGAGGAAATCTAGCTCTCCCAAGGAGGCGTGCAGTGTGTTGCCCTACACTTAGCATACACAGAGTGACTGGGAAAGGTTTCCGGGCCTTGATGTTTCTGAGCTTCCCAGTCGAGCATGCCGGTCCTCGGTGTTCTTGCAGGGAATAGGGTGCCCACGGGAGTTACTAGGTGTCTTCATAAGCGTACTAACGTTCAAAGAAAGCAGAACTGCAACTCATGTCTCCAGGAAACTGCTCCACGCTTCGGCTTCAGCAGGGCTCTTCAAGGCTTTACCTTGAGGAAACGACTCACGTCAAGTTTCCTTTGAGCACTAGAGCGTCTCAGGTGGAGCTCCCACCCAGGCTACGAAAGCACCCTGTTGATTTAGAGAAAACTCGTTCCCTTCCCACAGCCCTGCCTACAGTGACTAGAGACCCGTCCAAAACACTGGTATTTAGGTAGCTTCAAGGCAGCATGAATGGAGCTTTCAAAATGGGAAAGCAAGCCTTGTGCCATCAGGTCTCCGTTTCCAGTGAGCACGCAGCCTACCCCCTTGTGATTTCTACCAAGTAAATATTCCCTGAAACTACACAATGGTCCCTTCCCTGAAGAATGTTTTCTTGGCACGGAGTTCTGCATGTAGCGAACTGCCTCTCCCAAGGAACGCTTTGGTAACGCTATCGGGGCTTAGGCTCTTCTAAAACCCTGCAGTGTAAGAGGAAGAACTGTGCTTTGGTTACAGGCAGAACGCAAGCCGATTTTCTCCTGTAAGTATGGGGTCTTAAGGTATGACTTTGTAGAAGGAATGCGAAGCAGTTTTGATTTCTCAGTGCCGCTCAGCCTAGGGCATTGAGGGAATTTGCATGACATGTAGGACATGAGAGAACAGATTACTTGGAGCTGTTGGAGTGCTGAGGAAATGTAGCTCTCCCAAGGAAGAGTGCAGTGTGTTGCCCTACACTTAGCATACACAGAGTGACTGGGAAAGGTATCCGGGCCTGGATGTTTCTTAGCAACCCAGTGGAGCCTGCCGGTACTCGGTGTTCTTGCACGGAATATCGTGCCCAGGCGAGATCCTAGGTGTCTTGAAAAGCGTAGTAACCTTAAAAGAAAGGAGAACTGCAACTCATGTCTCAAGGAAACTTCTCCACGTGCCGCTTCAGCAGGGCTCTTCAAGGCTTTACCTTGAGGAAAGGACTAACGTCAAGTTACCTTGTAGCTCTAGAGCGTCTCAGGAGGAGCTCCCACCCAGGCTATGAAAGCACCCTGTTGATTTAGAGAAAACTCGTTCCCTTCCCAGAGCCCTGCCTACAGTGACTAGAAACTCGTCCAAAACACTGGTATTTAGGTAGGTTCAGGCGGCATGAATGGAGCTTTCAAAATGGGAAAGCAAGCCTTGTGCCATCAGGTCCCCATTTCCAGTGAACACGCAGCCTACCTCCCTGTGATTTCTACCAAGTTAATATACATTCTAGCGACACACTGGTCCCTTCCCTGAATAACGTGTTCTTGGCACGGAGTTCTGCATGTAGCGAACTGCCTCTCCCAAGGAATGCTCTAGGTACGCTATAGGGGCTTAGCCTCTTCTAAAACCCTGCAGTGTAAGAGGAAGAACTGTGCTTTGGTTACAGCAGGAACGCAAGGCAACTTTCTCCTGTAAGTATGGGGTCTTAAGGTATGACTTTGTAGAAGGAATGTGAAAGAGTATTGGTTTCTCAGTGCGGCTCAGCCTAGGGCATTGAGGCAGATATGCATGACATGTAGACGTGAGACAACAGATTGCCTGGAGCTGTTGGAGTGCTGAGGAAATCTAGCTCTCCCAAGGAGGCGTGCAGTGTGTTGCCCTACCCTTAGCATATTGAGAGTGACTGGGAAAGGTTTCCGGGCCTGGATGTTTCTGAGCTTCCCAGTCGAGCATGCCGGTCCTCGGTGTTCTTGCAGGGAATAGGGTGCCCACGAGAGTTACTAGGTGTCTTCATAAGCGTACTAACGTTCAAAGAAAGCAGAACTGCAACTCATGTCTCCAGGAAACTGCTCCACGCTTCGGCTTCAGCAGGGCCCTTCAAGGCTTTACCTTGAGGAAAAGACTCACGTCAAGTTTCCTTTGAGCTCTAGAGCGTCTCAGTTGGAGCTCCCACCCAGGCTACGAAAGCACCCTGTTGATTTAGAGAAAACTCGTTCCCTTCCCACAGCCCTGCCTACAGTGACTAGAGACCCGTCCAAAACACTGGTATTTAGGTAGCTTCAAGGCAGCATGAATGGAGCTTTCAAAATGGGAAAGCAAGCCTTGTGCCATCAGGTCTCCGTTTCCAGGGAACACGCAGCCTACCCGCTTGTGATGTCTACCAAGTAAATATTCCCTCAAACTACACAATGGTCCCTTCCCTGAAGAATGTTTTCTTGGCACGGAGTTCTGCATGTAGCGAACTGCCTCTCCCAAGGAACGCTTTGGTAACGCTATCGGGGCTTAGGCTCTTATAAAACCCTGCAGTGTAAGAGGAAGAACTGTGCTTTGGTTACAGGAGGAATGCAAGCCAACTTTCTGTTCTAAGTATGGGGTCTTAAGGTATGACTTTGTAGAAGGACTGTGAAACAGTATTGGTTACTCAGTGCCGCTCAGCCTAGGGCATTGAGGCAGATATGCATGACATGTAGACGTGAGACAACAGATTGCCTGGAGCTGTTGGAGTGCCGAGGAAATCTAGCTCTCCCAAGGAGGCGTGCAGTGTGTTGCCCTACACTTAGCATACACAGAGTGACTGGGAAAGGTTTCCGGGCCTTGATGTTTCTGAGCTTCCCAGTCGAGCATGCCGGTCCTCGGTGTTCTTGCAGGGAATAGGGTGCCCACGGGAGTTACTAGGTGTCTTCATAAGCGTACTAACGTTCAAAGAAAGCAGAACTGCAACTCATGTCTCCAGGAAACTGCTCCACGCTTCGGCTTCAGCAGGGCTCTTCAAGGCTTTACCTTGAGGAAACGACTCACGTCAAGTTTCCTTTGAGCACTAGAGCGTCTCAGGTGGAGCTCCCACCCAGGCTACGAAAGCACCCTGTTGATTTAGAGAAAACTCGTTCCCTTCCCACAGCCCTGCCTACAGTGACTAGAGACCCGTCCAAAACACTGGTATTTAGGTAGCTTCAAGGCAGCATGAATGGAGCTTTCAAAATGGGAAAGCAAGCCTTGTGCCATCAGGTCTCCGTTTCCAGTGAGCACGCAGCCTACCCCCTTGTGATTTCTACCAAGTAAATATTCCCTGAAACTACACAATGGTCCCTTCCCTGAAGAATGTTTTCTTGGCACGGAGTTCTGCATGTAGCGAACTGCCTCTCCCAAGGAACGCTTTGGTAACGCTATCGGGGCTTAGGCTCTTCTAAAACCCTGCAGTGTAAGAGGAAGAACTGTGCTTTGGTTACAGGCAGAACGCAAGCCGATTTTCTCCTGTAAGTATGGGGTCTTAAGGTATGACTTTGTAGAAGGAATGCGAAGCAGTTTTGATTTCTCAGTGCCGCTCAGCCTAGGGCATTGAGGGAATTTGCATGACATGTAGGACATGAGAGAACAGATTACTTGGAGCTGTTGGAGTGCTGAGGAAATGTAGCTCTCCCAAGGAAGAGTGCAGTGTGTTGCCCTACACTTAGCATACACAGAGTGACTGGGAAAGGTATCCGGGCCTGGATGTTTCTTAGCAACCCAGTGGAGCCTGCCGGTACTCGGTGTTCTTGCACGGAATATCGTGCCCAGGCGAGATCCTAGGTGTCTTGAAAAGCGTAGTAACCTTAAAAGAAAGGAGAACTGCAACTCATGTCTCAAGGAAACTTCTCCACGTGCCGCTTCAGCAGGGCTCTTCAAGGCTTTACCTTGAGGAAAGGACTCACGTCAAGTTTCCTTGTAGCTCTAGAGCGTCTCAGGAGGAGCTCCCACCCAGGCTATGAAAGCACCCTGTTGATTTAGAGAAAACTCGTTCCCTTCCCAGAGCCCTGCCTACAGTGACTAGAAACTCGTCCAAAACACTGGTATTTAGGTAGGTTCAGGCGGCATGAATGGAGCTTTCAAAATGGGAAAGCAAGCCTTGTGCCATCAGGTCCCCATTTCCAGTGAACACGCAGCCTACCTCCCTGTGATTTCTACCAAGTTAATATACATTCTAGCGACACACTGGTCCCTTCCCTGAATAACGTGTTCTTGGCACGGAGTTCTGCATGTAGCGAACTGCCTCTCCCAAGGAATGCTCTAGGAACGCTATAGGGGCTTAGCCTCTTCTAAAACCCTGCAGTGTAAGAGGAAGAACTGTGCTTTGGTTACAGCAGGAACGCAAGGCAACTTTCTCCTGTAAGTATGGGGTCTTAAGGTATGACTTTGTAGAAGGAATGTGAAAGAGTATTGGTTTCTCAGTGCGGCTCAGCCTAGGGCATTGAGGCAGATATGCATGACATGTAGACGTGAGACAACAGATTGCCTGGAGCTGTTGGAGTGCTGAGGAAATCTAGCTCTCCCAAGGAGGCGTGCAGTGTGTTGCCCTACCCTTAGCATATTGAGAGTGACTGGGAAAGGTTTCCGGGCCTGGATGTTTCTGAGCTTCCCAGTCGAGCATGCCGGTCCTCGGTGTTCTTGCAGGGAATAGGGTGCCCACGAGAGTTACTAGGTGTCTTCATAAGCGTACTAACGTTCAAAGAAAGCAGAACTGCAACTCATGTCTCCAGGAAACTGCTCCACGCTTCGGCTTCAGCAGGGCCCTTCAAGGCTTTACCTTGAGGAAAAGACTCACGTCAAGTTTCCTTTGAGCTCTAGAGCGTCTCAGTTGGAGCTCCCACCCAGGCTACGAAAGCACCCTGTTGATTTAGAGAAAACTCGTTCCCTTCCCACAGCCCTGCCTACAGTGACTAGAGACCCGTCCAAAACACTGGTATTTAGGTAGCTTCAAGGCAGCATGAATGGAGCTTTCAAAATGGGAAAGCAAGCCTTGTGCCATCAGGTCTCCGTTTCCAGGGAACACGCAGCCTACCCGCTTGTGATGTCTACCAAGTAAATATTCCCTCAAACTACACAATGGTCCCTTCCCTGAAGAATGTTTTCTTGGCACGGAGTTCTGCATGTAGCGAACTGCCTCTCCCAAGGAACGCTTTGGTAACGCTATCGGGGCTTAGGCTCTTCTAAAACCCTGCAGTGTAAGAGGAAGAACTGTGCTTTGGTTACAGGAGGAACGCAAGCCGAGTTTCTCCTCTAAGTATGGGGTCTTAAGGTATGACTTTGTAGAAGGAATGCAAAGCAGTTTTGATTTCTCAGTGCCGCTCAGCCTAGGGCATTGAGGCAATTTGCATGACATGTAGGACGTGAGAGAACAGATTACCTGGAGCTGTTGGAGTGCTGAGGAAATGTAGCTCTCCCAAGGAAGAGTGCAGTGTGTTGCCCTACACTTAGCATACACAGAGTGACTGGGAAAGGTATCCGGGCCTGGATGTTTCTTAGCAACCCAGTGGAGCCTGCCGGTACTCAGTGTTCTTGCACGGAATAGGGTGCCCAGGCGAGATCCTAGGTGTCTTGAAAAGCGTACTAATGTTAAAAGAAAGGAGAACTGCAACTCATGTCTCAAGGAAACTTCTCCACGTGCCGCTTCAGCAGGGCTCTTCAAGGCTTTACCTTGAGGAAAGGACTCACGTCAAGTTTCCTTGTAGCTCTAGAGCGTCTCAGGAGGAGCTCCCACCCAGGCTATGAAAGCACCCTGTTGATTTCGAGAAAACTCGTTCCCTTCCCAGAGCCCTGCCTACAGTGACTAGAAACTCGTCCAAAACACTGGTATTTAGGTAGGTTCAAGGCGGCATGAATGGAGCTTTCAAAATGGGAAAGCAAGCCTTGTGCCATCAGGTCCCCGTTTCCAGTGAACACGCAGCCTACCTCCTTGTGATTTCTACCAAGTTAATATACACTCTAGAGACACACTGGTCCCTTCCCTGAATAACGTGTTCTTGGCACGGAGTTCTGCATGTAGCGAACTGCCTCTCCCAAGGAATGCTCTAGGTACGCTATAGGGGCTTAGCCTCTTCTAAAACCCTGCAGTGTAAGAGGAAGAACTGTGCTTTGGTTACAGCAGGAACGCAAGGCAACTTTCTCCTGTAAGTATGGGGTCTTAAGGTATGACTTTGTAGAAGGAATGTGAAAGAGTATTGGTTACTCAGTGCCACTCAGCCTAGGACATTGAGGCAGATATGCATGACATGTAGACGTGAGACAACAGATTGCCTGGAGCTGTTGGAGTGTTGAGGAAATCTAGCTCTCCCAAGGAGGCGTGCAGTGTGTTGCCCTACCCTTAGCATATTGAGAGTGACTGGGAAAGGTTTCCGGGCCTGGATGTTTCTGAGCTTCCCAGTCGAGCATGCCGGTCCTCGGTGTTCTTGCAGGGAATAGGGTGCCCACGGGAGTTACTAGGTGTCTTCATAAGCGTACTAACGTTCAAAGAAAGCAGAACTGCAACTCATGTCTCCAGGAAACTGCTCCACGCTTCGGCTTCAGCAGGGCTCTTCAAGGCTTTACCTTGAGGAAACGACTCACGTCAAGTTTCCTTTGAGCTCTAGAGCGTCTCAGGTGGAGCTCCCACCCAGGCTACGAAAGCACCCTGTTGATTTAGAGAAAACTCGTTCCCTTCCCAGAGCCCTGCCTACAGTGACTAGAGACCCGTCCAAAACACTGGTATTTAGGTAGCTTCAAGGCAGCATGAATGGAGCTTTCAAATGGGAAAGCAAGCCTTGTGCCATCAGGTCTCCGTTTCCAGTGAGCACGCAGCCTACCCCCTTGTGATGTCTACCAAGTAAATATTCCCTCAAACTACACAATGGTCCCTTCCCTGAAGAATGTTTTCTTGGCACGGAGTTCTGCATGTAGCGAACTGCCTCTCCCAAGGAACGCTTTGGTAACGCTATCGGGGCTTAGGCTCTTCTAAAACCCTGCAGTGTAAGAGGAAGAACTGTGCTTTGGTTACAGCAGGAACGCAAGCCAACTTTCTCCTGTCAGTATGGGGTCGTAAGGTATGACTTTGTAGAAGGAATGTGAAAGAGTATTGGTTTCTCAGTGCCGCTCAGCCTAGGGCACTGAGGCAGATATGCATGACATGTAGACGTGAGACAACAGATTGCCTGGAGCTGTTGGAGTGCCGAGGAAATGTAGCTCTCCCAAGGAGGCGTGCAGTGTGTTGCCCTACCCTTAGCATATTGAGAGTGACTGGGAAAGGTTTCCGGGCCTGGATGTTTCTGAGCTTCCCAGTCGAGCATGCCGGTCCTCGGTGTTCTTGCAGGGAATAGGGTGCCCACGGGAGTTACTAGGTGTCTTCATAAGCGTACTAACGTTCAAAGAAAGCAGAACTGCAACTCATGTCTCCAGGAAACTGCTCCACGCTTCGGCTTCAGCAGGGCTCTTCAAGGCTTTACCTTGAGGAAACGACTCACGTCAAGTTTCCTTTGAGCTCTAGACGGTCTCAGGTGGAGCTCCCACCCAGGCTACGAAAGCACCCTGTTGATTTAGAGAAAACTCGTTCCCTTCCCAGAGCCCTGCCTACAGTGACTAGAGACCCGTCCAAAACACTGGTATTTAGGTAGCTTCAAGGCAGCATGAATGGAGCTTTCAAAATGGGAAAGCAAGCCTTGTGCCATCAGGTCTCCGTTTCCAGTGAGCACGCAGCCTACCCCCTTGTGATGTCTACCAAGTAAATATTCCCTCAAATTACACAATGGTCCCTTCCCTGAAGAATGTTTTCTTGGCACGGAGTTCTGCATGTAGCGAACTGCCTCTCCCAAGGAACGCTTTGGTAACGCTATCGGGGCTTAGGCTCTTCTAAAACCCTGCAGTGTAAGAGGAAGAACTGTGCTTTGGTTACAGCAGGAACGCAAAGCAACTTTCTCCTGTAAGTATGGGGTCTTAAGGTATGACTTTGTAGAAGGAATGTGAAAGAGTATTGGTTTCTCAGTGCCGCTCAGCCTAGGGCACTGAGGCAGATATGCATGACATGTAGACGTGAGACAACAGATTGCCTGGAGCTGTGGGAGTGCTGAGGAAATCTAGCTCTTCCAAGGAGGCGTGCAGTGTGTTGCCTTATACTTAGCAAATTGAGAGTGACTGGGAAAGGTTTCCGGGCCTGCATGTTTCTGAGCTTCCCAGTCGAGCATGCCGGTCCTCGGTGTTCGTGCAGGGAATAGGGTGCCCACGAGAGTTACTAGGTGTCTTCATAAGCGTACTAACGTTCAAAGAAAGCAGAACTGCAACTCATGTCTCCAGGAAGCTGCTCCACGCTTCGGCTTCAGCAGGGCTCTTCAAGGCTTTACCTTGAGGAAACGACTCACGTCAAGTTTCCTTTCAGCTCTAGAGCGTCTCAGGTGGAGCTCCCACCCAGGCTACGAAAGCACCCTGTTGATTTAGAGAAAACTCGTTCCCTTCCCAGAACCCTGCCTACAGTGACTAGAGACCCGTCCAAAACACTGGTATTTAGGTAGCTTCAAGGCAGCATGAATGGAGCTTTCAAAATGGGAAAGCAAGCCTTGTGCCATCATGTCTCCGTTTCCAGTGAGCACGCAGCCTACCCCCTTGTGATTTCTACCAAGTAAATATTCCCTCAAACTACACAATGGTCCCTTCCCTGAAGAATGTTTTCTTGGCACGGAGTTCTGCATGTAGCGAACTGCCTCTCCCAAGGAACGCTTTGGTAACGCTATCGGGGCTTAGGCTCTTCTAAAACCCTGCAGTGTAAGAGGAAGAACTGTGCTTTGGTTACAGCAGGAACGCAAGCCGAGTTTCTCCTCTAAGTATGGGGTCTTAAGGTATGACTTTGTAGAAGGAATGCGAAGCAGTTTTGATTTCTCAGTGCCGCTCAGCCTAGGGCATTGAGGGAATTTGCATGACATGTAGGACATGAGAGAACAGATTACTTGGAGCTGTTGGAGTGCTGAGGAAATGTAGCTCTCCCAAGGAAGAGTGCAGTGTGTTGCCCTACACTTAGCATACACAGAGTGACTGGGAAAGGTATCCGGGCCTGGATGTTTCTTAGCAACCCAGTGGAGCCTGCCGGTACTCGGTGTTCTTGCACGGAATAGGGTGCCTAGGCGAGATCCTAGGTGTCTTGAAAAGCGTAGTAACCTTAAAAGAAAGGAGAACTGCAACTCTTGTCTCAAGGAAACTTCTCCACGTGCCGCTTCAGCAGGGCTCTTCAACTCTTTACCTTGAGGAAAGGACTCACGTCAAGTTTCCTTGTAGCTCTAGAGCGTCTCAGGAGGAGCTCCCACCCAGGCTATGAAAGCACCCTGTTGATTTCGAGAAAACTCGTTCCCTTCCCAGAGCCCTGCCTACAGTGACTAGAAACTCGTCCAAAACACTGGTATTTAGGTAGGTTCAAGGCGGCATGAATGGACTTTCGAAATGGGAAAGCAAGCCTTGTGCCATGAGGTCCCCGTTTCCAGTGAACACGCAGCCTACCTCCCTGTGATTTCTACCAAGTTAATATACATTCTAGCGACACACTGGTCCCTTCCCTGAATAACGTGTTCTTGGCACGGAGTTCTGCATGTAGCGAACTGCCTCTCCCAAGGAATGCTCTAGTTACGCTATAGGGGCTTAGCCTCTTCTAAAACCCTGCAGTGTAAGAGGAAGAACTGTGCTTTGGTTACAGCAGGAACGCAAGGCAACTTTCTCCTGTAAGTATGGGGTCTTAAGGTATGACTTTGTAGAAGGAATGTGAAAGAGTATTGGTTTCTCAGTGCCGCTCAGCCTAGGGCACTGAGGCAGATATGCATGACATGTAGACGTGAGACCACAGATTGCCTTGAGCTGTTGGAGTGCTGAGGAAATCTAGCTCTTCCAAGGAGGCGTGCAGTGTGTTGCCTTACACTTAGCATATTGAGAGTGACTGGGAAAGGTTTCCGGGCCTGGATGTTTCTGAGCTTCCCAGTCGAGCATGCCAGTCCTCGGTCTTCGTGCAGGGAATAGGGTGCCCACGAGAGTTACTAGGTGTCTTCATAAGCGTACTAACGTTCAAAGAAAGCAGAACTGCAACTCATGTCTCCAGGAAACTGCTCCACGCTTCGGCTTCAGCAGGGCTCTTCAAGGCTTTACCTTGAGGAAACGACTCACGTCAAGTTTCCTTTGAGCTCTAGAGCGTCTCAGGTGGAGCTCCCACCCAGGCTACGAAAGCACCCTGTTGATTTAGGGAAAACTCGTTCCCTTCCCACAGCCCTGCCTACAGTGACTAGAGACCCGTCCAAAACACTGGTATTTAGGTAGCTTCAAGGCAGCATGAATGGAGCTTTCAAAATGGGAAAGCAAGCCTTGTGCCATCAGGTCTCCGTTTCCAGTGAGCACGCAGCCTACCCCCTTGTGATTTCTACCAAGTAAATATTCCCTCAAACTACACAATGGTCCCTTCCCTGAAGAATGTTTTCTTGGCACGGAGTTCTGCATGTAGCGAACTGCCTCTCCCAAGGAACGCTTTGGTAACGCTATCGGGGCTTAGGCTCTTCTAAAACCCTGCAGTGTAAGAGGAAGAACTGTGCTTTGGTTACAGGAGGAACGCAAGCCGAGTTTCTCCTGTAAGTATGGGGTCTTAAGGTATGACTTTGTAGAAGGAGTGCGAAGCAGTTTTGATTTCTCTGTGCCGCTCAGCCTAGGGCATTGAGGCAATTTGCATGACATGTAGGACGTGAGAGAACAGATTACCTGGAACTGTTGGAGTGCTGAGGAATTGTAGCTCTCCCAAGGAAGAGTGCAGTGTGTTGCCCTACACTTAGCATACACAGAGTGACTGGGAAAGGTATCCGGGCCTGGATGTTTCTTAGCAACCCAGTGGAGCCTGCCGGTACTCGGTGTTCTTGCACGGAATAGGGTGCCCAGGCGAGATCCTAGGTGTCTTGAAAAGCGTACTAATGTTAAAAGAAAGGAGAACTGCAACTCATGTCTCAAGGAAACTTCTCCACGTGCCGCTTCAGCAGGGCTCTTCAAGGCTTTACCTTGAGGAAAGGACTCACGTCAAGTTTCCTTGTAGCACTAGAGCGTCTCAGGAGGAGCTCCCACCCAGGCTATGAAAGCACCCTGTTGATTTCGAGAAAACTCGTTCCCTTCCCAGAGCCCTGCCTACAGTGACTAGAAACTCGTCCAAAACACTGGTATTTAGGTAGGTTCAAGGCGGCATGAATGGAGCTTTCAAAATGGGAAAGCAAGCCTTGTGCCATCAGGTCCCCGTTTCCAGTGAACACGCAGCCTACCTCCTTGTGATTTCTACCAAGTTAATATACACTCTAGAGACACACTGGTCCCTTCCCTGAATAACGTGTTCTTGGCACGGAGTTCTGCATGTAGCGAACTGCCTCTCCCAAGGAATGCTTTGGTAACGCTATCGGGGCTTAGGCTCTTCTAAAACCCTGCAGTGTAAGAGGAAGAACTGTGCTTTGGTTACAGCAGGAACGCAAGGCAACTTTCTCCTGTAAGTATCGGGTCTTAAGGTATGACTTTGTAGAAGGAATGTGAAAGAGTATTGGTTTCTCAGTGCCGCTCAGCCTAGGGCACTGAGGCAGATATGCATGACATGTAGACGTGAGACAACAGATTGCCTGGAGCTGTTGGAGTGCTGAGGAAATCTAGCTCTTCCAAGGAGGCGTGCAGTGTGTTGCCTTACACTTAGCATATTGAGAGTGACTGGGAAAGGTTTCCGGGCCTGGATGTTTCTGAGCTTCCCAGTCGAGCATGCCGGTCCTCGGTGTTCTTGCAGGGAATAGGGTGCCCACGGGAGTTACTAGGTGTCTTCATAAGCGTACTAACGTTCAAAGAAAGCAGAACTGCAACTCATGTCTCCAGGAAACTGCTCCACGCTTTGGCTTCAGCAGGGCTCTTCAAGGCTTTACCTTGAGGAAACGACTCACGTCAAGTTTCCTTTGAGCTCTAGAGCTTCTAGGTGGAGCTCCCACCCAGGCTACGAAAGCACCCTGTTGATTTAGAGAAAACTCGTTCCCTTCCCAGAGCCCTGCCTACAGTGACTAGAGACCCGTCCAAAACACTGGTATTTAGGTAGCTTCAAGGCAGCATGAATGGAGCTTTCAAAATGGGAAAGCAAGCCTTGTGCCATCAGGTCTCCGTTTCCAGGGAACACGCAGCCTACCCCCTTGTGATGTCTACCAAGTAAATATTCCCTCAAACTACACAATGGTCCCTTCCCTGAAGAATGTTTTCTTGGCACGGAGTTCTGCATGTAGCGAACTGCCTCTCCCAAGGAACGCTTTGGTAACGCTATCGGGGCTTAGGCTCTTCTAAAACCCTGCAGTGTAAGAGGAAGAACTGTGCTTTGGTTACAGGAGGAACGCAAGCCGAGTTTCTCCTCTAAGTATGGGGTCTTAAGGTATGACTTTGTAGAAGGAATGCAAAGCAGTTTTGATTTCTCAGTGCCGCTCAGCCTAGGGCATTGAGGCAATTTGCATGACATGTAGGACGTGAGAGAACAGATTACCTGGAGCTGTTGGAGTGCTGAGGAAATGTAGCTCTCCCAAGGAAGAGTGCAGTGTGTTGCCCTACACTTAGCATACACAGAGTGACTGGGAAAGGTATCCGGGCCTGGATGTTTCTTAGCAACCCAGTGGAGCCTGCCGGTACTCGGTGTTCTTGCACGGAATAGGGTGCCCAGGCGAGATCCTAGGTGTCTTGAAAAGCGTAGTAACGTTAAAAGAAAGGAGAACTGCAACTCCTGTCTCAAGGAAACTTCTCCACGTGCCGCTTCAGCAGGGCTCTTCAAGGCTTTACCTTGAGGAAAGGACTCACGTCAAGTTTCCTTGTAGCACTAGAGCGTCTCAGGAGGAGCTCCCACCCAGGCTATGAAAGCACCCTGTTGATTTCGAGAAAACTCGTTCCCTTCCCAGAGCCCTGCCTACAGTGACTAGAAACTCGTCCAAAACACTGGTATTTAGGTAGGTTCAAGGCGGCATGAATGGAGCTTTCAAAATGGGAAAGCAAGCCTTGTGCCATCAGGTCCCCGTTTCCAGTGAACACGCAGCCTACCTCCTTGTGATTTCTACCAAGTTAATATACACTCTAGAGACACACTGGTCCCTTCCCTGAATAACGTGTTCTTGGCACGGAGTTCTGCATGTAGCGAACTGCCTCTCCCAAGGAATGCTCTAGGTACGCTATAGGGGCTTAGCCTCTTCTAAAACCCTGCAGTGTAAGAGGAAGAACTGTGCTTTGGTTACAGCAGGAACGCAAGGCAACTTTCTCCTGTAAGTATGGGGTCTTAAGGTATGACTTTGTAGAAGGAATGTGAAAGAGTATTGGTTACTCAGTGCCACTCAGCCTAGGGCATTGAGGCAGATATGCATGACATGTAGACGTGAGACAACAGATTGCCTGGAGCTGTTGGAGTGTTGAGGAAATCTAGCTCTCCCAAGGAGGCGTGCAGTGTGTTGCCCTACCCTTAGCATATTGAGAGTGACTGGGAAAGGTTTCCGGGCCTGGATGTTTCTGAGCTTCCCAGTCGAGCATGCCGGTCCTCGGTGTTCTTGCAGGGAATAGGGTGCCCACGAGAGTTACTAGGTGTCTTCATAAGCGTACTAACGTTCAAAGAAAGCAGAACTGCAACTCATGTCTCCAGGAAACTGCTCCACGCTTCGGCTTCAGCAGGGCTCTTCAAGGCTTTACCTTGAAGAAACGACTCACGTCAAGTTTCCTTTGAGCTCTAGAGCTTCTAGGTGGAGCTCCCACCCAGGCTACGAAAGCACCCTGTTGATTTAGAGAAAACTCGTTCCCTTCCCACAGCCCTGCCTACAGTGACTAGAGACCCGTCCAAAACACTGGTATTTAGGTAGCTTCAAGGCAGCATGAATGGAGCTTTCAAAATGGGAAAGCAAGCCTTGTGCCATCAGGTCTCCGTTTCCAGTGAGCACGCAGCCTACCCCCTTGTGATGTCTACCAAGTAAATATTCCCTCAAACTACACAATGGTCCCTTCCCTGAAGAATGTTTTCTTGGCACGGAGTTCTGCATGTAGCGAACTGCCTCTCCCAAGGAACGCTTTGGTAACGCTATCGGGGCTTAGGCTCTTCTAAAACCCTGCAGTGTAAGAGGAAGAACTGTGCTTTGGTTACAGGAGGAACGCAAGCCGAGTTTCTCCTGTAAGTATGGGGTCTTAAGGTATGACTTTGTAGAAGGAATGCGAAGCAGTTTTGATTTCTCAGTGCCGCTCAGCCTAGGGCATTGAGGCAATTTGCATGACATGTAGGACGTGAGAGAACAGATTACCTGGAGCTGTTGGAGTGCTGAGGAAATGTAGCTCTCCCAAGGAAGAGTGCAGTGTGTTGCCCTACACTTAGCATACACAGAGTGACTGGGAAAGGTATCCGGGCCTGGATGTTTCTTAGCAACCCAGTGGAGCCTGCCGGTACTCGGTGTTCTTGCACGGAATAGGGTGCCCTGGCGAGATCCTAGGTGTCTTGAAAAGCGTAGTAACGTTAAAAGAAAGGAGAACTGCAACTCCTATCTCAAGGAAACTTTTCCACGCTTCGGCTTCAGCAGGGCTCTTCAAGGCTTTACCTTGAGGAAAGGACTCACGTCAAGTTTCCTTGTAGCACTAGAGCGTCTCAGGAGGAGCTCCCACCCAGGCTATGAAAGCACCCTGTTGATTTCGAGAAAACTCGTTCCCTTCCCAGAGCCCTGCCTACAGTGACTAGAAACTCGTCCAAAACACTGGTATTTAGGTAGGTTCAAGGCGGCATGAATGGAGCTTTCAAAATGGGAAAGCAAGCCTTGTGCCATCAGGTCCCCGTTTCCAGTGAGCACGCAGCCTACCCCCTTGTGATTTCTACCAAGTAAATATTCCCTCAAACTACACAATGGTCCCTTCCCTGAAGAATGTTTTCTTGGCACGGAGTTCTGCATGTAGCGAACTGCCTCTCCCAAGGAACGCTTTGGTAACGCTATCGGGGCTTAGGCTCTTCTAAAACCCTGCAGTGTAAGAGGAAGAACTGTGCTTTGGTTACAGGAGGAACGCAAGCCGAGTTTCTCCTGTAAGTATGGGGTCTTAAGGTATGACTTTGTAGAAGGAATGCGAAGCAGTTTTGATTTCTCAGTGCCGCTCAGCCTAGGGCATTGAGGGAATTTGCATGACATGTAGGACATGAGAGAACAGATTACTTGGAGCTGTTGGAGTGCTGAGGAAATGTAGCTCTCCCAAGGAAGAGTGCAGTGTGTTGCCCTACACTTAGCATACACAGAGTGACTGGGAAAGGTATCCGGGCCTGGATGTTTCTTAGCAACCCAGTGGAGCCTGCCGGTACTCGGGGTTCTTGCACGGAATAGGGTGCCCAGGCGAGATCCTAGGTGTCTTGAAAAGCGTAGTAACGTTAAAAGAGAGGAGAACTGCAACTCATGTCTCAAGGAAACTTCTCCATGTGCCGCTTCAGCAGGGCTCTTCAAGGCTTTACCTTGAGGAAAGGACTCACGTCAAGTTTCCTTGTAGCTCTAGAGCGTCTCAGGAGGAGCTCCCACCCAGGCTATGAAAGCACCCTGTTGATTTAGAGAAAACTCGTTCCCTTCCCAGAGCCCTGCCTACAGTGACTAGAAACTCGTCCAAAACACTGGTATTTAGGTAGGTTCAAGGCGGCATGAATGGAGCTTTCAAAATGGGAAAGCAAGCCTTGTGCCATCAGGTCCCCGTTTCCAGTGAACACGCAGCCTACCTCCCTGTGATTTCTACCAAGTTAATATACATGCTAGCGACACACTGGTCCCTTCCCTGAATAACGTGTTCTTGGCACGGAGTTCTGCATGTAGCGAACTGCCTCTCCCAAGGAATGCTCTAGGTACGCTATAGGGGCTTAGCCTCTTCTAAAACCCTGCAGTGTAAGAGGAAGAACTGTGCTTTGGTTACAGCAGGAACGCAAGGCAACTTTCTCCTGTAAGTATGGGGTCTTAAGGTATGACTTTGTAGAAGGAATGTGAAAGAGTATTGGTTTCTCAGTGCGGCTCAGCCTAGGGCATTGAGGCAGATATGCATGACATGTAGACGTGAGACAACAGATTGCCTGGAGCTGTTGGACTGCTGAGGAAATGTAGCTCTCCCAAGGAAGAGTGCAGTGTGTTGCCCTACACTTAGCATACACAGAGTGACTGGGAAAGGTATCCGGGCCTGGATGTTTCTTAGCAACCCAGTGGAGCCTGCCGGTACTCGGTGTTCTTGCACGGAATAGGGTGCCCAGGCGAGATCCTAGGTGTCTTGAAAAGCGTACTAATGTTAAAAGAAAGGAGAACTGCAACTCATGTCTCAAGGAAACTTCTCCACGTGCCGCTTCAGCAGGGCTCTTCAAGGCTTTACCTTGAGGAAAGGACTAACGTCAAGTTTCCTTGAGGCTCTAGAGCGTCTCAGGAGGAGCTCCCACCCAGGCTATGAAAGCACCCTGTTGATTTAGAGAAAACTCGTTCCCTTCCTAGAGCCCTGCCTACAGTGACTAGAAACTCGTCCAAAACTCTGGTATTTAGGTAGGTTCAATGCGGCATGAATGGAGCTTTAAAAATGGGAAAGCAAGACTTGTGCCATCAGGTCTCCGTTTCCAGTGAGCATGCAGCCTACTCCCTTGTGATGTCTACCAAGTAAATATTCCCTCAAACTACACAATGGTCCCTTCCCTGAAGAATGTTTTCTTGGCACGGAGTTCTGCATGTAGCGAACTGCCTCTCCCAAGGAACGCTTTGGTAACGCTTTCGGTGCTTAGGCTCTTCTAAAACCCTGCAGTGTAAGAGGAAGAACTGTGCTTTGGTTACAGGAGGAATGCAAGCCAACTTTCTCCTGTAAGTATGGGGTCTTAAGGTATGACTTTGTAGAAGGAATGTGAAACAGTATTGGTTACTCAGTGCCGCTCAGCCTAGGGCATTGATGCAGATATGCATGACATGTAGACGTGAGACAACAGATTGCCTGGAGCTGTTGGAGTGCCGAGGAAATCTAGCTCTCCCAAGGAGGCGTGCAGTGTGTTGCCCTACACTTAGCATATTGAGAGTGACTGGGAAAGGTTTCCGGGCCTGGATGTTTCTGAGCTTCCCAGTCGAGCATGCCGGTCCTCGGTGTACTTGCAGGGAATAGGGTGCCCACGGGAGTTACTAGGTGTCTTCATAAGCGTACTAACGTTCAAAGAAAGCAGAACTGCAACTCATGTCTCCAGGAAACTGCTCCACGCTTCGGCTTCAGCAGGGCTCTTCAAGGCTTTACCTTGAGGAAACGACTCACGTCAAGTTTCCTTTGAGCTCTAGAGCGTCTCAGGTGGAGCTCCCACCCAGGCTACGAAAGCACCCTGTTGATTTAGAGAAAACTCCTTCCCTTCCCACAGCCCTGCCTACAGTGACTAGAGACCCGTCCAAAACACTGGTATTTAGGTAGCTTCAAGGCAGCATGAATGGAGCTTTCAAAATGGGAAAGCAAGCCTTGTGCCATCAGGTCTCCGTTTCCAGTGAGCACGCAGCCTACCCCCTTGTGATTTCTACCAAGTAAATATTCCCTGAAACTACACAATGGTCCCTTCCCTGAAGAATGTTTTCTTGGCACGGAGTTCTGCATGTAGCGAACTGCCTCTCCCAAGGAACGCTTTGGTAACGCTATCGGGGCTTAGGCTCTTCTAAAACCCTGCAGTGTAAGAGGAAGAACTGTGCTTTGGTTACAGGCAGAACGCAAGCCGATTTTCTCCTGTAAGTATGGGGTCTTAAGGTATGACTTTGTAGAAGGAATGCGAAGCAGTTTTGATTTCTCAGTGCCGCTCAGCCTAGGGCATTGAGGGAATTTGCATGACATGTAGGACATGAGAGAACAGATTACTTGGAGCTGTTGGAGTGCTGAGGAAATGTAGCTCTCCCAAGGAAGAGTGCAGTGTGTTGCCCTACACTTAGCATACACAGAGTGACTGGGAAAGGTATCCGGGCCTGGATGTTTCTTAGCAACCCAGTGGAGCCTGCCGGTACTCGGTGTTCTTGCACGGAATATCGTGCCCAGGCGAGATCCTAGGTGTCTTGAAAAGCGTAGTAACCTTAAAAGAAAGGAGAACTGCAACTCATGTCTCAAGGAAACTTCTCCACGTGCCGCTTCAGCAGGGCTCTTCAAGGCTTTACCTTGAGGAAAGGACTAACGTCAAGTTTCCTTGTAGCTCTAGAGCGTCTCAGGAGGAGCTCCCACCCAGGCTATGAAAGCACCCTGTTGATTTCGAGAAAACTCGTTCCCTTCCCAGAGCCCTGCCTACAGTGACTAGAAACTCGTCCAAAACACTGGTATTTAGGTAGGTTCAAGGCGGCATGAATGGAGCTTTCAAAATGGGAAAGCAAGCCTTGTGCCATCAGGTCCCCATTTCCAGTGAACACGCAGCCTACCTCCCTGTGATTTCTACCAAGTTAATATACATTCTAGCGACACACTGGTCCCTTCCCTGAATAACGTGTTCTTGGCACGGAGTTCTGCATGTAGCGAACTGCCTCTCCCAAGGAATGCTCTAGGTACGCTATAGGGGCTTAGCCTCTTCTAAAACCCTGCAGTGTAAGAGGAAGAACTGTGCTTTGGTTACAGCAGGAACGCAAGGCAACTTTCTCCTGTAAGTATGGGGTCTTAAGGTATGACTTTGTAGAAGGAATGTGAAAGAGTATTGGTTTCTCAGTGCGGCTCAGCCTAGGGCATTGAGGCAGATATGCATGACATGTAGACGTGAGACAACAGATTGCCTGGAGCTGTTGGAGTGCTGAGGAAATCTAGCTCTCCCAAGGAGGCGTGCAGTGTGTTGCCCTACCCTTAGCATATTGAGAGTGACTGGGAAAGGTTTCCGGGCCTGGATGTTTCTGAGCTTCCCAGTCGAGCATGCCGGTCCTCGGTGTTCTTGCAGGGAATAGGGTGCCCACGAGAGTTACTAGGTGTCTTCATAAGCGTACTAACGTTCAAAGAAAGCAGAACTGCAACTCATGTCTCCAGGAAACTGCTCCACGCTTCAGCTTCAGCAGGGCCCTTCAAGGCTTTACCTTGAGGAAAAGACTCACGTCAAGTTTCCTTTGAGCTCTAGAGCGTCTCAGTTGGAGCTCCCACCCAGGCTACGAAAGCACCCTGTTGATTTAGAGAAAACTCGTTCCCTTCCCACAGCCCTGCCTACAGTGACTAGAGACCCGTCCAAAACACTGGTATTTAGGTAGCTTCAAGGCAGCATGAATGGAGCTTTCAAAATGGGAAAGCAAGCCTTGTGCCATCAGGTCTCCGTTTCCAGGGAACACGCAGCCTACCCGCTTGTGATGTCTACCAAGTAAATATTCCCTCAAACTACACAATGGTCCCTTCCCTGAAGAATGTTTTCTTGGCACGGAGTTCTGCATGTAGCGAACTGCCTCTCCCAAGGAACGCTTTGGTAACGCTATCGGGGCTTAGGCTCTTCTAAAACCCTGCAGTGTAAGAGGAAGAACTGTGCTTTGGTTACAGGAGGAACGCAAGCCGAGTTTCTCCTGTAAGTATGGGGTCTTAAGGTATGACTTTGTAGAAGGAATGCGAAGCAGTTTTGATTTCTCAGTGCCGCTCAGCCTAGGGCATTGAGGGAATTTCAATGACATGTAGGACATGAGAGAACAGATTACTTGGAGCTGTTGGAGTGCTGAGGAAATGTAGCTCTCCCAAGGAAGAGTGCAGTGTGTTGCCCTACACTTAGCATACACAGAGTGACTGGGAAAGGTATCCGGGCCTGGATGTTTCTTAGCAACCCAGTGGAGCCTGCCGGTACTCAGTGTTCTTGCACGGAATAGGGTGCCCAGGCGAGATCCTAGGTGTCTTGAAAAGCGTACTAATGTTAAAAGAAAGGAGAACTGCAACTCATGTCTCAAGGAAACTTCTCCACGTGCCGCTTCAGCAGGGCTCTTCAAGGCTTTACCTTGAGGAAAGGACTCACGTCAAGTTTCCTTGTAGCTCTAGAGCGTCTCAGGAGGAGCTCCCACCCAGGCTATGAAAGCACCCTGTTGATTTCGAGAAAACTCGTTCCCTTCCCAGAGCCCTGCCTACAGTGACTAGAAACTCGTCCAAAACACTGGTATTTAGGTAGGTTCAAGGCGGCATGAATGGAGCTTTCAAAATGGGAAAGCAAGCCTTGTGCCATCAGGTCCCCGTTTCCAGTGAACACGCAGCCTACCTCCTTGTGACTTCTACCAAGTTAATATACACTCTAGAGACACACTGGTCCCTTCCCTGAATAACGTGTTCTTGGCACGGAGTTCTGCATGTAGCGAACTGCCTCTCCCAAGGAATGCTCTAGGTACGCTATAGGGGCTTAGCCTCTTCTAAAACCCTGCAGTGTAAGAGGAAGAACTGTGCTTTGGTTACAGCAGGAACGCAAGGCAACTTTCTCCTGTAAGTATGGGGTCTTAAGGTATGACTTTGTAGAAGGAATGTGAAAGAGTATTGGTTACTCAGTGCCACTCAGCCTAGGACATTGAGGCAGATATGCATGACATGTAGACGTGAGACAACAGATTGCCTGGAGCTCTTGGAGTGCCGAGGAAATGTAGCTCTCCCAAGAAGGCGTGCAGTGTGTTGCCCTACCCTTAGCATATTGAGAGTGACTGGGAAAGGTTTCCGGGCCCGGATGTTTCTGAGCTTCCCAGTCGAGCATGCCGGTCCTCGGTGTTCTTGCAGGGAATAGGGTGCCCACGGGAGTTACTAGGTGTCTTCATAAGCGTACTAACGTTCAAAGAAAGCAGAACTGCAACTCATGTCTCCAGGAAACTGCTCCACGCTTCGGCTTCAGCAGGGCTCTTCAAGGCTTTACCTTGAGGAAACGACTCACGTCAAGTTTCCTTTGAGCTCTAGAGCGTCTCAGGTGGAGCTCCCACCCAGGCTACGAAAGCACCCTGTTGATTTAGAGAAAACTCGTTCCCTTCCCAGAGCCCTGCCTACAGTGACTAGAGACCCGTCCAAAACACTGGTATTTAGGTAGCTTCAAGGCAGCATGAATGGAGCTTTCAAAATGGGAAAGCAAGCCTTGTGCCATCAGGTCTCCGTTTCCAGTGAGCACGCAGCCTACCCCCTTGTGATGTCTACCAAGTAAATATTCCCTCAAATTACACAATGGTCCCTTCCCTGAAGAATGTTTTCTTGGCACGGAGTTCTGCATGTAGCGAACTGCCTCTCCCAAGGAACGCTTTGGTAACGCTATCGGGGCTTAGGCTCTTCTAAAACCCTGCAGTGTAAGAGGAAGAACTGTGCTTTGGTTACAGCAGGAACGCAAAGCAACTTTCTCCTGTAAGTATGGGGTCTTAAGGTATGACTTTGTAGAAGGAATGTGAAAGAGTATTGGTTTCTCAGTGCCGCTCAGCCTAGGGCACTGAGGCAGATATGCATGACATGTAGACGTGAGACAACAGATTGCCTGGAGCTGTTGGAGTGCTGAGGAAATCTAGCTCTTCCAAGGAGGCGTGCAGTGTGTTGCCTTATACTTAGCAAATTGAGAGTGACTGGGAAAGGTTTCCGGGCCTGGATGTTTCTGAGCTTCCCAGTCGAGCATGCCGGTCCTCGGTGTTCGTGCAGGGAATAGGGTGCCCACGAGAGTTACTAGGTGTCTTCATAAGCGTACTAACATTCAAAGAAAGCAGAACTGCAACTCATGTCTCCAGGAAGCTGCTCCACGCTTCGGCTTCAGCAGGGCTCTTCAAGGCTTTACCTTGAGGAAACGACTCACGTCAAGTTTCCTTTCAGCTCTAGAGCGTCTCAGGTGGAGCTCCCACCCAGGCTACGAAAGCACCCTGTTGATTTAGAGAAAACTCGTTCCCTTCCCAGAACCCTGCCTACAGTGACTAGAGACCCGTCCAAAACACTGGTATTTAGGTAGCTTCAAGGCAGCATGAATGGAGCTTTCAAAATGGGAAAGCAAGCCTTGTGCCATCAGGTCTCCGTTTCCAGTGAGCACGCAGCCTACCCCCTTGTGATTTCTACCAAGTAAATATTCCCTGAAACTACACAATGGTCCCTTCCCTGAAGAATGTTTTCTTGGCACGGAGTTCTGCATGTAGCGAACTGCCTCTCCCAAGGAACGCTTTGGTAACGCTATCGGGGCTTAGGCTCTTCTAAAACCCTGCAGTGTAAGAGGAAGAACTGTGCTTTGGTTACAGCAGGAACGCAAGCCGAGTTTCTCCTCTAAGTATGGGGTCTTAAGGTATGACTTTGTAGAAGGAATGCGAAGCAGTTTTGATTTCTCAGTGCCGCTCAGCCTAGGGCATTGAGGGAATTTGCATGACATGTAGGACATGAGAGAAGAGATTACTTGGAGCTGTTGGAGTGCTGAGGAAATGTAGCTCTCCCAAGGAAGAGTGCAGTGTGTTGCCCTACACTTAGCATACACAGAGTGACTGGGAAAGGTATCCGGGCCTGGATGTTTCTTAGCAACCCAGTGGAGCCTGCCGGTACTCGGTGTTCTTGCACGGAATAGGGTGCCCAGGCGAGATCCTAGGTGTCTTGAAAAGCGTACTAATGTTAAAAGAAAGGAGAACTGCAACTCATGTCTCAAGGAAACTTCTCCACGTGCCGCTTCAGCAGGGCTCTTCAACTCTTTACCTTGAGGAAAGGACTCACGTCAAGTTTCCTTGTAGCTCTAGAGCGTCTCAGGAGGAGCTCCCACCCAGGCTATGAAAGCACCCTGTTGATTTAGAGAAAACTCGTTCCCTTCCCAGAGCCCTGCCTACAGTGACTAGAAACTCGTCCAAAACACTGGTATTTAGGTAGGTTGAAGGCGGCATGAATGGACTTTCGAAATGGGAAAGCAAGCCTTGTGCCATGAGGTCCCCGTTTCCAGTGAACACGCAGCCTACCTCCCTGTGATTTCTACCAAGTTAATATACATTCTAGCGACACACTGGTCCCTTCCCTGAATAACGTGTTCTTGGCACGGAGTTCTGCATGTAGCGAACTGCCTCTCCCAAGGAATGCTCTAGTTACGCTATAGGGGCTTAGCCTCTTCTAAAACCCTGCAGTGTAAGAGGAAGAACTGTGCTTTGGTTACAGCAGGAACGCAAGGCAACTTTCTCCTGTAAGTATGGGGTCTTAAGGTATGACTTTGTAGAAGGAATGTGAAAGAGTATTGGTTTCTCAGTGCCGCTCAGCCTAGGGCACTGAGGCAGATATGCATGACATGTAGACGTGAGACAACAGATTGCCTTGAGCTGTTGGAGTGCTGAGGAAATCTAGCTCTTCCAAGGAGGCGTGCAGTGTGTTGCCTTACACTTAGCATATTGAGAGTGACTGGGAAAGGTTTCCGGGCCTGGATGTTTCTGAGCTTCCCAGTCGAGCATGCCAGTCCTCGGTCTTCGTGCAGGGAATAGGGTGCCCACGAGAGTTACTAGGTGTCTTCATAAGCGTACTAACGTTCAAAGAAAGCAGAACTGCAACTCATGTCTCCAGGAAAATGCTCCACGCTTCGGCTTCAGCAGGGCTCTTCAAGGCTTTACCTTGAGGAAACGACTCACGTCAAGTTTCCTTTGAGCTCTAGAGCGTCTCAGGTGGAGCTCCCACCCAGGCTACGAAAGCACCCTGTTGATTTAGAGAAAACTCGTTCCCTTCCCACAGCCCTGCCTACAGTGACTAGAGACCCGTCCAAAACACTGGTATTTAGGTAGCTTCAAGGCAGCATGAATGGAGCTTTCAAAATGGGAAAGCAAGCCTTGTGCCATCAGGTCTCCGTTTCCAGTGAGCACGCAGCCTACCCCCTTGTGATTTCTACCAAGTAAATATTCCCTCAAACTACACAATGGTCCCTTCCCTGAAGAATGTTTTCTTGGCACGGAGTTCTGCATGTAGCGAACTGCCTCTCCCAAGGAACGCTTTGGTAACGCTATCGGGGCTTAGGCTCTTCTAAAACCCTGCAGTGTAAGAGGAAGAACTGTGCTTTGGTTACAGGAGGAACGCAAGCCGAGTTTCTCCTGTAAGTATGGGGTCTTAAGGTATGACTTTGTAGAAGGAGTGCGAAGCAGTTTTGATTTCTCAGTGCCGCTCAGCCTAGGGCATTGAGGCAATTTGCATGACATGTAGGACGTGAGAGAACAGATTACCTGGAGCTGTTGGAGTGCTGAGGAATTGTAGCTCTCCCAAGGAAGAGTGCAGTGTGTTGCCCTACACTTAGCATACACAGAGTGACTGGGAAAGGTATCCGGGCCTGGATGTTTCTTAGCAACCCAGTGGAGCCTGCCGGTACTCGGTGTTCTTGCACGGAATAGGGTGCCCAGGCGAGATCCTAGGTGTCTTGAAAAGCGTACTAATGTTAAAAGAAAGGAGAACTGCAACTCATGTCTCAAGGAAACTTCTCCACGTTCCGCTTCATCAGGGCTCTTCAAGGCTTTACCTTGAGGAAAGGACTCACGTCAAGTTTCCTTGAGGCTCTAGAGCGTCTCAGGAGGAGCTCCCACCCAGGCTATGAAAGCACCCTGTTGATTTAGAGAAAACTCGTTCCCTTCCCAGAGCCCTGCCTACAGTGACTAGAAACTCGTCCAAAACACTGGTATTTAGGTAGGTTCAAGGCGGCATGAATGGACTTTCAAAATGGGAATGCAAGCCTTGTGCCATCAGGTCCCCGTTTCCAGTGAACACGCAGCCTACCTCCCTGTGACTTCTACCAAGTTAATATACATTCTAGCGACACACTGGTCCCTTCCCTGAATAACGTGTTCTTGGCACGGAGTTCTGCATGTAGCGAACTGCCTCTCCCAAGGAATGCTCTAGGTACGCTATAGGGGCTTAGGCTCTTCTAAAACCCTGCAGTGTAAGAGGAAGAACTGTGCTTTGGTTACAGCAGGAACGCAAGGCAACTTTCTCCTGTAAGTATGGGGTCTTAAGGTATGACTTTGTAGAAGGAATGTGAAAGAGTATTGGTTTCTCAGTGCGGCTCAGCCTAGGGCATTGAGGCAGATATGCATGACATGTAGACGTGAGACAACAGATTGCCTGGAGCTGTTGGAGTGCTGAGGAAATCTAGCTCTCCCAAGGAGGCGTGCAGTGTGTTGCCCTACCCTTAGCATATTGAGAGTGACTGGGAAAGGTTTCCGGGCCTGGATGTTTCTGAGCTTCCCAGTCGAGCATGCCGGTCCTCGGTGTTCTTGCAGGGAATAGGGTGCCCACGAGAGTTACTAAGTGTCTTCATAAGCGTACTAACGTTCAAAGAAAGCAGAACTGCAACTCATGTCTCCAGGAAACTGCTCCACGCTTTGGCTTCAGCAGGGCCCTTCAAGGCTTTACCTTGAGGAAAAGACTCACGTCAAGTTTCCTTTGAGCTCTAGAGCGTCTCAGTTGGAGCTCCCACCCAGGCTACGAAAGCACCCTGTTGATTTAGAGAAAACTCGTTCCCTTCCCACAGCCCTGCCTACAGTGACTAGAGACCCGTCCAAAACACTGGTATTTAGGTAGCTTCAAGGCAGCATGAATGGAGCTTTCAAAATGGGAAAGCAAGCCTTGTGCCATCAGGTCTCCGTTTCCAGGGAACACGCAGCCTACCCCCTTGTGATGTCTACCAAGTAAATATTCCCTCAAACTACACAATGGTCCCTTCCCTGAAGAATGTTTTCTTGGCACGGAGTTCTGCATGTAGCGAACTGCCTCTCCCAAGGAACGCTTTGGTAACGCTATCGGGGCTTAGGCTCTTCTAAAACCCTGCAGTGTAAGAGGAAGAACTGTGCTTTGGTTACAGCAGGAACGCAAAGCAACTTTCTCCTGTAAGTATGGGGTCTTAAGGTATGACTTTGTAGAAGGAATGTGAAAGAGTATTGGTTTCTCAGTGCCGCTCAGCCTAGGGCACTGAGGCAGATATGCATGACATGTAGACGTGAGACAACAGATTGCCTGGAGCTGTTGGAGTGCTGAGGAAATCTAGCTCTTCCAAGGAGGCGTGCAGTGTGTTGCCTTATACTTAGCAAATTGAGAGTGACTGGGAAAGGTTTCCGGGCCTGGATGTTTCTGAGCTTCCCAGTCGAGCATGCCGGTCCTCGGTGTTCGTGCAGGGAATAGGGTGCCCACGAGAGTTACTAGGTGTCTTCATAAGCGTACTAACATTCAAAGAAAGCAGAACTGCAACTCATGTCTCCAGGAAGCTGCTCCACGCTTCGGCTTCAGCAGGGCTCTTCAAGGCTTTACCTTGAGGAAACGACTCACGTCAAGTTTCCTTTCAGCTCTAGAGCGTCTCAGGTGGAGCTCCCACCCAGGCTACGAAAGCACCCTGTTGATTTAGAGAAAACTCGTTCCCTTCCCAGAACCCTGCCTACAGTGACTAGAGACCCGTCCAAAACACTGGTATTTAGGTAGCTTCAAGGCAGCATGAATGGAGCTTTCAAAATGGGAAAGCAAGCCTTGTGCCATCAGGTCTCCGTTTCCAGTGAGCACGCAGCCTACCCCCTTGTGATTTCTACCAAGTAAATATTCCCTGAAACTACACAATGGTCCCTTCCCTGAAGAATGTTTTCTTGGCACGGAGTTCTGCATGTAGCGAACTGCCTCTCCCAAGGAACGCTTTGGTAACGCTATCGGGGCTTAGGCTCTTCTAAAACCCTGCAGTGTAAGAGGAAGAACTGTGCTTTGGTTACAGCAGGAACGCAAGCCGAGTTTCTCCTCTAAGTATGGGGTCTTAAGGTATGACTTTGTAGAAGGAATGCGAAGCAGTTTTGATTTCTCAGTGCCGCTCAGCCTAGGGCATTGAGGGAATTTGCATGACATGTAGGACATGAGAGAAGAGATTACTTGGAGCTGTTGGAGTGCTGAGGAAATGTAGCTCTCCCAAGGAAGAGTGCAGTGTGTTGCCCTACACTTAGCATACACAGAGTGACTGGGAAAGGTATCCGGGCCTGGATGTTTCTTAGCAACCCAGTGGAGCCTGCCGGTACTCGGTGTTCTTGCACGGAATAGGGTGCCCAGGCGAGATCCTAGGTGTCTTGAAAAGCGTACTAATGTTAAAAGAAAGGAGAACTGCAACTCATGTCTCAAGGAAACTTCTCCACGTGCCGCTTCAGCAGGGCTCTTCAACTCTTTACCTTGAGGAAAGGACTCACGTCAAGTTTCCTTGTAGCTCTAGAGCGTCTCAGGAGGAGCTCCCACCCAGGCTATGAAAGCACCCTGTTGATTTAGAGAAAACTCGTTCCCTTCCCAGAGCCCTGCCTACAGTGACTAGAAACTCGTCCAAAACACTGGTATTTAGGTAGGTTGAAGGCGGCATGAATGGACTTTCGAAATGGGAAAGCAAGCCTTGTGCCATGAGGTCCCCGTTTCCAGTGAACACGCAGCCTACCTCCCTGTGATTTCTACCAAGTTAATATACATTCTAGCGACACACTGGTCCCTTCCCTGAATAACGTGTTCTTGGCACGGAGTTCTGCATGTAGCGAACTGCCTCTCCCAAGGAATGCTCTAGTTACGCTATAGGGGCTTAGCCTCTTCTAAAACCCTGCAGTGTAAGAGGAAGAACTGTGCTTTGGTTACAGCAGGAACGCAAGGCAACTTTCTCCTGTAAGTATGGGGTCTTAAGGTATGACTTTGTAGAAGGAATGTGAAAGAGTATTGGTTTCTCAGTGCCGCTCAGCCTAGGGCACTGAGGCAGATATGCATGACATGTAGACGTGAGACAACAGATTGCCTTGAGCTGTTGGAGTGCTGAGGAAATCTAGCTCTTCCAAGGAGGCGTGCAGTGTGTTGCCTTACACTTAGCATATTGAGAGTGACTGGGAAAGGTTTCCGGGCCTGGATGTTTCTGAGCTTCCCAGTCGAGCATGCCAGTCCTCGGTCTTCGTGCAGGGAATAGGGTGCCCACGAGAGTTACTAGGTGTCTTCATAAGCGTACTAACGTTCAAAGAAAGCAGAACTGCAACTCATGTCTCCAGGAAAATGCTCCACGCTTCGGCTTCAGCAGGGCTCTTCAAGGCTTTACCTTGAGGAAACGACTCACGTCAAGTTTCCTTTGAGCTCTAGAGCGTCTCAGGTGGAGCTCCCACCCAGGCTACGAAAGCACCCTGTTGATTTAGAGAAAACTCGTTCCCTTCCCACAGCCCTGCCTACAGTGACTAGAGACCCGTCCAAAACACTGGTATTTAGGTAGCTTCAAGGCAGCATGAATGGAGCTTTCAAAATGGGAAAGCAAGCCTTGTGCCATCAGGTCTCCGTTTCCAGTGAGCACGCAGCCTACCCCCTTGTGATTTCTACCAAGTAAATATTCCCTCAAACTACACAATGGTCCCTTCCCTGAAGAATGTTTTCTTGGCACGGAGTTCTGCATGTAGCGAACTGCCTCTCCCAAGGAACGCTTTGGTAACGCTATCGGGGCTTAGGCTCTTCTAAAACCCTGCAGTGTAAGAGGAAGAACTGTGCTTTGGTTACAGGAGGAACGCAAGCCGAGTTTCTCCTGTAAGTATGGGGTCTTAAGGTATGACTTTGTAGAAGGAGTGCGAAGCAGTTTTGATTTCTCAGTGCCGCTCAGCCTAGGGCATTGAGGCAATTTGCATGACATGTAGGACGTGAGAGAACAGATTACCTGGAGCTGTTGGAGTGCTGAGGAATTGTAGCTCTCCCAAGGAAGAGTGCAGTGTGTTGCCCTACACTTAGCATACACAGAGTGACTGGGAAAGGTATCCGGGCCTGGATGTTTCTTAGCAACCCAGTGGAGCCTGCCGGTACTCGGTGTTCTTGCACGGAATAGGGTGCCCAGGCGAGATCCTAGGTGTCTTGAAAAGCGTACTAATGTTAAAAGAAAGGAGAACTGCAACTCATGTCTCAAGGAAACTTCTCCACGTTCCGCTTCATCAGGGCTCTTCAAGGCTTTACCTTGAGGAAAGGACTCACGTCAAGTTTCCTTGAGGCTCTAGAGCGTCTCAGGAGGAGCTCCCACCCAGGCTATGAAAGCACCCTGTTGATTTAGAGAAAACTCGTTCCCTTCCCAGAGCCCTGCCTACAGTGACTAGAAACTCGTCCAAAACACTGGTATTTAGGTAGGTTCAAGGCGGCATGAATGGACTTTCAAAATGGGAATGCAAGCCTTGTGCCATCAGGTCCCCGTTTCCAGTGAACACGCAGCCTACCTCCCTGTGACTTCTACCAAGTTAATATACATTCTAGCGACACACTGGTCCCTTCCCTGAATAACGTGTTCTTGGCACGGAGTTCTGCATGTAGCGAACTGCCTCTCCCAAGGAATGCTCTAGGTACGCTATAGGGGCTTAGCCTCTTCTAAAACCCTGCAGTGTAAGAGGAAGAACTGTGCTTTGGTTACAGCAGGAACGCAAGGCAACTTTCTCCTGTAAGTATGGGGTCTTAAGGTATGACTTTGTAGAAGGAATGTGAAAGAGTATTGGTTTCTCAGTGCGGCTCAGCCTAGGGCATTGAGGCAGATATGCATGACATGTAGACGTGAGACAACAGATTGCCTGGAGCTGTTGGAGTGCTGAGGAAATCTAGCTCTCCCAAGGAGGCGTGCAGTGTGTTGCCCTACCCTTAGCATATTGAGAGTGACTGGGAAAGGTTTCCGGGCCTGGATGTTTCTGAGCTTCCCAGTCGAGCATGCCGGTCCTCGGTGTTCTTGCAGGGAATAGGGTGCCCACGAGAGTTACTAAGTGTCTTCATAAGCGTACTAACGTTCAAAGAAAGCAGAACTGCAACTCATGTCTCCAGGAAACTGCTCCACGCTTTGGCTTCAGCAGGGCCCTTCAAGGCTTTACCTTGAGGAAAAGACTCACGTCAAGTTTCCTTTGAGCTCTAGAGCGTCTCAGTTGGAGCTCCCACCCAGGCTACGAAAGCACCCTGTTGATTTAGAGAAAACTCGTTCCCTTCCCACAGCCCTGCCTACAGTGACTAGAGACCCGTCCAAAACACTGGTATTTAGGTAGCTTCAAGGCAGCATGAATGGAGCTTTCAAAATGGGAAAGCAAGCCTTGTGCCATCAGGTCTCCGTTTCCAGGGAACACGCAGCCTACCCCCTTGTGATGTCTACCAAGTAAATATTCCCTCAAACTACACAATGGTCCCTTCCCTGAAGAATGTTTTCTTGGCACGGAGTTCTGCATGTAGCGAACTGCCTCTCCCAAGGAACGCTTTGGTAACGCTATCGGGGCTTAGGCTCTTCTAAAACCCTGCAGTGTAAGAGGAAGAACTGTGCTTTGGTTACAGGAGGAACGCAAGCCGAGTTTCTCCTCTAAGTATGGGGTCTTAAGGTATGACTTTGTAGAAGGAATGCGAAGCAGTTTTGATTTCTCAGTGCCGCTCAGCCTAGGGCATTGAGGCAATTTGCATGACATGTAGGACGTGAGAGAACAGATTACCTGGAGCTGTTGGAGTGCTGAGGAAATGTAGCTCTCCCAAGGAAGAGTGCAGTGTGTTGCCCTACACTTAGCATACACAGAGTGACTGGGAAAGGTATCCGGGCCTGGATTTTTCTTAGCAACCCAGTGGAGCCTGCCGGTACTCGGTGTTCTTGCACGGAATAGGGTGCCCAGGCGAGATCCTAGGTGTCTTGAAAAGCGTACTAATGTTAAAAGAAAGGAGAACTGCAACTCATGTCTCAAGGAAACTTCTCCACGTGCCGCTTCAGCAGGGCTCTTCAAGGCTTTACCTTGAGGAAAGGACTCACGTCAAGTTTCCTTGAGGCTCTAGAGCGTCTCAGGAGGAGCTCCCACCCAGGCTATGAAAGCACCCTGTTGATTTAGAGAAAACTCGTTCCCTTCCCAGAGCCCTGCCTACAGTGACTAGAAACTCGTCCAAAACTCTGGTATTTAGGTAGGTTCAAGGCGGCATGAATGGAGCTTTCAAAATGGGAAAGCAAGCCTTGTGCCATCAGGTCTCCGTTTCCAGTGAGCACGCAGCCTACCCCCTTGTGATGTCTACCAAGTAAATATTCCCTCAAACTACACAATGGTCCCTTCCCTGAAGAATGTTTTCTTGGCACGGAGTTCTGCATGTAGCGAACTGCCTCTCCCAAGGAACGCTTTGGTAACGCTTTCGGTGCTTAGGCTCTTCTAAAACCCTGCAGTGTAAGAGGAAGAACTGTGCTTTGGTTACAGGAGGAATGCAAGCCAACTTTCTCCTGTAAGTATGGGGTCTTAAGGTATGACTTTGTAGAAGGAATGTGAAACAGTATTGGTTACTCAGTGCCGCTCAGCCTAGGGCATTGATGCAGATATGCATGACATGTAGACGTGAGACAACAGATTGCCTGGAGCTGTTGGAGTGCCGAGGAAATCTAGCTCTCCCAAGGAGGCGTGCAGTGTGTTGCCCTACACTTAGCATATTGAGAGTGACTGGGAAAGGTTTCCGGGCCTGGATGTTTCTGAGCTTCCCAGTCGAGCATGCCGGTCCTCGGTGTTCTTGCAGGGAATAGGGTGCCCACGGGAGTTACTAGGTGTCTTCATAAGCGTACTAACGTTCAAAGAAAGCAGAACTGCAACTCATGTCTCCAGGAAACTGCTCCACGCTTCGGCTTCAGCAGGGCTCTTCAAGGCTTTACCTTGAGGAAACGACTCACGTCAAGTTTCCTTTGAGCTCTAGAGCGTCTCAGGTGGAGCTCCCACCCAGGCTACGAAAGCACCCTGTTGATTTAGAGAAAACTCGTTCCCTTCCCACAGCCCTGCCTACAGTGACTAGAGACCCGTCCAAAACACTGGTATTTAGGTAGCTTCAAGGCAGCATGAATGGAGCTTTCAAAATGGGAAAGCAAGCCTTGTGCCATCAGGTCTCCGTTTCCAGTGAGCACGCAGCCTACCCCCTTGTGATTTCTACCAAATAAATATTCCCTCAAACTACACAATGGTCCCTTCCCTGAAGAATGTTTTCTTGGCACGGAGTTCTGCATGTAGCGAACTGCCTCTCCCAAGGAACGCTTTGGTAACGCTATCGGGGCTTAGGCTCTTCTAAAACCCTGCAGTGTAAGAGGAAGAACTGTGCTTTGGTTACAGGAGGAACGCAAGCCGAGTTTCTCCTGTAAGTATGGGGTCTTAAGGTATGACTTTGTAGAAGGAATGCGAAGCAGTTTTGATTTCTCAGTGCCACTCAGCCTAGGGCATTGAGGGAATTTGCATGACATGTAGGACATGAGAGAACAGATTACTTGGAGCTGTTGGAATGCTGAGGAAATGTAGCTCTCCCAAGGAAGAGTGCAGTGTGTTGCCCTACACTTAGCATACACAGAGTGACTGGGAAAGGTATCCGGGCCTGGATGTTTCTTAGCAACCCAGTGGAGCCTTCCGGTACTCGGTGTTCTTGCACGGAATAGGGTGCCCAGGCGAGATCCTAGGTGTCTTGAAAAGCGTAGTAACGTTAAAAGAAAGGAGAACTGCAACTCATGTCTCAAGGAAACTTCTCCACGTGCCGCTTCAGCAGGGCTATTCAAGGCTTTACCTTGAGGAAAGGACTCACGTCAAGTTTCCTTGTAGCTCTAGAGCGTCTCAGGAGGAGCTCCCACCCAGGCTATGAAAGCACCCTGTTGATTTAGAGAAAACTCGTTCCCTTCCCAGAGCCCTGCCTACAGTGACTAGAAACTCGTCCAAAACACTGGTATTTAGGTAGGTTCAAGGCGGCATGAATGGAGCTTTCAAAATGGGAAAGCAAGCCTTGTGCCATCAGGTCCCCGTTTCCAGTGAACACGCAGCCTACCTCCCTGTGATTTCTACCAAGTTAATATACATTCTAGCGACACACTGGTCCCTTCCCTGAATAACGTGTTCTTGGCACGGAGTTCTGCATGTAGCGAACTGCCTCTCCCAAGGAATGCTCTAGGTACGCTATAGGGGCTTAGCCTCTTCTAAAACCCTGCAGTGTAAGAGGAAGAACTGTGCTTTGGTTACAGCAGGAACGCAAGGCAACTTTCTCCTGTAAGTATGGGGTCTTAAGGTATGACTTTGTAGAAGGAATGTGAAAGAGTATTGGTTTCTCAGTGCGGCTCAGCCTAGGGCATTGAGGCAGATATGCATGACATGTAGACGTGAGACAACAGATTGCCTGGAGCTGTTGGAGTGCTGAGGAAATCTAGCTCTCCCAAGGAGGCGTGCAGTGTGTTGCCCTACCCTTAGCATATTGAGAGTGACTGGGAAAGGTTTCCGGGCCTGGATGTTTCTGAGCTTCCCAGTCGAGCATGCCGGTCCTCGGTGTTCTTGCAGGGAATAGGGTGCCCACGAGAGTTACTAGGTGTCTTCATAAGCGTACTAACGTTCAAAGAAAGCAGAACTGCAACTCATGTCTCCAGGAAACTGCTCCACGCTTCGGCTTCAGCAGGGCCCTTCAAGGCTTTACCTGGAGGAAATGACTCACGTCAAGTTTCCTTTGAGCTCTAGAGCGTCTCAGTTGGAGCTCCCACCCAGGCTACGAAAGCACCCTGTTGATTTAGAGAAAACTCGTTCCCTTCCCACAGCCCTGCCTACAGTGACTAGAGACCCGTCCAAAACACTGGTATTTAGGTAGCTTCAAGGCAGCATGAATGGAGCTTTCAAAATGGGAAAGCAAGCCTTGTGCCATCAGGTCTCCGTTTCCAGGGAACACGCAGCCTACCCCCTTGTGATGTCTACCAAGTAAATATTCCCTCAAACTACACAATGGTCCCTTCCCTGAAGAATGTTTTCTTGGCACGGAGTTCTGCATGTAGCGAACTGCCTCTCCCAAGGAACGCTTTAGTAACGCTATCGGGGCTTAGGCTCTTCTAAAACCCTGCAGTGTAAGAGGAAGAACTGTGCTTTGGTTACAGCAGGAACGCAAGCCAACTTTCTCCTGTAAGTATGGGGTCGTAAGGTATGACTTTGTAGAAGGAATGTGAAAGTGAATTGGTTTCTCAGTGCCGCTCAGCCTAGGGCACTGAGGCAGATATGCATGACATGTAGATGTGAGACAACAGATTGCCTGGAGCTGTTGGAGTGCTGAGGAAATCTAGCTCTCCCAAGGAGGCGTGCAGTGTGTTGCCCTACACTTAGCATATTGAGAGTGACTGGGAAAGGTTTCCGGGCCTGGATGTTTCTGAGCTTCCCAGTCGAGCATGCCGGTCCTCGGTGTTCTTGCAGGGAATAGGGTGCCCACGAGAGTTACTAGGTGTCTTCATAAGCGTACTAACGTTCAAAGAAAGCAGAACTGCAACTCATGTCTCCAGGAAACTGCTCCACGCTTCGGCTTCAGCAGGGCTCTTCAAGGCTTTACCTTGAGGAAACGACTCATGTCAAGTTTCCTTTGAGCTCTAGAGCTTCTAGGTGGAGCTCCAACCCAGGCTACGAAAGCACCCTGTTGATTTAGAGAAAACTCGTTCCCTTCCCAGAGCCCTGCCTACAGTGACTAGAGACCCGTCCAAAACACTGGTATTTAGGTAGCTTCAAGGCAGCATGAATGGAGCTTTCAAAATGGGAAGGCAAGCCTTGTGCCATCAGGGCTCCGTTTCCAGGGAACACGCAGCCTACCCCCTTGTGATGTCTACCAAGTAAATATTCCCTCAAACTACACAATGGTCCCTTCCCTGAAGAATGTTTTCTTGGCACGGAGTTCTGCATGTAGCGAACTGCCTCTCCCAAGGAACGCTTTGGTAACGCTATCGGGGCTTAGGCTCTTCTAAAACCCTGCAGTGTAAGAGGAAGAACTGTGCTTTGGTTACAGGAGGAACGCAAGCCGAGTTTCTCCTCTAAGTATGGGGTCTTAAGGTATGACTTTGTAGAAGGAATGCGAAGCAGTTTTGATTTCTCAGTGCCGCTCAGCCTAGGGCATTGAGGCAATTTGCATGACATGTAGGACGTGAGAGAACAGATTACCTGGAGCTGTTGGAGTGCTGAGGAAATGTAGCTCTCCCAAGGAAGAGTGCAGTGTGTTGCCCTACACTTAGCATACACAGAGTGACTGGGAAAGGTATCCGGGCCTGGATGTTTCTTAGCAACCCAGTGGAGCCTGCCGGTACTCGGTGTTCTTGCATGGAATAGGGTGCCCAGGCGAGATCCTAGGTGTCTTGAAAAGCGTAGTAACGTTAAAAGAAAGGAGAACTGCAACTCCTGTCTCAAGGAAACTTCTCCACGTGCCGCTTCAGCAGGGCTCTTCAAGGCTTTACCTTGAGGAAAGGACTCACGTCAAGTTTCCTTGAGGCTCTAGAGCGTCTCAGGAGGAGCTCCCACCCAGGCTATGAAAGCACCCTGTTGATTTAGAGAAAACTCGTTCCCTTCCCAGAGCCCTGCCTACAGTGACTAGAAACTCGTCCAAAACTCTGGTATTTAGGTAGGTTCAAGGCGGCATGAATGGAGCTTTCAAAATGGGAAAGCAAGCCTTGTGCCATCAGGTCTCCGTTTCCAGTGAGCACGCAGCCTACCCCCTTGTGATGTCTACCAAGTAAATATTCCCTCAAACTACACAATGGTCCCTTCCCTGAAGAATGTTTTCTTGGCACGGAGTTCTGCATGTAGCGAACTGCCTCTCCCAAGGAACGCTTTGGTAACGCTTTCGGTGCTTAGGCTCTTCTAAAACCCTGCAGTGTAAGAGGAAGAACTGTGCTTTGGTTACAGGAGGAATGCAAGCCAACTTTCTCCTGTAAGTATGGGGTCTTAAGGTATGACTTTGTAGAAGGACTGTGAAACAGTATTGGTTACTCAGTGCCGCTCAGCCTAGGGCATTGAGGCAGATATGCATGACATGTAGACGTGAGACAACAGATTGCCTGGAGCTGTTGGAGTGCTGAGGAAATCTAGCTCTCCCAAGGAGGCGTGCAGTGTGTTGCCCTACACTTAGCATACACAGAGTGACTGGGAAATGTTTCCGGGCCTTCTTGTTTATGAGCTTCCCAGTCGAGCATGCCGGTCCTCGGTGTTCTTGCAGGGAATAGGGTGCCCACGGGAGTTACTAGGTGTCTTCATAAGCGTACTAACGTTCAAAGAAAGCAGAACTGCAACTCGTGTCTCCAGGAAACTGCTCCACGCTTTGGCTTCAGCAGGGCTCTTCAAGGCTTTACCTTGAGGAAACGACTCACGTCAAGTTTCCTTTGAGCTCTAGAGCTTCTAGGTGGAGCTCCCACCAGGCTACGAAAGCACCCTGTTGATTTCGAGAAAACTCGTTCCCTTCCCAGAGCCCTGCCTACAGTGACTAGAAACTCGTCCAAAACACTGGTATTTAGGTAGGTTCAAGGCGGCATGAATGGAGCTTTCAAAATGGGATAGCAAGCCTTGTGCCATCAGGTCCCCGTTTCCAGTGAACACGCAGCCTACCTCCTTGTGATTTCTACCAAGTTAATATACACTCTAGAGACACACTGGTCCCTTCCCTGAAAAACGTGTTCTTGGCACGGAGTTCTGCATGTAGCGAACTGCCTCTCCCAAGGAATGCTCTAGGTACGCTATAGGGGCTTAGCCTCTTCTAAAACCCTGCAGTGTAAGAGGAAGAACTGTGCTTTGGTTACAGCAGGAACGCAAGGCAACTTTCTCCTGTAAGTATGGGGTCTTAAGGTATGACTTTGTAGAAGGAATGTGAAAGAGTATTGGTTACTCAGTGCCACTCAGCCTAGGGCATTGAGGCAGATATGCATGACATGTAGACGTGAGACAACAGATTGCCTGGAGCTGTTGGAGTGTTGAGGAAATCTAGCTCTCCCAAGGAGGCGTGCAGTGTGTTGCCCTACACTTAGCATATTGAGAGTGACTGGGAAAGGTTTCCGGGCCTGGATGTTTCTGAGCTTCCCAGTCGAGCATGCCGGTCCTCGGTCTTCGTGCAGGGAATAGGGTGCCCACGAGAGTTACTAGGTGTCTTCATAAGCGTACTAACGTTCAAAGAAAGCAGAACTGCAACTCATGTCTCCAGGAAACTGCTCCACGCTTCGGCTTCAGCAGGGCTCTTCAAGGCTTTACCTTGAGGAAACGACTCACGTCAAGTTTCCTTTGAGCTCTAGAGCGTCTCAGGTGGAGCTCCCACCCAGTCTACGAAAGCACCCTGTTGATTTAGAGAAAACTCGTTCCCTTCCCACAGCCCTGCCTACAGTGACTAGAGACCCGTCCAAAACACTGGTATTTAGGTAGCTTCAAGGCAGCATGAATGGAGCTTTCAAAATGGGAAAGCAAGCCTTGTGCCATCAGGTCTCCGTTTCCAGGGAACACGCAGCCTACCCCCTTGTGATGTCTACCAAGTAAATATTCCCTCAAACTACACAATGGTCCCTTCCCTGAAGAATGTTTTCTTGGCACGGAGTTCTGCATGTAGCGAACTGCCTCTCCCAAGGAACGCTTTGGTAACGCTTTCGGTGCTTAGGCTCTTCTAAAACCCTGCAGTGTAAGAGGAAGAACTGTGCTTTGGTTACAGGAGGAACGCAAGCCGAGTTTCTCCTGTAAGTATGGGGTCTTAAGGTATGACTTTGTAGAAGGAATGCGAAGCAGTTTTGATTTCTCAGTGCCGCTCAGCCTAGGGCATTGAGGCAATTTGCATGACATGTAGGACGTGAGAGAACAGATTACCTGGAGCTGTTGGAGTGCTGAGGAAATGTAGCTCTCCCAAGGAAGAGTGCAGTGTGTTGCCCTACACTTAGCATACACAGAGTGACTGGGAAAGGTATCCGGGCCTGGATGTTTCTTAGCAACCCAGTGGAGCCTGCCGGTACTCGGTGTTCTTGCACGGAATAGGGTGCCCAGGCGAGATCCTAGGTGTCTTGAAAAGCGTAGTAACGTTAAAAGAAAGGAGAACTGCAACTCATGTCTCAAGGAAACTTCTCCACGTGCCGCTTCAGCAGGGCTCTTCAAGGCTTTACCTTGAGGAAAGGACTCACGTCAAGTTTCCTTGTAGCTCTAGAGCGTCTCAGGAGGAGCTCCCACCCAGGCTACGAAAGCACCCTGTTGATTTAAAGAAAACTCGTTCCCTTCCCAGAGCCCTGCCTACAGTGACTAGAAACTCGTCCAAAACACTGGTATTTAGGTAGGTTCAAGGCGGCATGAATGGAGCTTTCAAAATGCGAAAGCAAGCCTTGTGCCATCAGGTCCCCGTTTCCAGTGAACACGCAGCCTACCTCCCTGTGATTTCTACCAAGTTAATATACATTCTAGCGACACACTGGTCCCTTCCCTGAATAACGTGTTCTTGGCACGGAGTTCTGCATGTAGCGAACTGCCTCTCCCAAGGAATGCTCTAGGTACGCTATAGGGGCTTAGCCTCTTCTAAAACCCTGCAGTGTAAGAGGAAGAACTGTGCTTTGGTTACAGCAGGAACGCAAGGCAACTTTCTCCTGTAAGTATGGGGTCTTAAGGTATGACTTTGTAAAAGGAATGTGAAAGAGTATTGGTTTCTCAGTGTGGCTCAGCCTAGGGCATTGAGGCAGATATGCATGACATGTAGACGTGAGACAACAGATTGCCTGGAGCTGTTGGAGTGCTGAGGAAATCTAGCTCTCCCAAGGAGGCGTGCAGTGTGTTGCCCTACCCTTAGCATATTGAGAGTGACTGGGAAAGGTTTCCGGGCCTAGATGTTTCTGAGCTTCACAGTCGAGCATGCCGGTCCTCGGTGTTCTTGCAGGGAATAGGGTGCCCACGAGAGTTACTAGGTGTCTTTATAAGCGTACTAACGTTCAAAGAAAGCAGAACTGCAACTCATGTCTCCAGGAAACTGCTCCACGCTTCGGCTTCAGCAGGGCCCTTCAAGGCTTTACCTTGAGGAAACGACTCACGTCAAGTTTCCTTTGAGCTCTAGAGCGTCTCAGTTGGAGCTCCCACCCAGGCTACGAAAGCACCCTGTTGATTTAGAGAAAACTCGTTCCCTTCCCACAGCCCTGCCTACAGTGACTAGAGACCCGTCCAAAACACTGGTATTTAGGTAGCTTCAAGGCAGCATGAATGGAGCTTTCAAAATGGGAAAGCAAGCCTTGTGCCATCAGGTCTCCGTTTCCAGGGAACACGCAGCCTACCCCCTTGTGATGTCTACCAAGTAAATATTCCCTCAAACTACACAATGGTCCCTTCCCTGAAGAATGTTTTCTTGGCACGGAGTTCTGCATGTAGCGAACTGCCTCTCCCAAGGAACGCTTTGGTAAGGCTATCGGGGCTTAGGCTCTTCTAAAACCCTGCAGTGTAAGAGGAAGAACTGTGCTTTGGTTACAGGAGGAACGCAAGCCGAGTTTCTCCTGTAAGTATGGGGTCTTAAGGTATGACTTTGTAGAAGGAATGCAAAGCAGTTTTGATTTCTCAGTGCCGCTCAGCCTAGGGCATTGAGGCAATTTGCATGACATGTAGGACGTGAGAGAACAGATTACCTGGAGCTGTTGGAGTGCTGAGGAAATGTAGCTCTCCCAAGGAAGAGTGCAGTGTGTTGCCCTACACTTAGCATACACAGAGTGACTGGGAAAGGTATCCGGGCCTGGATGTTTCTTAGCAACCCAGTGGAGCCTGCCGGTACTCGGTGTTCTTGCACGGAATAGGGTGCCCAGGCGAGATCCTAGGTGTCTTGAAAAGCGTAGTAACGTTAAAAGAAAGGAGAACTGCAACTCCTGTCTCAAGGAAACTTCTCCACGTGCCGCTTCAGCAGGGCTCTTCAAGGCTTTACCTTGAGGAAAGGACTCACGTCAAGTTTCCTTGAGGCTCTAGAACGTCTCAGGAGGAGCTCCCACCCAGGCTATGAAAGCACCCTGTTGATTTAGAGAAAACTCGTTCCCTTCCCAGAGCCCTGCCTACAGTGACTAGAAACTCGTCCAAAACTCTGGTATTTAGGTAGGTTCAAGGCGGCATGAATGGAGCTTTCAAAATGGGAAAGCAAGCCTTGTGCCATCAGGTCTCCGTTTCCAGTGAGTACGCAGCCTACCCTCTTGTGATGTCTACCAAGTAAATATTCCCTCAAACTACACAATGGTCCCTTCCCTGAAGAATGTTTTCTTGGCACGGAGTTCTGCATGTAGTGAACTGCCTCTCCCAAGGAACGCTTTGGTAACGCTTTCGGTGCTTAGGCTCTTCTAAAACCCTGCAGTGTAAGAGGAAGAACTGTGCTTTGGTTACAGGAGGAATGCAAGCCAACTTTCTCCTATAAGTATGGGGTCTTAAGGTATGACTTTGTAGAAGGACTGTGAAACAGTATTGGTTACTCAGTGCCGCTCAGCCTAGGGCATTGAGGCAGATATGCATGACATGTAGACGTGAGACAACAGATTGCCTGGAGCTGTTGGAGTGCTGAGGAAATCTAGCTCTCCCAAGGAGGCGTGCAGTGTGTTGCCCTACACTTAGCATACACAGAGTGACTGGGAAAGGTTTCCGGGCCTGGATGTTTCTGAGCTTCCCAGTCGAGCATGCCAGTCCTCGGTGTTCTTGCAGGGAATAGGGTGCCCACGGGAGTTACTAGGTGTCTTCATAAGCGTACTAACGTTCAAAGAAAGCAGAATTGCAACTCATGTCTCCAGGAAACTGCTCCACGCTTTGGCTTCAGCAGGGCTCTTCAAGGCTTTACCTTGAGGAAACGACTCACGTCAAGTTTCCTTTGAGCTCTAGAGCTTCTAGGTGGAGCTCCCACCAGGCTACGAAAGCACCCTGTTGATTTCGAGAAAACTCGTTCCCTTCCCAGAGCCCTGCCTACAGTGACTAGAAACTCGTCCAAAACACTGGTATTTAGGTAGGTTCAAGGCGGCATGAATGGAGCTTTCAAAATGGGAAAGCAAGCCTTGTGCCATCAGGTCCCCATTTCCAGTGAACACGCAGCCTACATCCCTGTGATTTCTACCAAGTTAATATACATTCTAGCGACACACTGGTCCCTTCCCTGAATAACGTGTTCTTGGCACGGAGTTCTGCATGTAGCGAACTGCCTCTCCCAAGGAATGCTCTAGGTACGCTATAGGGGCTTAGCCTCTTCTAAAACCCTGCAGTGTAAGAGGAAGAACTGTGCTTTGGTTACAGCAGGAACGCAAGGCAACTTTCTCCTGTAAGTATGGGGTCTTAAGGTATGACTTTGTAGAAGGAATGTGAAAGAGTATTGGTTTCTCAGTGCGGCTCAGCCTAGGGCATTGAGGCAGATATGCATGACATGTAGACGTGAGACAACAGATTGCCTGGAGCTGTTGGAGTGCTGAGGAAATCTAGCTCTCCCAAGGAGGCGTGCAGTGTGTTGCCCTACCCTTAGCATATTGAGAGTGACTGGGAAAGGTTTCCGGGCCTAGATGTTTCTGAGCTTCACAGTCGAGCATGCCGGTCCTCGGTGTTCTTGCAGGGAATAGGGTGCCCACGAGAGTTACTAGGTGTCTTTATAAGCGTACTAACGTTCAAAGAAAGCAGAACTGCAACTCATGTCTCCAGGAAACTGCTCCACGCTTCGGCTTCAGCAGGGCCCTTCAAGGCTTTACCTTGAGGAAACGACTCACGTCAAGTTTCCTTTGAGCTCTAGAGCGTCTCAGTTGGAGCTCCCACCCAGGCTACGAAAGCACCCTGTTGATTTAGAGAAAACTCGTTCCCTTCCCACAGCCCTGCCTACAGTGACTAGAGACCCGTCCAAAACACTGGTATTTAGGTAGCTTCAAGGCAGCATGAATGGAGCTTTCAAAATGGGAAAGCAAGCCTTGTGCCATCAGGTCTCCGTTTCCAGGGAACACGCAGCCTACCCCCTTGTGATGTCTACCAAGTAAATATTCCCTCAAACTACACAATGGTCCCTTCCCTGAAGAATGTTTTCTTGGCACGGAGTTCTGCATGTAGCGAACTGCCTCTCCCAAGGAACGCTTTGGTAACGCTATCGGGGCTTAGGCTCTTCTAAAACCCTGCAGTGTAAGAGGAAGAACTGTGCTTTGGTTACAGGAGGAACGCAAGCCGAGTTTCTCCTGTAAGTATGGGGTCTTAAGGTATGACATTGTAGAAGGAATGCGAAGCAGTTTTGATTTCTCAGTGCCGCTCAGCCTAGGGCATTGAGGGAATTAGCATGACATGTAGGACATGAGAGAACAGATTACTTGGAACTGTTGGAGTGCTGAGGAAATGTAGCTCTCCCAAGGAAGAGTGCAGTGTGTTGCCCTACACTTAGCATACACACAGTGACTGGGAAAGGTATCCGGGCCTGGATGTTTCTTAGCAACCCAGTGGAGCCTGCCGGTACTCGGTGTTCTTGCACGGAATAGGGTGCCCAGGCGAGATCCTAGGTGTCTTGAAAAGCGTAGTAACGTTAAAAGAAAGGAGAACTGCAACTCATGTCTCAAGGAAACTTCTCCACGTGCCGCTTCAGCAGGGCTCTTCAAGGCTTTACCTTGAGGAAAGGACTCACGTCAAGTTTCCTTGAGGCTCTAGAGCGTCTCAGGAGGAGCTCCCACCCAGGCTATGAAAGGACCCTGTTGATTTAGAGAAAACTCGTTCCCTTCCCAGAGCCCTGCCTACAGTGACTAGAAACTCGTCCAAAACACTGGTATTTAGGTAGGTTCAAGGCGGCATGAATGGAGCTTTCAAAATGGGAAAGCAAGCCTTGTGCCATCAGGTCCCCGTTTCCAGTGAACACGCAGCCTACCTCCCTGTGATTTCTACCAAGTTAATATACATTCTAGCGACACACTGGTCCCTTCCCTGAATAACGTGTTCTTGGCACGGAGTTCTGCATGTAGCGAACTGCCTCTCCCAAGGAATGCTCTAGGTACGCTATAGGGGCTTAGCCTCTTCTAAAACCCTGCAGTGTAAGAGGAAGAACTGTGCTTTGGTTACAGCAGGAATGCAAGGCAACTTTCTCCTGTAAGTATGGGGTCTTAAGGTATGACTTTGTAAAAGGAATGTGAAAGAGTATTGGTTTCTCAGTGTGGCTCAGCCTAGGGCATTGAGGCAGATATGCATGACATGTAGACGTGAGACAACAGATTGCCTGGAGCTGTTGGAGTGCTGAGGAAATCTAGCTCTCCCAAAGAGGCGTGCAGTGTGTTGCCCTACCCTTAGCATATTGAGAGTGACTGGGAAAGGTTTCCGGGCCTAGATGTTTCTGAGCTTCCCAGTCGAGCATGCCGGTCCTCGGTGTTCTTGCAGGGAATAGGGTGTCCACGAGAGTTACTAGGTGTCTTCATAAGCGTACTAACGTTCAAAGAAAGCAGAACTGCAACTCATGTCTCCAGGAAACTGCTCCACGCTTCGGCTTCAGCAGGGCCCTTCAAGGCTTTACCTTGAGGAAACGACTCACGTCAAGTTTCCTTTGAGCTCTAGAGCGTCTCAGTTGGAGCTCCCATCCAGGCTACGAAAGCACCCTGTTGATTTAGAGAAAACTCGTTCCCTTCCCACAGCCCTGCCTACAGTGACTAGAGACCCGTCCAAAACACTGGTATTTAGGTAGCTTCAAGGCAGCATGAATGGAGCTTTCAAAATGGGAAAGCAAGCCTTGTGCCATCAGGTCTCCGTTTCCAGGGAACACGCAGCCTACCCCCTTGTGATGTCTACCAAGTAAATATTCCCTCAAACTACACAATGGTCCCTTCCCTGAAGAATGTTTTCTTGGCACGGAGTTCTGCATGTAGCGAACTGCCTCTCCCAAGGAACGCTTTGGTAAGGCTATCGGGGCTTAGGCTCTTCTAAAACCCTGCAGTGTAAGAGGAAGAACTGTGCTTTGGTTACAGGAGGAACGCAAGCCGAGTTTCTCCTGTAAGTATGGGGTCTTAAGGTATGACTTTGTAGAAGGAATGCAAAGCAGTTTTGATTTCTCAGTGCCGCTCAGCCTAGGGCATTGAGGCAATTTGCATGACATGTAGGACGTGAGAGAACAGATTACCTGGAGCTGTTGGAGTGCTGAGGAAATGTAGCTCTCCCAAGGAAGAGTGCAGTGTGTTGCCCTACACTTAGCATACACAGAGTGACTGGGAAAGGTATCCGGGCCTGGATGTTTCTTAGCAACCCAGTGGAGCCTGCCGGTACTCGGTGTTCTTGCACGGAATAGGGTGCCCAGGCGAGATCCTAGGTGTCTTGAAAAGCGTAGTAACGTTAAAAGAAAGGAGAACTGCAACTCCTGTCTCAAGGAAACTTCTCCACGTGCCGCTTCAGCAGGGCTCTTCAAGGCTTTACCTTGAGGAAAGGACTCACGTCAAGTTTCCTTGAGGCTCTAGAACGTCTCAGGAGGAGCTCCCACCCAGGCTATGAAAGCACCCTGTTGATTTAGAGAAAACTCGTTCCCTTCCCAGAGCCCTGCCTACAGTGACTAGAAACTCGTCCAAAACTCTGGTATTTAGGTAGGTTCAAGGCGGCATGAATGGAGCTTTCAAAATGGGAAAGCAAGCCTTGTGCCATCAGGTCTCCGTTTCCAGTGAGCACGCAGCCTACCCCCTTGTGATGTCTACCAAGTAAATATTCCCTCAAACTACACAATGGTCCCTTCCCTGAAGAATGTTTTCTTGGCACGGAGTTCTGCATGTAGCGAACTGCCTCTCCCAAGGAACGCTTTGGTAACGCTTTCGGTGCTTAGGCTCTTCTAAAACCCTGCAGTGTAAGAGGAAGAACTGTGCTTTGGTTACAGGAGGAATGCAAGCCAACTTTCTCCTGTAAGTATGGGGTCTTAAGGTATGACTTTGTAGAAGGACTGTGAAACAGTATTGGTTACTCAGTGCCGCTCAGCCTAGGGCATTGAGGCAGATATGCATGACATGTAGACGTGAGACAACAGATTGCCTGGAGCTGTTGGAGTGCTGAGGAAATCTAGCTCTCCCAAGGAGGCGTGCAGTGTGTTGCCCTACACTTAGCATACACAGAGTGACTGGGAAAGGTTTCCGGGCCTGGATGTTTCTGAGCTTCCCAGTCGAGCATGCCAGTCCTCGGTGTTCTTGCAGGGAATAGGGTGCCCAAGGGAGTTACTAGGTGTCTTCATAAGCGTACTAACGTTCAAAGAAAGCAGAATTGCAACTCGTGTCTCCAGGAAACTGCTCCACGCTTTGGCTTCAGCAGGGCTCTTCAAGGCTTTACCTTGAGGAAACGACTCACGTCAAGTTTCCTTTGAGCTCTAGAGCTTCTAGGTGGAGCTCCCACCAGGCTACGAAAGCACCCTGTTGATTTCGAGAAAACTCGTTCCCTTCCCAGAGCCCTGCCTACAGTGACTAGAAACTCGTCCAAAACACTGGTATTTAGGTAGGTTCAAGGCGGCATGAATGGAGCTTTCAAAATGGGAAAGCAAGCCTTGTGCCATCAGGTCCCCATTTCCAGTGAACACGCAGCCTACCTCCCTGTGATTTCTACCAAGTTAATATACATTCTAGCGACACACTGGTCCCTTCCCTGAATAACGTGTTCTTGGCACGGAGTTCTGCATGTAGCGAACTGCCTCTCCCAAGGAATGCTCTAGGTACGCTATAGGGGCTTAGCCTCTTCTAAAACCCTGCAGTGTAAGAGGAAGAACTGTGCTTTGGTTACAGCAGGAACGCAAGGCAACTTTCTCCTGTAAGTATGGGGTCTTAAGGTATGACTTTGTAGAAGGAATGTGAAAGAGTATTGGTTTCTCAGTGCGGCTCAGCCTAGGGCATTGAGGCAGATATGCATGACATGTAGACGTGAGACAACAGATTGCCTGGAGCTGTTGGAGTGCTGAGGAAATCTAGCTCTCCCAAGGAGGCGTGCAGTGTGTTGCCCTACCCTTAGCATATTGAGAGTGACTGGGAAAGGTTTCCGGGCCTAGATGTTTCTGAGCTTCACAGTCGAGCATGCCGGTCCTCGGTGTTCTTGCAGGGAATAGGGTGCCCACGAGAGTTACTAGGTGTCTTTATAAGCGTACTAACGTTCTAAGAAAGCAGAACTGCAACTCATGTCTCCAGGAAACTGCTCCACGCTTCGGCTTCAGCAGGGCCCTTCAAGGCTTTACCTTGAGGAAACGACTCACGTCAAGTTTCCTTTGAGCTCTAGAGCGTCTCAGTTGGAGCTCCCACCCAGGCTACGAAAGCACCCTGTTGATTTAGAGAAAACTCGTTCCCTTCCCACAGCCCTGCCTACAGTGACTAGAGACCCGTCCAAAACACTGGTATTTAGGTAGCTTCAAGGCAGCATGAATGGAGCTTTCAAAATGGGAAAGCAAGCCTTGTGCCATCAGGTCTCCGTTTCCAGGGAACACGCAGCCTACCCCCTTGTGATGTCTACCAAGTAAATATTCCCTCAAACTACACAATGGTCCCTTCCCTGAAGAATGTTTTCTTGGCACGGAGTTCTGCATGTAGCGAACTGCCTCTCCCAAGGAACGCTTTGGTAACGCTATCGGGGCTTAGGCTCTTCTAAAACCCTGCAGTGTAAGAGGAAGAACTGTGCTTTGGTTACAGGAGGAACGCAAGCCGAGTTTCTCCTGTAAGTATGGGGTCTTAAGGTATGACATTGTAGAAGGAATGCGAAGCAGTTTTGATTTCTCAGTGCCGCTCAGCCTAGGGCATTGAGGGAATTAGCATGACATGTAGGACATGAGAGAACAGATTACTTGGAGCTGTTGGAGTGCTGAGGAAATGTAGCTCTCCCAAGGAAGAGTGCAGTGTGTTGCCCTACACTTAGCATACACAGAGTGACTGGGAAAGGTATCCGGGCCTGGATGTTTCTTAGCAACCCAGTGGAGCCTGCCGGTACTCGGTGTTCTTGCACGGAATAGGGTGCCCAGGCGAGATCCTAGGTGTCTTGAAAAGCGTAGTAACGTTAAAAGAAAGGAGAACTGCAACTCATGTCTCAAGGAAACTTCTCCACGTGCCGCTTCAGCAGGGCTCTTCAAGGCTTTACCTTGAGGAAAGGACTCACGTCAAGTTTCCTTGAGGCTCTAGAGCGTCTCAGGAGGAGCTCCCACCCAGGCTATGAAAGGACCCTGTTGATTTAGAGAAAACTCGTTCCCTTCCCAGAGCCCTGCCTACAGTGACTAGAAACTCGTCCAAAACACTGGTATTTAGGTAGGTTCAAGGCGGCATGAATGGAGCTTTCAAAATGGGAAAGCAAGCCTTGTGCCATCAGGTCCCCGTTTCCAGTGAACACGCAGCCTACCTCCCTGTGATTTCTACCAAGTTAATATACATTCTAGCGACACACTGGTCCCTTCCCTGAATAACGTGTTCTTGGCACGGAGTTCTGCATGTAGCGAACTGCCTCTCCCAAGGAATGCTCTAGGTACGCTATAGGGGCTTAGCCTCTTCTAAAACCCTGCAGTGTAAGAGGAAGAACTGTGCTTTGGTTACAGCAGGAACGCAAGGCAACTTTCTCCTGTAAGTATGGGGTCTTAAGATATGACTTTGTAAAAGGAATGTGAAAGAGTATTGGTTTCTCAGTGCGGCTCAGCCTAGGGCATTGAGGCAGATATGCATGACATGTAGACGTGAGACAACAGATTGCCGGGAGCTGTTGGAGTGCTGAGGAAATCTAGCTCTCCCAAGGAGGCGTGCAGTGTGTTGCCCTACCCTTAGCATATTGAGAGTGACTGGGAAAGGTTTCCGGGCCTAGATGTTTCTGAGCTTCCCAGTCGAGCATGCCGGTCCTCGCTGCTCTTGCAGGGAATAGGGTGCCCACGAGAGTTACTAGGTGTCTTCATAAGCGTACTAACGTTCAAAGAAAGCAGAACTGCAACTCATGTCTCCAGGAAACTGCTCCACGCTTCGGCTTCAGCAGGGCCCTTCAAGGCTTTACCTTGAGGAAACGACTCACGTCAAGTTTCCTTTGAGCTCTAGAGCGTCTCAGTTGGAGCTCCCACCCAGGCTACGAAAGCACCCTGTTGATTTAGTGAAAACTCGTTCCCTTCCCACAGCCCTGCCTACAGTGACTAGAGACCCGTCCAAAACACTGGTATTTAGGTAGCTTCAAGGCAGCATGAATGGAGCTTTCAAAATGGGAAAGCAAGCCTTGTGCCATCAGGTCTCCGTTTCCAGGGAGCACGCAGCCTACCCCCTTGTGATGTCTACCAAGTAAATATTCCCTCAAACTACACAATGGTCCCTTCCCTGAAGAATGTTTTCTTGGCACGGAGTTCTGCATGTAGCGAACTGCCTCTCCCAAGGAACGCTTTGGTAACGCTTTCGGTGCTTAGGCTCTTCTAAAACCCTGCAGTGTAAGAGGAAGAACTGTGCTTTGGTTACAGGAGGAATGCAAGCCAACTTTCTCCTGTAAGTATGGGGTCTTAAGGTATGACTTTGTAGAAGGACTGTGAAACAGTATTGGTTACTCAGTGCCGCTCAGCCTAGGGCATTGAGGCAGATATGCATGACATGTAGACGTGAGACAACAGATTGCCTGGAGCTGTTGGAGTGCTGAGGAAATCTAGCTCTCCCAAGGAGGCGTGCAGTGTGTTGCCCTACACTTAGCATACACAGAGTGACTGGGAAAGGTTTCCGGGCCTTGATGTTTCTGAGCTTCCCAGTCGAGCATGCCGGTCCTCGGTGTTCTTGCAGGGAATAGGGTGCCCACGGGAGTTACTAGATGTCTTCATAAGCGTACTAACGTTCAAAGAAAGCAGAACTGCAACTCATGTCTCCAGGAAACTGCTCCACGCTTCGGCTTCAGCAGGGCTCTTCAAGGCTTTACCTTGAGGAAACGACTCACGTCAAGTTTCCTTTGAGCTCTAGAACTTCTAGGTGGAGCTCCCACCCAGGCTACGAAAGCACCCTGTTGATTTAGAGAAAACTCGTTCCCTTCCCACAGCCCTGCCTACAGTGACTAGAGACCCGTCCAAAACACTGGTATTTAGGTAGCTTCAAGGCAGCATGAATGGAGCTTTCAAAATGGGAAAGCAAGCCTTGTGCCATCAGGTCTCCGTTTCCAGTGAGCACGCAGCCTACCCCCTTGTGATGTCTACCAAGTAAATATTCCCTCAAACTACACAATGGTCCCTTCCCTGAAGGATGTTTTCTTGGCACGGAGTTCTGCATGTAGCGAACTGCCTCTCCCAAGGAACGCTTTGGTAACGCTATCGGGGCTTAGGCTCTTCTAAAACCCTGCAGTGTAAGAGGAAGAACTGTGCTTTGGTTACAGGAGGAACGCAAGCCGAGTTTCTCCTGTAAGTATGGGGTCTTAAGGTATGACTTTGTAGAAGGAATGTGAAGCAGTTTTGATTTCTCAGTGCCGCTCAGCCTAGGGCATTGAGGCAATTTGCATGACATGTAGGACGTGAGAGAACAGATTACCTGGAGCTGTTGGAGTGCTGAGGAAATGTAGCTCTCCCAAGGAAGAGTGCAGTGTGTTGCCCTACACTTAGCATACACAGAGTGACTGGGAAAGGTATCCGGGCCTGGATGTTTCTTAGCAACCCAGTGGAGCCTGCCGGTACTCGGTGTTCTTGCACGGAATAGGGTGCCCAGGCGAGATCCTAGGTGTCTTGAAAAGCGTAGTAACGTTAAAAGAAAGGAGAACTGCAACTCATGTCTCAAGGAAACTTCTCCACGTGCCGCTTCAGCAGTGCTCTTCAAGGCTTTACCTTGAGGAAAGGACTCACGTCAAGTTTCCTTGTAGCTCTAGAGCGTCTCAGGAGGAGCTCCCACCCAGGCTACGAAAGCACCCTGTTGATTTAACGAAAACTCGTTCCCTTCCCAGAGCCCTGCCTACAGTGACTAGAAACTCGTCCAAAACACTGGTATTTAGGTAGGTTCAAGGCGGCATGAATGGAGCTTTCAAAATGGGAAAGCAAGCCTTGTGCCATCAGGTCCCCGTTTCCAGTGAACACGCAGCCTACCTCCCTGTGATTTCTACCAAGTTAATACACATTCTAGCGACACACTGGTCCCTTCCCTGAATAACGTGTTCTTGGCACGGAGTTCTGCATGTAGCGAACTGCCTCTCCCAAGGAATGCTCTAGGTACGCTATAGGGGCTTAGCCTCTTCTAAAACCCTGCAGTGTAAGAGGAAGAACTGTGCTTTGGTTACAGCAGGAACGCAAGGCAACTTTCTCCTGGAAGTATGGGGTCTTAAGGTATGACTTTGTAGAAGGAATGTGAAAGAGTATTGGTTTCTCAGTGCGGCTCAGCCTAGGGCATTGAGGCAGATATGCATGACATGTAGACGTGAGACAACAGATTGCCTGGAGCTGTTGGAGTGCTGAGGAAATCTAGCTCTCCCAAGGAGGCGTGCAGTGTGTTGCCCTACCCTTAGCATATTGAGAGTGACTGGGAAAGGTTTCCGGGCCTGGATGTTTCTGAGCTTCCCAGTCGAGCATGCCGGTCCTCGGTGTTCTTGCAGGGAATAGGGTGCCCACGGGAGTTACTAGGTGTCTTCATAAGCGTACTAACGTTCAAAGAAAGCAGAACTGCAACTCATGTCTCCAGGAAACTGCTCCACGCTTCGGCTTCAGCAGGGCCCTTCAAGGCTTTACCTTGAGGAAACGACTCACGTCAAGTTTCCTTTGAGCTCTAGAGCGTCTCAGTTGGAGCTCCCACCCAGGCTACGAAAGCACCCTGTTGATTTAGAGAAAACTCGTTCCCTTCCCACAGCCCTGCCTACAGTGACTAGAGACCCGTCCAAAACACTGGTATTTAGGTAGCTTCAAGGCAGCATGAATGGAGCTTTCAAAATGGGAAAGCAAGCCTTGTGCCATCAGGTCTCCGTTTCCAGGGAACACGCAGCCTACCCCCTTGTGATTTCTACCAAGTAAATATTCCCTCAAACTACACAATGGTCCCTTCCCTGAAGAATGTTTTCTTGGCACGGAGTTCTGCATGTAGCGAACTGCCTCTCCCAAGGAAAGCTTTGGTAACGCTATCGGGGCTTAGGCTCTTCTAAAACCCTGCAGTGTAAGAGGAAGAACTGTGCTTTGGTTACAGGAGGAACGCAAGCCGAGTTTCTCCTCTAAGTATGGGGTCTTAAGGTATGACTTTGTAGAAGGAATGCGAAGCAGTTTTGATTTCTCAGTGCCGCTCAGCCTAGGGCATTGAGGGAATTAGCATGACATGTAGGACATGAGAGAACAGATTACTTGGAGCTGTTGGAGTGCTGAGGAAATGTAGCTCTCCCAAGGAAGAGTGCAGTGTGTTGCCCTACACTTAGCATACACAGAGTGACTGGGAAAGGTATCCGGGCCTGGATGTTTCTTAGCAACCCAGTGGAGCCTGCCGGTACTCGGTGTTCTTGCACGGAATAGGGTGCCCAGGCGAGATCCTAGGTGTCTTGAAAAGCGTAGTAACGTTAAAAGAAAGGAGAACTGCAACTCATGTCTCAAGGAAACTTCTCCACGTGCCGCTTCAGCAGGGCTCTTCAAGGCTTTACCTTGAGGAAAGGACTCACGTCAAGTTTCCTTGAGGCTCTAGAGCGTCTCAGGAGGAGCTCCCACCCAGGCTATGAAAGCACCCTGTTGATTTAGAGAAAACTCATTCCCTTCCCAGAGCCCTGCCTACAGTGACTAGAAACTCGTCCAAAACACTGGTATTTAGGTAGGTTCAAGGCGGCATGAATGGAGCTTTCAAAATGGGATAGCAAGACTTGTGCCATCAGGTCTCCGTTTCCAATGAGCACGCAGCCTACCCCCTTGTGATGTCTACCAAGTAAATATTCCCTCAAACTACACAATGGTCCCTTCCCTGAAGAATGTTTTCTTGGCACGGAGTTCTGCATGTAGCGAACTGCCTCTCCCAAGGAACGCTTTGGTAACGCTTTCGGTGCTTAGGCTCTTCTAAAACCCTGCAGTGTAAGAGGAAGAACTGTGCTTTGGTTACAGGAGGAATGCAAGCCAACTTTCTCCTGTAAGTATGGGGTCTTAAGGTATGACTTTGTAGAAGGACTGTGAAACAGTATTGGTTACTCAGTGCCGCTCAGCCTAGGGCATTGAGGCAGATATGCATGACATGTAGACGTGAGACAACAGATTGCCTGGAGCTGTTGGAGTGCTGAGGAAATCTAGCTCTCCCAAGGAGGCGTGCAGTGTGTGGCCCTACACTTAGCATACACAGAGTGACTGGGAAAGGTTTCCGGGCCTTGATGTTTCTGAGCTTCCCAGTCGAGCATGCCGGTCCTCGGTGTTCTTGCAGGGAATAGGGTGCCCACGGGAGTTACTAGGTGTCTTCATAAGCGTACTAACGTTCAAAGAAAGCAGAACTGCAACTCGTGTCTCCAGGAAACTGCTCCACGCTTTGGCTTCAGCAGGGCTATTCAAGGCTTTACCTTGAGGAAACGACTCACGTCAAGTTTCCTTTGAGCTCTAGAGCTTCTAGGTGGAGCTCCCACCAGGCTACGAAAGCACCCTGTTGATTTCGAGAAAACTCGTTCCCTTCCCAGAGCCCTGCCTACAGTGACTAGAAACTCGTCCAAAACACTGGTATTTAGGTAGGTTCAAGGCGGCATGAATGGAGCTTTCAAAATGGGAAAGCAAGCCTTGTGCCATCAGGTCCCCGTTTCCAGTGAACACGCAGCCTACCTCCTTGTGATTTCTACCAAGTTAATATAGACTCTAGAGACACACTGGTCCCTTCCCTGAATAACGTGTTCTTGGCACGGAGTTCTGCATGTAGCGAACTGCCTCTCCCAAGGAATGCTCTAGGTACGCTATAGGGGCTTAGCCTCTTCTAAAACCCTGCAGTGTAAGAGGAAGAACTGTGCTTTGGTTACAGCAGGAACGCAAGGCAACTTTCTCCTGTAAGTATGGGGTCTTAAGGTATGACTTTGTAGAAGGAATGTGAAAGAGTATTGGTTACTCAGTGCCACTCAGCCTAGGGCATTGAGGCAGATATGCATGACATGTAGACGTGAGACAACAGATTGCCTGGAGCTGTTGGAGTGTTGAGGAAATCTAGCTCTCCCAAGGAGGCGTGCAGTGTGTTGCCCTACCCTTAGCATATTGAGAGTGACTGGGAAAGGTTTCCGGGCCTGGATGTTTCTGAGCTTCCCAGTCGAGCATGCCGGTCCTCGGTCTTCGTGCAGGGAATAGGGTGCCCACGAGAGTTACTAGGTGTCTTCATAAGCGTACTAACGTTCAAAGAAAGCAGAACTGCAACTCATGTCTCCAGGAAACTGCTCCACGCTTCGGCTTCAGCAGGGCTCTTCAAGGCTTTACCTTGAGGAAACGACTCACGTCAAGTTTCCTTTGAGCTCTAGAGCTTCTAGGTGGAGCTCCCACCCAGGCTACGAAAGCACCCTGTTGATTTAGAGAAAACTCGTTCCCTTCCCAGAGCCCTGCCTACAGTGACTAGAGACCCGTCCAAAACACTGGTATTTAGGTAGCTTCAAGGCAGCATGAATGGAGCTTTCAAAATGGGAAAGCAAGCCTTGTGCCATCAGGTCTCCGTTTCCAGGGAACACGCAGCCTACCCCCTTGTGATGTCTACCAAGTAAATATTCCCTCAAACTACACAATGGTCCCTTCCCTGAAGAATGTTTTCTTGGCACGGAGTTCTGCATGTAGCGAACTGCCTCTCCCAAGGAACGCTTTGGTAACGCTATCGGGGCTTAGGCTCTTCTAAAACCCTGCAGTGTAAGAGGAAGAACTGTGCTTTGGTTACAGGAGGAACGCAAGCCGAGTTTCTCCTGTAAGTATGGGGTCTTAAGGTATGACTTTGTAGAAGGAATGCGAAGCAGTTTTGATTTCTCAGTGCCGCTCAGCCTAGGGCATTGAGGCAATTTGCATGACATGTAGGACGTGAGAGAACAGATTACCTGGAGCTGTTGGAGTGCTGAGGAAATGTAGCTCTCCCAAGGAAGAGTGCAGTGTGTTGCCCTACACTTAGCATACACAGAGTGACTGGGAAAGGTATCCGGGCCTGGATGTTTCTTAGCAACCCAGTGGAGCCTGCCGGTACTCGGTGTTCTTGCACGGAATAGGGTGCCCAGGCGAGATCCTAGGTGTCTTGAAAAGCGTAGTAACGTTAAAAGAAAGGAGAACTGCAACTCATGTCTCAAGGAAACTTCTCCACGTGCCGCTTCAGCAGGGCTCTTCAAGGCTTTACCTTGAGGAAAGGACTCACGTCAAGTTTCCTTGTAGCTCTAGAGCGTCTCAGGAGGAGCTCCCACCCAGGCTACGAAAGCACCCTGTTGATTTAAAGAAAACTCGTTCCCTTCCCAGAGCCCTGCCTACAGTGACTAGAAACTCGTCCAAAACACTGGTATTTAGGTAGGTTCAAGGCGGCATGAATGGAGCTTTCAAAATGGGAAAGCAAGCCTTGTGCCATCAGGTCCCCGTTTCCAGTGAACACGCAGCCTACCTCCTTGTGATTTCTACCAAGTTAATATACACTCTAGTGACACACTGGTCCCTTCCCTGAATAACGTGTTCTTGGCACGGAGTTCTGCATGTAGCGAACTGCCTCTCCCAAGGAATGCTCTAGGTACGCTATAGGGGCTTAGCCTCTTCTAAAACCCTGCAGTGTAAGAGGAAGAACTGTGCTTTGGTTACAGCAGGAACGCAAGCCAACTTTCTCCTGTAAGTATGGGGTCGTAAGGTATGACTTTGTAGAAGGAATGTGAAAGAGTATTGGTTTCTCAGTGCCGCTCAGCCTAGGGCACTGAGGCAGATATGCATGACATGTAGATGTGAGACAACAGATTGCCTTGAGCTGTTGGAGTGCTGAGGAAATCTAGCTCTCCCAAGGAGGCGTGCAGTGTGTTGCCCTACACTTAGCATATTGAGAGTGACTGGGAAAGGTTTCCGGGCCTGGATGTTTCTGAGCTTCCCAGTCGAGCATGCCGGTCCTCGGTGTTCTTGCAGGGAATAGGGTGCCCACGGGAGTTACTAGGTGTCTTCATAAGCGTACTAACGTTCAAAGAAAGCAGAACTGCAACTCATTTCTCCAGGAAACTGCTCCACGCTTCGGCTTCAGCAGGGCTCTTCAAGGCTTTACCTTGAGGAAACGACTCACGTCAAGTTTCCTTTGAGCTCTAGACGGTCTCAGGTGGAGCTCCCACCCAGGCTACGAAAGCACCCTGTTGATTTAGAGAAAACTCGTTCCCTTCCCAGAGCCCTGCCTACAGTGACTAGAGACCCGTCCAAAACACTGGTATTTAGGTAGCTTCAAGGCAGCATGAATGGAGCTTTCAAAATGGGAAAGCAAGCCTTGTGCCATCAGGTCTCCGTTTCCAGTGAGCACGCAGCCTACCCCCTTGTGATGTCTACCAAGTAAATATTCCCTCAAACTACACAATGGTCCCTTCCCTGAAGAATGTTTTCTTGGCACGGATTTCTGCATGTAGCGAACTGCCTCTCCCAAGGAACGCTTTGGTAAGGCTATCGGGGCTTAGGCTCTTCTAAAACCCTGCAGTGTAAGAGGAAGAACTGTGCTTTGGTTACAGCAGGAACGCAAGCCAACTTTCTCCTGTAAGTATGGGGTCTTAAGGTATGACTTTGTAGAAGGAATGTGAAAGAGTATTGGTTTCTCAGTGCCGCTCAGCCTAGGGCACTGAGGCAGATATGCATGACATGTAGACGTGAGACAACAGATTGCCTGGAGCTGTTGGAGTGCTGAGGAAATCTAGCTCTTCCAAGGAGGCGTGCAGTGTGTTGCCTTACACTTAGCATATTGAGAGTGACTGGGAAAGGTTTCCGGGCCTAGATGTTTCTGAGCTTCCCAGTCGAGCATGCCGGTCCTCGGTGTTCTTGCAGGGAATAGGGTGCCCACGAGAGTTACTAGGTGTCTTCATAAGCGTACTAACAATCAAAGAAAGGAGAACTGCAACTCATGTCTCCAGGAAACTGCTCCACGCTTCGGCTTCAGCAGGGCCCTTCAAGGCTTTACCTTGAGGAAACGACTCACGTCAAGTTTCCTTTGAGCTCTAGAGCGTCTCAGTTGGAGCTCCCACCCAGGCTACGAAAGCACCCTGTTGATTTAGAGAAAACTCGTTCCCTTCCCACAGCCCTGCCTACAGTGACTAGAGACCCGTCCAAAACACTGGTATTTAGATAGCTTCAAGGCAGCATGAATGGTGCTTTCAAAATGGGAAAGCAAGCCTTGTGCCATCAGGTCTCCGTTTCCAGGGAACACGCAGCCTACCCCCTTGTGATGTCTACCAAGTAAATATTCCCTCAAACTACACAATGGTCCCTTCCCTGAAGAATGTTTTCTTGGCACGGAGTTCTGCATGTAGCGAACTGCCTCTCCCAAGGAACGCTTTGGTAACGCTATCGGGGCTTAGGCTCTTCTAAAACCCTGCAGTGTAAGAGGAAGAACTGTGCTTTGGTTACAGGAGGAACGCAAGCCGAGTTTCTCCTCTAAGTATGGGGTCTTAAGGTATGACTTTGTAGAAGGAATGCGAAGCAGTTTTGATTTCTCAGTGCCGCTCAGCCTAGGGCATTGAGGCAATTTGCATGACATGTAGGACGTGAGAGAACAGATTACCTGGAGCTGTTGGAGTGCTGAGGAAATGTAGCTCTCCCAAGGAAGGGTGCAGTGTGCTGCCCTACACTTAGCATACACAGAGTGACTGGGAAAGGTATCCGGGCCTGGATGTTTCTTAGCAACCCAGTGGAGCCTGCCGGTACTCGGTGTTCTTGCACGGAATAGGGTGCCCAGGCGAGATCCTAGGTGTCTTGAAAAGCGTAGTAACGTTAAAAGAAAGGAGAACTGCAACTCATGTCTCAAGGAAACTTCTCCACGTGCCGCTTCAGCAGGGCTCTTCAAGGCTTTACCTTGAGGAAAGGACTCACGTCAAGTTTCCTTGAGGCTCTAGAGCGTCTCAGGAGGAGCTCCCACCCAGGCTATGAAAGCACCCTGTTGATTTAGAGAAAACTCGTTCCCTTCCCAGAGCCCTGCCTACAGTGACTAGAAACTCGTCCAAAACACTGGTATTTAGGTAGGTTCAAGGCGGCATGAATGGAGCTTTCAAAATGGGAAAGCAAGCCTTGTGCCATCAGGTCCCCGTTTCCAGTGAACACGCAGCCAACCTCCCTGTGATTTCTACCAAGTTAATATACATTCTAGCGACACACTGCTCCCTTCCCTGAATAACGTGTTCTTGGCACGGAGTTCTGCATGTAGCGAACTGCCTCTCCCAAGGAATGCTCTAGGTACGCTATAGGGGCTTAGCCTCTTCTAAAACCCTGCAGTGTAAGAGGAAGAACTGTGCTTTGGTTACAGCAGGAACGCAAGGCAACTTTCTCCTGTAAGTATGGGGTCTTAAGATATGACTTTGTAAAAGGAATGTGAAAGAGTATTGGTTTCTCAGTGCGGCTCAGCCTAGGGCATTGAGGCAGATATGCATGACATGTAGACGTGAGACAACAGATTGCCTGGAGCTGTTGGAGTGCTGAGGAAATCTAGCTCTCCCAAGGAGGCGTGCAGTGTGTTGCCCTACCCTTAGCATATTGAGAGTGACTGGGAAAGGTTTCCGGGCCTAGATGTTTCTGAGCTTCCCAGTCGAGCATGCCGGTCCTTGGTGTTCTTGCAGGGAATAGTGTGCCCACGAGAGTTACTAGGTGTCTTCATAAGCGTACTAACGTTCAAAGAAAGCACAACTGCAACTCATGTCTCCAGGAAACTGCTCCACGCTTCGGCTTCAGCAGGGCCCTTCAAGGCTTTACCTTGAGGAAACGACTCACGTCAAGTTTCCTTTGAGCTCTAGAGCGTCTCAGGTGGAGCTCCCACCCAGGCTACGAAAGCACCCTGTTGATTTAGAGAAAACTCGTTCCCTTCCCACAGCCCTGCCTACAGTGACTAGAGACCCGTCCAAAACACTGGTATTTCGGTAGCTTCAAGGCAGCATGAATGGAGCTTTCAAAATGGGAAAGCAAGCCTTGTGCCATCAGGTCTCCGTTTCCAGGGAACACGCAGCCTACCCCCTTGTGATGTCTACCAAGTAAATATTCCCTCAAACTACACAATGGTCCCTTCCCTGAAGAATGTTTTCTTGGCACGGAGTTCTGCATGTAGCGAACTGCCTCTCCCAAGGAACGCTTTGGTAAGGCTATCGGGGCTTAGGCTCTTCTAAAACCCTGCAGTGTAAGAGGAAGAACTGTGCTTTGGTTACAGGAGGAACGCAAGCCGAGTTTCTCCTGTAAGTATGGGGTCTTAAGGTATGACTTTGTAGAAGGAATGCAAAGCAGTTTTGATTTCTCAGTGCCGCTCAGCCTAGGGCATTGAGGCAATTTGCATGACATGTAGGACGTGAGAGAACAGATTACCTGGAGCTGTTGGAGTGCTGAGGAAATGTAGCTCTCCCAAGGAAGAGTGCAGTGTGTTGCCCTACACTTAGCATACACAGAGTGACTGGGAAAGGTATCCGGGCCTGGATGTTTCTTAGCAACCCAGTGGAGCCTGCCGGTACTCGGTGTTCTTGCACGGAATAGGGTGCCCAGGCGAGATCCTAGGTGTCTTGAAAAGCGTAGTAACGTTAAAAGAAAGGAGAACTGCAACTCCTGTCTCAAGGAAACTTCTCCACGTGCCGCTTCAGCAGGGCTCTTCAAGGCTTTACCTTGAGGAAAGGACTCACGTCAAGTTTCCTTGAGGCTCTAGAGGGTCTCAGGAGGAGCTCCCACCCAGGCTATGAAAGCACCCTGTTGATTTAGAGAAAACTCGTTCCCTTCCCAGAGCCCTGCCTACAGTGACTAGAAACTCGTCCAAAACTCTGGTATTTAGGTAGGTTCAAGGCGGCATGAATGGAGCTTTCAAAATGGGAAAGCAAGACTTGTGCCATCAGGTCTCCGTTTCCAGTGAGCACGCAGCCTACCACCTTGTGATGTCTACCAAGTAAATATTCCCTCAAACTACACAATGGTCCCTTCCCTGAAGAATGTTTTCTTGGCACGGAGTTCTGCATGTAGCGAACTGCCTCTCCCAAGGAACGCTTTGGTAACGCTATCGGTGCTTAGGCTCTTCTAAAACCCTGCAGTGTAAGAGGAAGAACTGTGCTTTGGTTACAGGAGGAATGCAAGCCAACTTTCTCCTGTAAGTATGGGGTCTTAAGGTATGACTTTGTAGAAGGACTGTGAAACAGTATTGGTTACTCAGTGCCGCTCAGCCTAGGGCATTGAGGCAGATATGCATGACATGTAGACGTGAGACAACAGATTGCCTGGAGCTGTTGGAGTGCTGAGGAAATCTAGCTCTCCCAAGGAGGCGTGCAGTGTGTTGCCCTACACTTAGCATACACAGAGTGACTGGGAAAGGTTTCCGGGCCTGGATGTTTCTGAGCTTCCCAGTCGAGCATGCCGGTCCTCGGTGTTCTTGCAGGGAATAGGGTGCCCACGGGAGTTACTAGGTGTCTTCATAAGCGTACTAACGTTCAAAGAAAGCAGAACTGCAACTCGTGTCTCCAGGAAACTGCTCCACGCTTTGGCTTCAGCAGGGCTATTCAAGGCTTTACCTTGAGGAAACGACTCACGTCAAGTTTCCTTTGAGCTCTAGAGCTTCTAGGTGGAGCTCCCACCAGGCTACGAAAGTACCCTGTTGATTTCGAGAAAACTCGTTCCCTTCCCAGAGCCCTGCCTACAGTGACTAGAAACTCGTCCAAAACACTGGTATTTAGGTAGGTTCAAGGCGGCATGAATGGAGCTTTCAAAATGGGAAAGCAAGCCTTGTGCCATCAGGTCCCCGTTTCCAGTGAACACGCAGCCTACCTCCTTGTGATTTCTACCAAGTTAATATAGACTCTAGAGACACACTGGTCCCTTCCCTGAATAACGTGTTCTTGGCACGGAGTTCTGCATGTAGCGAACTGCCTCTCCCAAGGAATGCTCTAGGTACGCTATAGGGGCTTAGCCTCTTCTAAAACCCTGCAGTGTAAGAGGAAGAACTGTGCTTTGGTTACAGCAGGAACGCAAGGCAACTTTCTCCTGTAAGTATGGGGTCTTAAGGTATAACTTTGTAGAAGGAATGTGAAAGAGTATTGGTTACTCAGTGCCACTCAGCCTAGGGCATTGAGGCAGATATGCATGACATGTAGACGTGAGACAACAGATTGCCTGGAGCTGTTGGAGTGTTGAGGAAATCTAGCTCTCCCAAGGAGGCGTGCAGTGTGTTGCCCTACCCTTAGCATATTGAGAGTGACTGGGAAAGGTTTCCGGGCCTGGAAGTTTCTGAGCTTCCCAGTCGAGCATGCCGGTCCTCGGTCTTCGTGGAGGGAATAGGGTGCCCACGAGAGTTACTAGGTGTCTTCATAAGCGTACTAACGTTCAAAGAAAGCAGAACTGCAACTCATGTCTCCAGGAAACTGCTCCACGCTTCGGCTTCAGCAGGGCTCTTCAAGGCTTTACCTTGAGGAAACGACTCACGTCAAGTTTCCTTTGAGCTCTAGAGCTTCTAGGTGGAGCTCCCACCCAGGCTACGAAAGCACCCTGTTGATTTAGAGAAAACTCGTTCCCTTCCAAGAGCCCTGCCTACAATGACTAGAGACCCGTCCAAAACACTGGTATTTAGGTAGCTTCAAGGCAGCATGAATGGAGCTTTCAAAATGGGAAAGCAAGCCTTGTGCCATCAGGTCTCCGTTTCCAGGGAACACGCAGCCTACCCCCTTGTGATGTCTACCAAGTAAATATTCCCTCAAACTACACAATGGTCCCTTCCCTGAAGAATGTTTTCTTGGCACGGAGTTCTGCATGTAGCGAACTGCCTCTCCCAAGGAACGCTTTGGTAATGCTATCGGGGCTTAGGCTCTTCTAAAACCCTGCAGTGTAAGAGGAAGAACTGTGCTTTGGTTACAGGAGGAACGCAAGCCGAGTTTCTCCTCTAAGTATGGGGTCTTAAGGTATGACTTTGTAGAAGGAATGCGAAGCAGTTTTGATTTCTCAGTGCCGCTCAGCCTAGGGCATTGAGGGAATTAGCATGACATGTAGGACATGAGAGAACAGATTACTTGGAGCTGTTGGAGTGCTGAGGAAATGTAGCTCTCCCAAGGAAGAGTGCAGTGTGTTGCCCTACACTTAGCATACACAGAGTGACTGGGAAAGGTATCCGGGCCTGGATGTTTCTTAGCAACCCAGTGGAGCCTGCCGGTACTCGGTGTTCTTGCACGGAATAGGGTGCCCAGGCGAGATCCTAGGTGTCTTGAAAAGCGTAGTAACGTTAAAAGAAAGGAGAACTGCAACTCATGTCTCAAGGAAACTTCTCCACGTGCCGCTTCAGCAGGGCTCTTCAAGGCTTTACCTTGAGGAAAGGACTCACGTCAAGTTTCCTTGAGGCTCTAGAGCGTCTCAGGAGGAGCTCCCACCCAGGCTATGAAAGCACCCTGTTGATTTAGAGAAAACTCATTCCCTTCCCAGAGCCCTGCCTACAGTGAGTAGAAACTCGTCCAAAACACTGGTATTTAGGTAGGTTCAAGGCGGCATGAATGGAGCTTTCAAAATGGGATAGCAAGACTTGTGCCATCAGGTCTCCGTTTCCAGTGAGCACGCAGCCTACCCCCTTGTGATGTCTACCAAGTAAATATTCCCTCAAACTACACAATGGTCCCTTCCCTGAAGAATGTTTTCTTGGCACGGAGTTCTGCATGTAGCGAACTGCCTCTCCCAAGGAACGCTTTGGTAACGCTTTCGGTGCTTAGGCTCTTCTAAAACCCTGCAGTGTAAGAGGAAGAACTGTGCTTTGGTTACAGGAGGAATGCAAGCCAACTTTCTCCTGTAAGTATGGGGTCTTAAGGTATGACTTTGTAGAAGGACTGTGAAACAGTATTGGTTACTCAGTGCCGCTCAGCCTAGGGCATTGAGGCAGATATGCATGACATGTAGACGTGAGACAACAGATTGCCTGGAGCTGTTGGAGTGCTGAGGAAATCTAGCTCTCCCAAGGAGGCGTGCAGTGTGTTGCCCTACACTTAGCATACACAGAGTGACTGGGAAAGGTTTCCGGGCCTTGATGTTTCTGAGCTTCCCAGTCGAGCATGCCGGTCCTCGGTGTTCTTGCAGGGAATAGGGTGCCCACGGGAGTTACTAGGTGTCTTCATAAGCGTACTAACGTTCAAAGAAAGCAGAACTGCAACTCGTGTCTCCAGGAAACTGCTCCACGCTTTGGCTTCAGCAGGGCTATTCAAGGCTTTACCTTGAGGAAACGACTCACGTCAAGTTTCCTTTGAGCTCTAGAGCTTCTAGGTGGAGCTCCCACCAGGCTACGAAAGCACCCTGTTGATTTCGAGAAAACTCGTTCCCTTCCCAGAGCCCTGCCTACAGTGACTAGAAACTCGTCCAAAACACTGGTATTTAGGTAGGTTCAAGGCGGCATGAATGGAGCTTTCAAAATGGGAAAGCAAGCCTTGTGCCATCAGGTCCCCGTTTCCAGTGAACACGCAGCCTACCTCCTTGTGATTTCTACCAAGTTAATATAGACTCTAGAGACACACTGGTCCCTTCCCTGAATAACGTGTTCTTGGCACGGAGTTCTGCATGTAGCGAACTGCCTCTCCCAAGGAATGCTCTAGGTACGCTATAGGGGCTTAGCCTCTTCTAAAACCCTGCAGTGTAAGAGGAAGAACTGTGCTTTGGTTACAGCAGGAACGCAAGGCAACTTTCTCCTGTAAGTATGGGGTCTTAAGGTATGACTTTGTAGAAGGAATGTGAAAGAGTATTGGTTACTCAGTGCCACTCAGCCTAGGGCATTGAGGCAGATATGCATGACATGTAGACGTGAGACAACAGATTGCCTGGAGCTGTTGGAGTGTTGAGGAAATCTAGCTCTCCCAAGGAGGCGTGCAGTGTGTTGCCCTACCCTTAGCATATTGAGAGTGACTGGGAAAGGTTTCCGGGCCTGGATGTTTCTGAGCTTCCCAGTCGAGCATGCCGGTCCTCGGTCTTCGTGCAGGGAATAGGGTGCCCACGAGAGTTACTAGGTGTCTTCATAAGCGTACTAACGTTCAAAGAAAGCAGAACTGCAACTCATGTCTCCAGGAAACTGCTCCACGCTTCGGCTTCAGCAGGGCTCTTCAAGGCTTTACCTTGAGGAAACGACTCACGTCAAGTTTCCTTTGAGCTCTAGAGCTTCTAGGTGGAGCTCCCACCCAGGCTACGAAAGCACCCTGTTGATTTAGAGAAAACTCGTTCCCTTCCCAGAGCCCTGCCTACAGTGACTAGAGACCCGTCCAAAACACTGGTATTTAGGTAGCTTCAAGGCAGCATGAATGGAGCTTTCAAAATGGGAAAGCAAGCCTTGTGCCATCAGGTCTCCGTTTCCAGGGAACACGCAGCCTACCCCCTTGTGATGTCTACCAAGTAAATATTCCCTCAAACTACACAATGGTCCCTTCCCTGAAGAATGTTTTCTTGGCACGGAGTTCTGCATGTAGCGAACTGCCTCTCCCAAGGAACGCTTTGGTAACGCTATCGGGGCTTAGGCTCTTCTAAAACCCTGCAGTGTAAGAGGAAGAACTGTGCTTTGGTTACAGGAGGAACGCAAGCCGAGTTTCTCCTGTAAGTATGGGGTCTTAAGGTATGACTTTGTAGAAGGAATGCGAAGCAGTTTTGATTTCTCAGTGCCGCTCAGCCTAGGGCATTGAGGCAATTTGCATGACATGTAGGACGTGAGAGAACAGATTACCTGGAGCTGTTGGAGTGCTGAGGAAATGTAGCTCTCCCAAGGAAGAGTGCAGTGTGTTGCCCTACACTTAGCATACACAGAGTGACTGGGAAAGGTATCCGGGCCTGGATGTTTCTTAGCAACCCAGTGGAGCCTGCCGGTACTCGGTGTTCTTGCACGGAATAGGGTGCCCAGGCGAGATCCTAGGTGTCTTGAAAAGCGTAGTAACGTTAAAAGAAAGGAGAACTGCAACTCATGTCTCAAGGAAACTTCTCCACGTGCCGCTTCAGCAGGGCTCTTCAAGGCTTTACCTTGAGGAAAGGACTCACGTCAAGTTTCCTTGTAGCTCTAGAGCGTCTCAGGAGGAGCTCCCACCCAGGCTACGAAAGCACCCTGTTGATTTAAAGAAAACTCGTTCCCTTCCCAGAGCCCTGCCTACAGTGACTAGAAACTCGTCCAAAACACTGGTATTTAGGTAGGTTCAAGGCGGCATGAATGGAGCTTTCAAAATGGGAAAGCAAGCCTTGTGCCATCAGGTCCCCGTTTCCAGTGAACACGCAGCCTACCTCCTTGTGATTTCTACCAAGTTAATATACACTCTAGTGACACACTGGTCCCTTCCCTGAATAACGTGTTCTTGGCACGGAGTTCTGCATGTAGCGAACTGCCTCTCCCAAGGAATGCTCTAGGTACGCTATAGGGGCTTAGCCTCTTCTAAAACCCTGCAGTGTAAGAGGAAGAACTGTGCTTTGGTTACAGCAGGAACGCAAGCCAACTTTCTCCTGTAAGTATGGGGTCGTAAGGTATGACTTTGTAGAAGGAATGTGAAAGAGTATTGGTTTCTCAGTGCCGCTCAGCCTAGGGCACTGAGGCAGATATGCATGACATGTAGATGTGAGACAACAGATTGCCTTGAGCTGTTGGAGTGCTGAGGAAATCTAGCTCTCCCAAGGAGGCGTGCAGTGTGTTGCCCTACACTTAGCATATTGAGAGTGACTGGGAAAGGTTTCCGGGCCTGGATGTTTCTGAGCTTCCCAGTCGAGCATGCCGGTCCTCGGTGTTCTTGCAGGGAATAGGGTGCCCACGGGAGTTACTAGGTGTCTTCATAAGCGTACTAACGTTCAAAGAAAGCAGAACTGCAACTCATGTCTCCAGGAAACTGCTCCACGCTTCGGCTTCAGCAGGGCTCTTCAAGGCTTTACCTTGAGGAAACGACTCACGTCAAGTTTCCTTTGAGCTCTAGACGGTCTCAGGTGGAGCTCCCACCCAGGCTACGAAAGCACCCTGTTGATTTAGAGAAAACTCGTTCCCTTCCCAGAGCCCTGCCTACAGTGACTAGAGACCCGTCCAAAACACTGGTATTTAGGTAGCTTCAAGGCAGCATGAATGGAGCTTTCAAAATGGGAAAGCAAGCCTTGTGCCATCAGGTCTCCGTTTCCAGTGAGCACGCAGCCTACCCCCTTGTGATGTCTACCAAGTAAATATTCCCTCAAACTACACAATGGTCCCTTCCCTGAAGAATGTTTTCTTGGCACGGAGTTCTGCATGTAGCGAACTGCCTCTCCCAAGGAACGCTTTGGTAAGGCTATCGGGGCTTAGGCTCTTCTAAAACCCTGCATTGTAAGAGGAAGAACTGTGCTTTGGTTACAGCAGGAACGCAAGCCAACTTTCTCCTGTAAGTATGGGGTCTTAAGGTATGACTTTGTAGAAGGAATGTGAAAGAGTATTGGTTTCTCAGTGCCGCTCAGCCTAGGGCACTGAGGCAGATATGCATGACATGTAGACGTGAGACAACAGATTGCCTGGAGCTGTTGGAGTGCTGAGGAAATCTAGCTCTTCCAAGGAGGCGTGCAGTGTGTTGCCTTACACTTAGCATATTGAGAGTGACTGGGAAAGGTTTCCGGGCCTAGATGTTTCTGAGCTTCCCAGTCGAGCATGCCGGTCCTCGGTGTTCTTGCAGGGAATAGGGTGCCCACGAGAGTTACTAGGTGTCTTCATAAGCGTACTAACAATCAAAGAAAGGAGAACTGCAACTCATGTCTCCAGGAAACTGCTCCACGCTTCGGCTTCAGCAGGGCCCTTCAAGGCTTTACCTTGAGGAAACGACTCACGTCAAGTTTCCTTTGAGCTCTAGAGCGTCTCAGTTGGAGCTCCCACCCAGGCTACGAAAGCACCCTGTTGATTTAGAGAAAACTCGTTCCCTTCCCACAGCCCTGCCTACAGTGACTAGAGACCCGTCCAAAACACTGGTATTTAGATAGCTTCAAGGCAGCATGAATGGTGCTTTCAAAATGGGAAAGCAAGCCTTGTGCCATCAGGTCTCCGTTTCCAGGGAACACGCAGCCTACCCCCTTGTGATGTCTACCAAGTAAATATTCCCTCAAACTACACAATGGTCCCTTCCCTGAAGAATGTTTTCTTGGCACGGAGTTCTGCATGTAGCGAACTGCCTCTCCCAAGGAACGCTTTGGTAACGCTATCGGGGCTTAGGCTCTTCTAAAACCCTGCAGTGTAAGAGGAAGAACTGTGCTTTGGTTACAGGAGGAACGCAAGCCGAGTTTCTCCTCTAAGTATGGGGTCTTAAGGTATGACTTTGTAGAAGGAATGCGAAGCAGTTTTGATTTCTCAGTGCCGCTCAGCCTAGGGCATTGAGGCAATTTGCATGACATGTAGGACGTGAGAGAACAGATTACCTGGAGCTGTTGGAGTGCTGAGGAAATGTAGCTCTCCCAAGGAAGGGTGCAGTGTGCTGCCCTACACTTAGCATACACAGAGTGACTGGGAAAGGTATCCGGGCCTGGATGTTTCTTAGCAACCCAGTGGAGCCTGCCGGTACTCGGTGTTCTTGCACGGAATAGGGTGCCCAGGCGAGATCCTAGGTGTCTTGAAAAGCGTAGTAACGTTAAAAGAAAGGAGAACTGCAACTCATGTCTCAAGGAAACTTCTCCACGTGCCGCTTCAGCAGGGCTCTTCAAGGCTTTACCTTGAGGAAAGGACTCACGTCAAGTTTCCTTGAGGCTCTAGAGCGTCTCAGGAGGAGCTCCCACCCAGGCTATGAAAGCACCCTGTTGATTTAGAGAAAACTCGTTCCCTTCCCAGAGCCCTGCCTACAGTGACTAGAAACTCGTCCAAAACACTGGTATTTAGGTAGGTTCAAGGCGGCATGAATGGAGCTTTCAAAATGGGAAAGCAAGCCTTGTGCCATCAGGTCCCCGTTTCCAGTGAACACGCAGCCAACCTCCCTGTGATTTCTACCAAGTTAATATACATTCTAGCGACACACTGCTCCCTTCCCTGAATAACGTGTTCTTGGCACGGAGTTCTGCATGTAGCGAACTGCCTCTCCCAAGGAATGCTCTAGGTACGCTATAGGGGCTTAGCCTCTTCTAAAACCCTGCAGTGTAAGAGGAAGAACTGTGCTTTGGTTACAGCAGGAACGCAAGGCAACTTTCTCCTGTAAGTATGGGGTCTTAAGATATGACTTTGTAAAAGGAATGTGAAAGAGTATTGGTTTCTCAGTGCGGCTCAGCCTAGGGCATTGAGGCAGATATGCATGACATGTAGACGTGAGACAACAGATTGCCTGGAGCTGTTGGAGTGCTGAGGAAATCTAGCTCTCCCAAGGAGGCGTGCAGTGTGTTGCCCTACCCTTAGCATATTGAGAGTGACTGGGAAAGGTTTCCGGGCCTAGATGTTTCTGAGCTTCCCAGTCGAGCATGCCGGTCCTTGGTGTTCTTGCAGGGAATAGTGTGCCCACGAGAGTTACTAGGTGTCTTCATAAGCGTACTAACGTTCAAAGAAAGCAGAACTGCAACTCATGTCTCCAGGAAACTGCTCCACGCTTCGGCTTCAGCAGGGCCCTTCAAGGCTTTACCTTGAGGAAACGACTCACGTCAAGTTTCCTTTGAGCTCTAGAGCGTCTCAGGTGGAGCTCCCACCCAGGCTACGAAAGCACCCTGTTGATTTAGAGAAAACTCGTTCCCTTCCCACAGCCCTGCCTACAGTGACTAGAGACCCGTCCAAAACACTGGTATTTCGGTAGCTTCAAGGCAGCATGAATGGAGCTTTCAAAATGGGAAAGCAAGCCCTGTGCCATCAGGTCTCCGTTTCCAGGGAACACGCAGCCTACCCCCTTGTGATGTCTACCAAGTAAATATTCCCTCAAACTACACAATGGTCCCTTCCCTGAAGAATGTTTTCTTGGCACGGAGTTCTGCATGTAGCGAACTGCCTCTCCCAAGGAACGCTTTGGTAAGGCTATCGGGGCTTAGGCTCTTCTAAAACCCTGCAGTGTAAGAGGAAGAACTGTGCTTTGGTTACAGGAGGAACGCAAGCCGAGTTTCTCCTGTAAGTATGGGGTCTTAAGGTATGACTTTGTAGAAGGAATGCAAAGCAGTTTTGATTTCTCAGTGCCGCTCAGCCTAGGGCATTGAGGCAATTTGCATGACATGTAGGACGTGAGAGAACAGATTACCTGGAGCTGTTGGAGTGCTGAGGAAATGTAGCTCTCCCAAGGAAGAGTGCAGTGTGTTGCCCTACACTTAGCATACACAGAGTGACTGGGAAAGGTATCCGGGCCTGGATGTTTCTTAGCAACCCAGTGGAGCCTGCCGGTACTCGGTGTTCTTGCACGGAATAGGGTGCCCAGGCGAGATCCTAGGTGTCTTGAAAAGCGTAGTAACGTTAAAAGAAAGGAGAACTGCAACTCCTGTCTCAAGGAAACTTCTCCACGTGCCGCTTCAGCAGGGCTCTTCAAGGCTTTACCTTGAGGAAAGGACTCACGTCAAGTTTCCTTGAGGCTCTAGAGGGTCTCAGGAGGAGCTCCCACCCAGGCTATGAAAGCACCCTGTTGATTTAGAGAAAACTCGTTCCCTTCCCAGAGCCCTGCCTACAGTGACTAGAAACTCGTCCAAAACTCTGGTATTTAGGTAGGTTCAAGGCGGCATGAATGGAGCTTTCAAAATGGGAAAGCAAGACTTGTGCCATCAGGTCTCCGTTTCCAGTGAGCACGCAGCCTACCACCTTGTGATGTCTACCAAGTAAATATTCCCTCAAACTACACAATGGTCCCTTCCCTGAAGAATGTTTTCTTGGCACGGAGTTCTGCATGTAGCGAACTGCCTCTCCCAAGGAACGCTTTGGTAACGCTATCGGTGCTTAGGCTCTTCTAAAACCCTGCAGTGTAAGAGGAAGAACTGTGCTTTGGTTACAGGAGGAATGCAAGCCAACTTTCTCCTGTAAGTATGGGGTCTTAAGGTATGACTTTGTAGAAGGACTGTGAAACAGTATTGGTTACTCAGTGCCGCTCAGCCTAGGGCATTGAGGCAGATATGCATGACATGTAGACGTGAGACAACAGATTGCCTGGAGCTGTTGGAGTGCTGAGGAAATCTAGCTCTCCCAAGGAGGCGTGCAGTGTGTTGCCCTACACTTAGCATACACAGAGTGACTGGGAAAGGTTTCCGGGCCTGGATGTTTCTGAGCTTCCCAGTCGAGCATGCCGGTCCTCGGTGTTCTTGCAGGGAATAGGGTGCCCACGGGAGTTACTAGGTGTCTTCATAAGCGTACTAACGTTCAAAGAAAGCAGAACTGCAACTCGTGTCTCCAGGAAACTGCTCCACGCTTTGGCTTCAGCAGGGCTATTCAAGGCTTTACCTTGAGGAAACGACTCACGTCAAGTTTCCTTTGAGCTCTAGAGCTTCTAGGTGGAGCTCCCACCAGGCTACGAAAGCACCCTGTTGATTTCGAGAAAACTCGTTCCCTTCCCAGAGCCCTGCCTACAGTGACTAGAAACTCGTCCAAAACACTGGTATTTAGGTAGGTTCAAGGCGGCATGAATGGAGCTTTCAAAATGGGAAAGCAAGCCTTGTGCCATCAGGTCCCCGTTTCCAGTGAACACGCAGCCTACCTCCTTGTGATTTCTACCAAGTTAATATAGACTCTAGAGACACACTGGTCCCTTCCCTGAATAACGTGTTCTTGGCACGGAGTTCTGCATGTAGCGAACTGCCTCTCCCAAGGAATGCTCTAGGTACGCTATAGGGGCTTAGCCTCTTCTAAAACCCTGCAGTGTAAGAGGAAGAACTGTGCTTTGGTTACAGCAGGAACGCAAGGCAACTTTCTCCTGTAAGTATGGGGTCTTAAGGTATAACTTTGTAGAAGGAATGTGAAAGAGTATTGGTTACTCAGTGCCACTCAGCCTAGGGCATTGAGGCAGATATGCATGACATGTAGACGTGAGACAACAGATTGCCTGGAGCTGTTGGAGTGTTGAGGAAATCTAGCTCTCCCAAGGAGGCGTGCAGTGTGTTGCCCTACCCTTAGCATATTGAGAGTGACTGGGAAAGGTTTCCGGGCCTGGAAGTTTCTGAGCTTCCCAGTCGAGCATGCCGGTCCTCGGTCTTCGTGGAGGGAATAGGGTGCCCACGAGAGTTACTAGGTGTCTTCATAAGCGTACTAACGTTCAAAGAAAGCAGAACTGCAACTCATGTCTCCAGGAAACTGCTCCACGCTTCGGCTTCAGCAGGGCTCTTCAAGGCTTTACCTTGAGGAAACGACTCACGTCAAGTTTCCTTTGAGCTCTAGAGCTTCTAGGTGGAGCTCCCACCCAGGCTACGAAAGCACCCTGTTGATTTAGAGAAAACTCGTTCCCTTCCAAGAGCCCTGCCTACAATGACTAGAGACCCGTCCAAAACACTGGTATTTAGGTAGCTTCAAGGCAGCATGAATGGAGCTTTCAAAATGGGAAAGCAAGCCTTGTGCCATCAGGTCTCCGTTTCCAGGGAACACGCAGCCTACCCCCTTGTGATGTCTACCAAGTAAATATTCCCTCAAACTACACAATGGTCCCTTCCCTGAAGAATGTTTTCTTGGCACGGAGTTCTGCATGTAGCGAACTGCCTCTCCCAAGGAACGCTTTGGTAACGCTATCGGGGCTTAGGCTCTTCTAAAACCCTGCAGTGTAAGAGGAAGAACTGTGCTTTGGTTACAGGAGGAACGCAAGCCGAGTTTCTCCTCTAAGTATGGGGTCTTAAGGTATGACTTTGTAGAAGGAATGCGAAGCAGTTTTGATTTCTCAGTGCCGCTCAGCCTAGGGCATTGAGGCAATTTGCATGACATGTAGGACGTGAGAGAACAGATTACCTGGAGCTGTTGGAGTGCTGAGGAAATGTAGCTCTCCCAAGGAAGAGTGCAGTGTGTTGCCCTACACTTAGCATACACAGAGTGACTGGGAAAGGTATCCGGGCCTGGATGTTTCTTAGCAACCCAGTGGAGCCTGCCGGTACTCGGTGTTCTTGCACGGAATAGGGTGCCCAGGCGAGATCCTAGGTGTCTTGAAAAGCGTAGTAACGTTAAAAGAAAGGAGAACTGCAACTCATGTCTCAAGGAAACTTCTCCACGTGCCGCTTCAGCAGGGCTCTTCAAGGCTTTACCTTGAGGAAAGGACTCACGTCAAGTTTCCTTGTAGCTCTAGAGCGTCTCAGGAGGAGCTCCCACCCAGGCTACGAAAGCACCCTGTTGATTTAAAGAAAACTCGTTCCCTTCCCAGAGCCCTGCCTACAGTGACTAGAAACTCGTCCAAAACACTGGTATTTAGGTAGGTTCAAGGCGGCATGAATGGAGCTTTCAAAATGGGAAAGCAAGCCTTGTGCCATCAGGTCCCCGTTTCCAGTGAACACGCAGCCTACCTCCTTGTGATTTCTACCAAGTTAATATACACTCTAGTGACACACTGGTCCCTTCCCTGAATAACGTGTTCTTGGCACGGAGTTCTGCATGTAGCGAACTGCCTCTCCCAAGGAATGCTCTAGGTACGCTATAGGGGCTTAGCCTCTTCTAAAACCCTGCACTGTAAGAGGAAGAACTGTGCTTTGGTTACAGCAGGAACGCAAGCCAACTTTCTCCTGTAAGTATGGGGTCGTAAGGTATGACTTTGTAGAAGGAATGTGAAAGAGTATTGGTTTCTCAGTGCCGCTCAGCCTAGGGCACTGAGGCAGATATGCATGACATGTAGATGTGAGACAACAGATTGCCTTGAGCTGTTGGAGTGCTGAGGAAATCTAGCTCTCCCAAGGAGGCGTGCAGTGTGTTGCACTACACTTAGCATATTGAGAGTGACTGGGAAAGGTTTCCGGGCCTGGATGTTTCTGAGCTTCCCAGTCGAGCATGCCGGTCCTCGGTGTTCTTGCAGGGAATAGGGTGCCCACGGGAGTTACTAGGTGTCTTCATAAGCGTACTAACGTTCAAAGAAAGCAGAACTGCAACTCATGTCTCCAGGAAACTGCTCCACGCTTCGGCTTCAGCAGGGCTCTTCAAGGCTTTCCCTTGAGGAAACGACTCACGTCAAGTTTCCTTTGAGCTCTAGAGCGTCTCAGGTGGAGCTCCCACCCAGGCTACGAAAGCACCCTGTTGATTTAGAGAAAACTGGTTCCCTTCCCAGAGCCCTGCCTACAGTGACTAGAGACCCGTCCAAAACACTGGTATTTAGGTAGCTTCAAGGCAGCATGAATGGAGCTTTCAAAATGGGAAAGCAAGCCTTGTGCCATCAGGTCTCCGTTTCCAGTGAGCACGCAGCCTACCCCCTTGTGATGTCTACCAAGTAAATATTCCCTCAAACTACACAATGGTCCCTTCCCTGAAGAATGTTTTCTTGGCACGGAGTTCTGCATGTAGCGAACTGCCTCTCCCAAGGAACGCTTTGGTAACGCTATCGGGGCTTAGGCTCTTCTAAAACCCTGCAGTGTAAGAGGAAGAACTGTGCTTTGGTTACAGCAGGAACGCAAGCCAACTTTCTCCTGTAAGTATGGGGTCTTAAGGTATGACTTTGTAGAAGGAATGTGAAAGAGTATTGGTTTCTCAGTGCCGCTCAGCCTAGGGCACTGAGGCAGATATGCATGACATGTAGACGTGAGACAACAGATTGCCTGGAGCTGTTGGAGTGCTGAGGAAATCTAGCTCTTCCAAGGAGGCGTGCAGTGTGTTGCCTTACACTTAGCATATTGAGAGTGACTGGGAAAGGTTTCCGGGCCTAGATGTTTCTGAGCTTCCCAGTCGAGCATGCCGGTCCTCGGTGTTCTTGCAGGGAATAGGGTGCCCACGAGAGTTACTAGGTGTCTTCATAAGCGTACTAACAATCAAAGAAAGGAGAACTGCAACTCATGTCTCCAGGAAACTGCTCCACGCTTCGGCTTCAGCAGGGCCCTTCAAGGCTTTACCTTGAGGAAACGACTCACGTCAAGTTTCCTTTGAGCTCTAGAGCGTCTCAGTTGGAGCTCCCACCCAGGCTACGAAAGCACCCTGTTGATTTAGAGAAAACTCGTTCCCTTCCCACAGCCCTGCCTACAGTGACTAGAGACCCGTCCAAAACACTGGTATTTAGATAGCTTCAAGGCAGCATGAATGGTGCTTTCAAAATGGGAAAGCAAGCCTTGTGCCATCAAGTCTCCGTTTCCAGGGAACACGCAGCCTACCCCCTTGTGATGTCTACCAAGTAAATATTCCCTCAAACTACACAATGGTCCCTTCCCTGAAGAATGTTTTCTTGGCACGGAGTTCTGCATGTAGCGAACTGCCTCTCCCAAGGAACGCTTTGGTAACGCTATCGGGGCTTAGGCTCTTCTAAAACCCTGCAGTGTAAGAAGAAGAACTGTGCTTTGGTTACAGGAGGAACGCAAGCCGAGTTTCTCCTCTAAGTATGGGGTCTTAAGGTATGACTTTGTAGAAGGAATGCGAAGCAGTTTTGATTTCTCAGTGCCGCTCAGCCTAGGGCATTGAGGCAATTTGCATGACATGTAGGACGTGAGAGAACAGATTACCTGGAGCTGTTGGAGTGCTGAGGAAATTTAGCTCTCCCAAGGAAGAGTGCAGTGTGCTGCCCTACACTTAGCATACACAGAGTGACTGGGAAAGGTATCCGGGCCTGGATGTTTCTTAGCAACCCAGTGGAGCCTGCCGGTACTCGGTGTTCTTGCACGGAATAGGGTGCCCAGGCGAGATCCTAGGTGTCTTGAAAAGCGTAGTAACGTTAAAAGAAAGGAGAACTGCAACTCCTGTCTCAAGGAAACTTCTCCACGTGCCGCTTCAGCAGGGCTCTTCAAGGCTTTACCTTGAGGAAAGGACTCACGTCAAGTTTCCTTGAGGCTCTAGAGCGTCTCAGGAGGAGCTCCCACCCAGGCTATGAAAGCACCCTGTTGATTTAGAGAAAACTCGTTCCCTTCCCAGAGCCCTGCCTACAGTGACTAGAAACTCGTCCAAAACTCTGGTATTTAGGTAGGTTCAAGGGGGCATGAATGGAGCTTTCAAAATGGGAAAGCAAGACTTGTGCCATAAGGTCTCCGTTTCCAGTGAGCACGCAGCCTACCCCCTTGTGATGTCTACCAAGTAAATATTCCCTCAAACTACACAATGGTCCCTTCCCTGAAGAATGTTTTCTTGGCACGGAGTTCTGCATGTAGCGAACTGCCTCTCCCAAGGAACGCTTTGGTAACGCTTTCGGTGCTTAGGCTCTTCTAAAACCCTGCAGTGTAAGAGGAAGAACTGTGCTTTGGTTACAGGAGGAATGCAAGCCAACTTTCTCCTGTAAGTATGGGGTCTTAAGGTATGACTTTGTAGAAGGACTGTGAAACAGTATTGGTTACTCAGTGCCGCTCAGCCTAGGGCATTGAGGCAGATATGCATGACATGTAGACGTGAGACAACAGATTGCCTGGAGCTGTTGGAGTGCTGAGGAAATCTAGCTCTCCCAAGGAGGTGTGCAGTGTGTTGCCCTACACTTAGCATACACAGAGTGACTGGGAAAGGTTTCCGGGCCTGGATGTTTCTGAGCTTCCCAGTCGAGCATGCCGGTCCTCGGTGTTCTTGCAGGGAATAGGGTGCCCACGGGAGTTACTAGGTGTCTTCATAAGCGTACTAACGTTCAAAGTAAGCAGAACTGCAACTCATGTCTCCAGGAAACTGCTCCACGCTTCGGCTTCAGCAGGGCTCTTCAAGGCTTTACCTTGAGGAAACGACTCACGTCAAGTTTCCTTTGAGCTCTAGAGCTTCTAGGTGGAGCTCCCACCAGGCTACGAAAGCACCCTGTTGATTTCGAGAAAACTCGTTCCCTTCCCAGAGCCCTGCCTACAGTGACTAGAAACTCGTCCAAAACACTGGTATTTAGGTAGGTTCAAGGCGGCATGAATGGAGCTTTCAAAATGGGAAAGCAAGCCTTGTGCCATCAGGTCCCCGTTTCCAGTGAACACGCAGCCTACCTCCTTGTGATTTCTACCAAGTTAATATAGACTCTAGAGACACACTGGTCCCTTCCCTGAATAACGTGTTCTTGGCACGGAGTTCTGCATGTAGCGAACTGCCTCTCCCAAGGAATGCTCTAGGTACGCTATAGGGGCTTAGCCTCTTCTAAAACCCTGCAGTGTAAGAGGCAGTACTGTGCTTTGGTTACAGCAGGAACGCAAGGCAACTTTCTCCTGTAAGTATGGGGTCTTAAGGTATGACTTTGTAGAAGGAATGTGAAAGAGTATTGGTTACTCAGTGCCACTCAGCCTAGGGCATTGAGGCAGATATGCATGACATGTAGACGTGAGACAACAGATTGCCTGGAGCTGTTGGAGTGTTGAGGAAATCTAGCTCTCCCAAGGAGGCTTGCAGTGTGTTGCCCTACCCTTAGCATATTGAGAGTGACTGGGAAAGGTTTCCGGGCCTGGATGTTTCTGAGCTTCCCAGTCGAGCATGCCGGTCCTCGGTCTTCGTGCAGGGAATAGGGTGCCCACGAGAGTTACTAGGTGTCTTCATAAGCGTACTAACGTTCAAAGAAAGCAGAACTGCAACTCATGTCTCCAGGAAACTGCTCCACGCTTCGGCTTCAGCAGGGCTCTTCAAGGCTTTACCTTGAGGAAACGACTCACGTCAAGTTTCCTTTGAGCTCTAGAGCTTCTAGGTGGAGCTCCCACCCAGGCTACGAAAGCACCCTGTTGATTTAGAGAAAACTCGTTCCCTTCCAAGAGCCCTGCCTACAGTGACTAGAGACCCGTCCAAAACACTGGTATTTAGGTAGCTTCAAGGCAGCATGAATGGAGCTTTCAAAATGGGAAAGCAAGCCTTGTGCCATCAGGTCTCCGTTTCCAGGGAACACGCAGCCTACCCCCTTGTGATGTCTACCAAGTAAATATTCCCTCAAACTACACAATGGTCCCTTCCCTGAAGAATGTTTTCTTGGCACGGAGTTCTGCATGTAGCGAACTGCCTCTCCCAAGGAACGCTTTGGTAACGCTATCGGGGCTTAGGCTCTTCTAAAACCCTGCAGTGTAAGAGGAAGAACTGTGCTTTGGTTACAGGAGGAACGCAAGCCGAGTTTCTCCTGTAAGTATGGGGTCTTAAGGTATGACTTTGTAGAAGGAATGCGAAGCAGTTTTGATTTCTCAGTGCCGCTCAGCCTAGGGCATTGAGGCAATTTGCATGACATGTAGGACGTGAGAGAACAGATTACCTGGAGCTGTTGGAGTGCTGAGGAAATGTAGCTCTCCCAAGGAAGGGTGCAGTGTGTTGCCCTACACTTAGCATACACAGAGTGACTGGGAAAGGTATCCGGGCCTGGATGTTTCTTAGCAACCCAGTGGAGCCTGCCGGTACTCGGTGTTCTTGCACGGAATAGGGTGCCCAGGCGAGATCCTAGGTGTTTTGAAAAGCGTAGTAACGTTAAAAGAAAGGAGAACTGCAACTCATGTCTCAAGGAAACTTCTCCACGTGCCGCTTCAGCAGGGCTCTTCAAGGCTTTACCTTGAGGAAAGGACTCACGTCAAGTTTCCTTGTAGCTCTAGAGCGTGTCAGGAGGAGCTCCCACCCAGGCTACGAAAGCACCCTGTTGATTTAAAGAAAACTCGTTCCCTTCCCAGAGCCCTGCCTACAGTGACTAGAAACTCGTCCAAAACACTGGTATTTAGGTAGGTTCAAGGCGGCATGAATGGAGCTTTCAAAATGGGAAAGCAAGCCTTGTGCCATCAGGTCCCCGTTTCCAGTGAGCACGCAGCCTACCCCCTTGTGATGTCTACCAAGTAAATATTCCCTCAAACTACACAATGGTCCCTTCCCTGAAGAATGTTTTCTTGGCACGGAGTTCTGCATGTAGCGAACTGCCTCTCCCAAGGAACGCTTTGGTAACGCTATCGGGGCTTAGGCTCTTCTAAAACCCTGCAGTGTAAGAGGAAGAACTGTGCTTTGGTTACAGGAGGAATGCAAGCCAACTTTCTCCTGTAAGTATGGGGTCTTAAGGTATGACTTTGTAGAAGGACTGTGAAACAGTATTGGTTACTCAGTGCCGCTCAGCCTAGGGCATTGAGGCAGATATGCATGACATGTAGACGTGAGACAACAGATTGCCTGGAGCTGTTGGAGTGCTGAGGAAATCTAGCTCTCCCAAGGAGGCGTGCAGTGTGTTGCCCTACACTTAGCATACACAGAGTGACTGGGAAAGGTTTCCGGGCCTTGATGTTTCTGAGCTTCCCAGTCGAGCATGCCGGTCCTCGGTGTTCTTGCAGGGAATAGGGTGCCCACGGGAGTTACTAGGTGTCTTCATAAGCGTACTAACGTTCAAAGAAAGCAGAACTGCAACTCGTGTCTCCAGGAAACTGCTCCACGCTTTGGCTTCAGCAGGGCTCTTCAAGGCTTTACCTTGAGGAAACGACTCACGCCAAGTTTCCTTGTAGCACTAGAGCGTCTCAGGAGGAGCTCCCACCCAGGCTATGAAAGCACCCAGTTGATTTAGAGAAAACTCGTTCCCTTCCCAGAGCCCTGCCTACAGTGACTAGAAACTCGTCCAAAACTCTGGTATTTAGGTAGGTTCAAGGCGGCATGAATGGAGCTTTCAAAATGGGAAAGCAAGCCTTGTGCCATCAGGTCCCCGTTTCCAGTGAACACGCAGCCTACCTCCTTGTGATTTCTACCAAGTTAATATACACTCTAGAGACACACTGGTCCCTTCCCTGAATAACGTGTTCTTGGCACGGAGTTCTGCATGTAGCGAACTGCCTCTCCCAAGGAATGCTCTAGGTACGCTATAGGGGCTTAGCCTCTTCTAAAACCCTGCAGTGTAAGAGGAAGAACTGTGCTTTGGTTACAGCAGGAACGCAAGGCAACTTTCTCCTGTAAGTATGGGGTCTTAAGGTATGACTTTGTAGAAGGAATGTGAAAGAGTATTGGTTACTCAGTGCCACTCAGCCTAGGGCATTGAGGCAGATATGCATGACATGTAGACGTGAGACAACAGATTGCCTGGAGCTGTTGGAGTGTTGAGGAAATCTAGCTCTCCCAAGGAGGCGTGCAGTGTGTTGCCCTACCCTTAGCATATTGAGAGTGACTGGGAAAGGTTTCCGGGCCTGGATGTTTCTGAGCTTCCCAGTCGAGCATGCCGGTCCTCGGTGTTCTTGCAGGGAATAGGGTGCCCACTAGAGTTACTAGGTGTCTTCATAAGCGTACTAACGTTCAAAGAAAGCAGAACTACAACTCATGTCTCCAGGAAGCTGCTCCACGCTTCGGCTTCAGCAGGGCTCTTCAAGGCTTTACCTTGAGGAAACGACTCACGTCAAGTTTCCTTTGAGCTCTAGAGCGTCTCAGGTGGAGCTCCCACCCAGGCTACGAAAGCACCCTGTTGATTTAGAGAAAACTCGTTCCCTTCCCACAGCCCTGCCTACAGTGACTAGAGACCCGTCCAAAACACTGGTATTTAGGTAGCTTCAAGGCAGCATGAATGGAGCTTTCAAAATGGGAAAGCAAGCCTTGTGCCATCAGGTCTCCGTTTCCAGGGAACACGCAGCCTACCCCCTTGTGATGTCTACCAAGTAAATATTCCCTCAAACTACACAATGGTCCCTTCCCTGAAAAATGTTTTCTTGGCACGGAGTTCTGCATGTAGCGAACTGCCTCTCCCAAGGAACGCTTTGGTAACGCTATCGGGGCTTAGGCTCTTCTAAAACCCTGCAGTGTAAGAGGAAGAACTGTGCTTTGGTTACAGGAGGAACGCAAGCCGAGTTTCTCCTGTAAGTATGGGGTCTTAAGGTATGACTTTGTAGAAGGAATGCGAAGCAGTTTTGATTTCTCAGTGCCGCTCAGCCTAGGGCATTGAGGCAATTTGCATGACATGTAGGACGTGAGAGAACAGATTACCTGGAGCTGTTGGAGTGCTGAGGAAATGTAGCTCTCCCAAGGAAGAGTGCAGTGTGTTGCCCTACACTTAGCATACACAGAGTGACTGGGAAAGGTATCCGGGCCTGGATGTTTCTTAGCAACCCAGTGGAGCCTGCCGGTACTCGGTGTTCTTGCATGGAATAGGGTGCCCAGGCGAGATCCTAGGTGTCTTGAAAAGCGTAGTAACGTTAAAAGAAAGGAGAACTGCAACTCATGTCTCAAGGAAACTTCTCCACGTGCCGCTTCAGCAGGGCTCTTCAAGGCTTTACCTTGAGGAAAGGACTCACGTCAAGTTTCCTTGAGGCTCTAGAGCGTCTCAGGAGGAGCTCCCACCCAGGCTATGAAAGCACCCTGTTGATTTAGAGAAAACTCGTTCCCTTCCCAGAGCCCTGCCTACAGTGACTAGAAACTCGTCCAAAACTCTGGTATTTAGGTAGGTTCAAGGCGGCATGAATGGAGCTTTCAAAATGGGAAAGCAAGACTTGTGCCATCAGGTCTCCGTTTCCAGTGAGCACGCAGCCTACCCCCTTGTGATGTCTACCAAGTAAATATTCCCTCAAACTACACAATGGTCCCTTCCCTGAAGAATGTTTTCTTGGCACGGAGTTCTGCATGTAGCGAACTGCCTCTCCCAAGGAAAGCTTTGGTAACGCTTTCGGTGCTTAGGCTCTTCTAAAACCCTGCAGTGTAAGAGGAAGAACTGTGCTTTGGTTACAGCAGGAACGCAAGCCAACTTTCTCCTGTAAGTATGGGGTCTTAAGGTATAACTTTGTAGAAGGAATGTGAAAGAGTATTGGTTACTCAGTGCCACTCAGCCTAGGGCATTGAGGCAGATATGCATGACATGTAGACGTGAGACAACAGATTGCCTGGAGCTGTTGGAGTGTTGAGGAAATCTAGCTCTCCCAAGGAGGCCTGCAGTGTGTTGCCCTACCCTTAGCATATTGAGAGTGACTGGGAAAGGTTTCCGGGCCTGGAAGTTTCTGAGCTTCCCAGTCGAGCATGCCGGTCCTCGGTCTTCGTGGAGGGAATAGGGTGCCCACGAGAGTTACTAGGTGTCTTCATAAGCGTACTAACGTTCAAAGAAAGCAGAACTGCAACTCATGTCTCCAGGAAACTGCTCCACGCTTCGGCTTCAGCAGGGCTCTTCAAGGCTTTACCTTGAGGAAACGACTCACGTCAAGTTTCCTTTGAGCTCTAGAGCTTCTAGGTGGAGCTCCCACCCAGGCTACGAAAGCACCCTGTTGATTTAGAGAAAACTCGTTCCCTTCCAAGAGCCCTGCCTACAGTGACTAGAGACCCGTCCAAAACACTGGTATTTAGGTAGCTTCAAGGCAGCATGAATGGAGCTTTCAAAATGGGAAAGCAAGCCTTGTGCCATCAGGTCTCCGTTTCCAGGGAACACGCAGCCTACCCCCTTGTGATGTCTACCAAGTAAATATTCCCTCAAACTACACAATGGTCCCTTCCCTGAAGAATGTTTTCTTGGCACGGAGTTCTGCATGTAGCGAACTGCCTCTCCCAAGGAACGCTTTGGTAACGCTATCGGGGCTTAGGCTCTTCTAAAACCCTGCAGTGTAAGAGGAAGAACTGTGCTTTGGTTACAGGAGGAACGCAAGCCGAGTTTCTCCTCTAAGTATGGGGTCTTAAGGTATGACTTTGTAGAAGGAATGCGAAGCAGTTTTGATTTCTCAGTGCCGCTCAGCCTAGGGCATTGAGGCAATTTGCATGACATGTAGGACGTGAGAGAACAGATTACCTGGAGCTGTTGGAGTGCTGAGGAAATGTAGCTCTCCCAAGGAAGAGTGCAGTGTGTTGCCCTACACTTAGCATACACAGAGTGACTGGGAAAGGTATCCGGGCCTGGATGTTTCTTAGCAACCCAGTGGAGCCTGCCGGTACTCGGTGTTCTTGCACGGAATAGGGTGCCCAGGCGAGATCCTAGGTGTCTTGAAAAGCGTAGTAACGTTAAAAGAAAGGAGAACTGCAACTCATGTCTCAAGGAAACTTCTCCACGTGCCGCTTCAGCAGGGCTCTTCAAGGCTTTACCTTGAGGAAAGGACTCACGTCAAGTTTCCTTGTAGCTCTAGAGCGTCTCAGGAGGAGCTCCCACCCAGGCTACGAAAGCACCCTGTTGATTTAAAGAAAACTCGTTCCCTTCCCAGAGCCCTGCCTACAGTGACTAGAAACTCGTCCAAAACACTGGTATTTAGGTAGGTTCAAGGCGGCATGAATGGAGCTTTCAAAATGGGAAAGCAAGCCTTGTGCCATCAGGTCCCCGTTTCCAGTGAACACGCAGCCTACCTCCTTGTGATTTCTACCAAGTTAATATACACTCTAGTGACACACTGGTCCCTTCCCTGAATAACGTGTTCTTGGCACGGAGTTCTGCATGTAGCGAACTGCCTCTCCCAAGGAATGCTCTAGGTACGCTATAGGGGCTTAGCCTCTTCTAAAACCCTGCAGTGTAAGAGGAAGAACTGTGCTTTGGTTACAGCAGGAACGCAAGCCAACTTTCTCCTGTAAGTATGGGGTCGTAAGGTATGACTTTGTAGAAGGAATGTGAAAGAGTATTGGTTTCTCAGTGCCGCTCAGCCTAGGGCACTGAGGCAGATATGCATGACATGTAGATGTGAGACAACAGATTGCCTTGAGCTGTTGGAGTGCTGAGGAAATCTAGCTCTCCCAAGGAGGCGTGCAGTGTGTTGCCCTACACTTAGCATATTGAGAGTGACTGGGAAAGGTTTCCGGGCCTGGATGTTTCTGAGCTTCCCAGTCGAGCATGCCGGTCCTCGGTGTTCTTGCAGGGAATAGGGTGCCCACGGGAGTTACTAGGTGTCTTCATAAGCGTACTAACGTTCAAAGAAAGCAGAACTGCAACTCATGTCTCCAGGAAACTGCTCCACGCTTCGGCTTCAGCAGGGCTCTTCAAGGCTTTACCTTGAGGAAACGACTCACGTCAAGTTTCCTTTGAGCTCTAGAGCGTCTCAGTTGGAGCTCCCACCCAGGCTACGAAAGCACCCTGTTGATTTAGAGAAAACTCGTTCCCTTCCCAGAGCCCTGCCTACAGTGACTAGAGACCCGTCCAAAACACTGGTATTTAGGTAGCTTCAAGGCAGCATGAATGGAGCTTTCAAAATGGGAAAGCAAGCCTTGTGCCATCAGGTCTCCGTTTCCAGTGAGCACGCAGCCTACCCCCTTGTGATGTCTACCAAGTAAATATTCCCTCAAACTACACAATGGTCCCTTCCCTGAATAACGTGTTCTTGGCACGGAGTTCTGCATGTAGCGAACTGCCTCTCCCAAGGAACGCTTTGGTAACGCTTTCGGTGCTTAGGCTCTTCTAAAACCCTGCAGTGTAAGAGGAAGAACTGTGCTTTGGTTACAGGAGGAATGCAAGCCAACTTTCTCCTGTAAGTATGGGGTCTTAAGGTATGACTTTGTAGAAGGACTGTGAAACAGTATTGGTTACTCAGTGCCGCTCAGCCTAGGGCATTGAGGCAGATATGCATGACATGTAGACGTGAGACAACAGATTGCCTGGAGCTGTTGGAGTGCTGAGGAAATCTAGCTCTCCCAAGGAGGTGTGCAGTGTGTTTCCCTACACTTAGCATACACAGAGTGACTGGGAAAGGTTTCCGGGCCTGGATGTTTCTGAGCTTCCCAGTCGAGCATGCCGGTCCTCGGTGTTCTTGCAGGGAATAGGGTGCCCACGGGAGTTACTAGGTGTCTTCATAAGCGTACTAACGTTCAAAGAAAGCAGAACTGCAACTCATGTCTCCAGGAAACTGCTCCACGCTTCGGCTTCAGCAGGGCTCTTCAAGGCTTTACCTTGAGGAAACGACTCACGTCAAGTTTCCTTTGAGCTCTAGAGCTTCTAGGTGGAGCTCCCACCAGGCTACGAAAGCACCCTGTTGATTTCGAGAAAACTCGTTCCCTTCCCAGAGCCCTGCCTACAGTGACTAGAAACTCGTCCAAAACACTGGTATTTAGGTAGGTTCAAGGCGGCATGAATGGAGCTTTCAAAATGGGAAAGCAAGCCTTGTGCCATCAGGTCCCCGTTTCCAGTGAACACGCAGCCTACCTCCTTGTGATTTCTACCAAGTTAATATAGACTCTAGAGACACACTGGTCCCTTCCCTGAATAACGTGTTCTTGGCACGGAGTTCTGCATGTAGCGAACTGCCTCTCCCAAGGAATGCTCTAGGTACGTTATAGGGGCTTAGCCTCTTCTAAAACCCTGCAGTGTAAGAGGAAGAACTGTGCTTTGGTTACAGCAGGAACGCAAGGCAACTTTCTCCTGTAAGTATGGGGTCTGAAGGTATGACTTTGTAGAAGGAATGTGAAAGAGTATTGGTTACTCAGTGCCACTCAGCCTAGGGCATTGAGGCAGATATGCATGACATGTAGACGTGAGACAACAGATTGCCTGGAGCTGTTGGAGTGTTGAGGAAATCTAGCTCTCCCAAGGAGGCGTGCAGTGTGTTGCCCTACCCTTAGCATATTGAGAGTGACTGGGAAAGGTTTCCGGGCCTGGATGTTTCTGAGCTTCCCAGTCGAGCATGCCGGTCCTCGGTCTTCGTGCAGGGAATAGGGTGCCCACGAGAGTTACTAGGTGTCTTCATAAGCGTACTAACATTCAAAGAAAGCAGAACTGCAACTCATGTCTCAAGGAAACTGCTCCACGCTTCGGCTTCAGCAGGGCTCTTCAAGGCTTTACCTTGAGGAAACGACTCACGTCAAGTTTCCTTTGAGCTCTAGAGCTTCTAGGTGGAGCTCCCACCCAGGCTACGAAAGCACCCTGTTGATTTAGAGAAAACTCGTTCCCTTCCAAGAGCCCTGCCTACAGTGACTAGAGACCCGTCCAAAACACTGGTATTTAGGTAGCTTCAAGGCAGCATGAATGGAGCTTTCAAAATGGGAAAGCAAGCCTTGTGCCATCAGGTCTCCGTTTCCAGGGAACACGCAGCCTACCCCCTTGTGATGTCTACCAAGTAAATATTCCCTCAAACTACACAATGGTCCCTTCCCTGAAGAATGTTTTCTTGGCACGGAGTTCTGCATGTAGCGAACTGCCTCTCCCAAGGAACGCTTTGGTAACGCTATCGGGGCTTAGGCTCTTCTAAAACCCTGCAGTGTAAGAGGAAGAACTGTGCTTTGGTTACAGGAGGAACGCAAGCCGAGTTTCTCCTGTAAGTATGGGGTCTTAAGGTATGACTTTGTAGAAGGAATGCGAAGCAGTTTTGATTTCTCAGTGCCGCTCAGCCTAGGGCATTGAGGCAATTTGCATGACATGTAGGACGTGAGAGAACAGATTACCTGGAGCTGTTGGAGTGCTGAGGAAATGTAGCTCTCCCAAGGAAGGGTGCAGTGTGTTGCCCTACACTTAGCATACACAGAGTGACTGGGAAAGGTATCCGGGCCTGGATGTTTCTTAGCAACCCAGTGGAGCCTGCCGGTACTCGGTGTTCTTGCACGGAATAGGGTGCCCAGGCGAGATCCTAGGTGTTTTGAAAAGCGTACTAACGTTAAAAGAAAGGAGAACTGCAACTCATGTCTCAAGGAAACTTCTCCACGTGCCGCTTCAGCAGGGCTCTTCAAGGCTTTACCTTGAGGAAAGGACTCACGTGAAGTTTCCTTGTAGCTCTAGAGCGTGTCAGGAGGAGCTCCCACCCAGGCTACGAAAGCACCCTGTTGATTTAAAGAAAACTCGTTCCCTTCCCAGAGCCCTGCCTACAGTGACTAGAAACTCGTCCAAAACACTGGTATTTAGGTAGGTTCAAGGCGGCATGAATGGAGCTTTCAAAATGGGAAAGCAAGCCTTGTGCCATCAGGTCCCCGTTTCCAGTGAACACGCAGCCTACCTCCTTGTGATTTCTACCAAGTTAATATACACTCTAGAGACACACTGGTCCCTTCCCTGAATAACGTGTTCTTGGCACGGAGTTCTGCATGTAGCGAACTGCCTCTCCCAAGGAACGCTTTGGTAACGCTATCGGGGCTTAGGCTCTTCTAAAACCCTGCAGTGTAAGAGGAAGAACTGTGCTTTGGTTACAGGAGGAATGCAAGCCAACTTTCTCCTGTAAGTATGGGGTCTTAAGGTATGACTTTGTAGAAGGACTGTGAAACAGTATTGGTTACTCAGTGCCGCTCAGCCTAGGGCATTGAGGCAGATATGCATGACATGTAGACGTGAGACAACAGATTGCCTGGAGCTGTTGGAGTGCTGAGGAAATCTAGCTCTCCCAAGGAGGCGTGTAGTGTGTTGCCCTACACTTAGCATACACAGAGTGACTGGGAAAGGTTTCCGGGCCTTCATGTTTCTGAGCTTCCCAGTCGAGCATGCCGGTCCTCGGTGTTCTTGCAGGGAATAGGGTGCCCACGGGAGTTACTAGGTGTCTTCATAAGCGTACTAACGTTCAAAGAAAGCAGAACTGCAACTCGTGTCTCCAGGAAACTGCTCCACGCTTTGGCTTCAGCAGGGCTCTTCAAGGCTTTACCTTGAGGAAACGACTCACGCCAAGTTTCCTTGTAGCACTAGAGCGTCTCAGGAGGAGCTCCCACCCAGGCTATGAAAGCACCCAGTTGATTTAGAGAAAACTCGTTCCCTTCCCAGAGCCCTGCCTACAGTGACTAGAAACTCGTCCAAAACTCTGGTATTTAGGTAGGTTCAAGGCGGCATGAATGGAGCTTTCAAAATGGGAAAGCAAGCCTTGTGCCATCAGGTCCCCGTTTCCAGTGAACACGCAGCCTACCTCCTTGTGATTTCTACCAAGTTAATATACACTCTAGAGACACACTGGTCCCTTCCCTGAATAACGTGTTCTTGGCACGGAGTTCTGCATGTAGCGAACTGCCTCTCCCAAGGAATGCTCTAGGTACGCTATAGGGGCTTAGCCTCTTCTAAAACCCTGCAGTGTAAGAGGAAGAACTGTGCTTTGGTTACAGCAGGAACGCAAGGCAACTTTCTCCTGTAAGTATGGGGTCTTAAGGTATGACTTTGTAGAAGGAATGTGAAAGAGTATTGGTTACTCAGTGCCACTCAGCCTAGGGCATTGAGGCAGATATGCATGACATGTAGACGTGAGACAACAGATTGCCTGGAGCTGTTGGAGTGTTGAGGAAATCTAGCTCTCCCAAGGAGGCGTGCAGTGTGTTGCCCTACCCTTAGCATATTGAGAGTGACTGGGAAAGGTTTCCGGGCCTGGATGTTTCTGAGCTTCCCAGTCGAGCATGCCGGTCCTCGGTGTTCTTGCAGGGAATAGGGTGCCCACTAGAGTTACTAGGTGTCTTCATAAGCGTACTAACGTTCAAAGAAAGCAGAACTACAACTCATGTCTCCAGGAAGCTGCTCCACGCTTCGGCTTCAGCAGGGCTCTTCAAGGCTTTACCTTGAGGAAACGACTCACGTCAAGTTTCCTTTGAGCTCTAGAGCGTCTCAGGTGGAGCTCCCACCCAGGCTACGAAAGCACCCTGTTGATTTAGAGAAAACTCGTTCCCTTCCCACAGCCCTGCCTACAGTGACTAGAGACCCGTCCAAAACACTGGTATTTAGGTAGCTTCAAGGCAGCATGAATGGAGCTTTCAAAATGGGAAAGCAAGCCTTGTGCCATCAGGTCTCCGTTTCCAGGGAACACGCAGCCTACCCCCTTGTGATGTCTACCAAGTAAATATTCCCTCAAACTACACAATGGTCCCTTCCCTGAAAAATGTTTTCTTGGCACGGAGTTCTGCATGTAGCGAACTGCCTCTCCCAAGGAACGCTTTGGTAACGCTATCGGGGCTTAGGCTCTTCTAACACCCTGCAGTGTAAGAGGAAGAACTGTGCTTTGGTTACAGGAGGAACGCAAGCCGAGTTTCTCCTGTAAGTATGGGGTCTTAAGGTATGACTTTGTAGAAGGAATGCGAAGCAGTTTTGATTTCTCAGTGCCGCTCAGCCTAGGGCATTGAGGCAATTTGCATGACATGTAGGACGTGAGAGAACAGATTACCTGGAGCTGTTGGAGTGCTGAGGAAATGTAGCTCTCCCAAGGAAGAGTGCAGTGTGTTGCCCTACACTTAGCATACACAGAGTGACTGGGAAAGGTATCCGGGCCTGGATGTTTCTTAGCAACCCAGTGGAGCCTGCCGGTACTCGGTGTTCTTGCATGGAATAGGGTGCCCAGGCGAGATCCTAGGTGTCTTGAAAAGCGTAGTAACGTTAAAAGAAAGGAGAACTGCAACTCATGTCTCAAGGAAACTTCTCCACGTGCCGCTTCAGCAGGGCTCTTCAAGGCTTTACCTTGAGGAAAGGACTCACGTCAAGTTTCCTTGAGGCTCTAGAGCGTCTCAGGAGGAGCTCCCACCCAGGCTATGAAAGCACCCTGTTGATTTAGAGAAAACTCGTTCCCTTCCCAGAGCCCTGCCTACAGTGACTAGAAACTCGTCCAAAACACTGGTATTTAGGTAGGTTCAAGGCGGCATGAATGGAGCTTTCAAAATGGGAAAGCAAGACTTGTGCCATCAGGTCTCCGTTTCCAGTGAGCACGCAGTCTACCCCCTTGTGATGTCTACCAAGTAAATATTCCCTCAAACTACACAATGGTCCCTTCCCTGAAGAATGTTTTCTTGGCACGGAGTTCTGCATGTAGCGAACTGCCTCTCCCAAGGAAAGCTTTGGTAACGCTTTCGGTGCTTAGGCTCTTCTAAAACCCTGCAGTGTAAGAGGAAGAACTGTGCTTTGGTTACAGGAGGAATGCAAGCCAACTTTCTCCTGTAAGTATGGGGTCTTAAGGTATGACTTTGTAGAAGGACTGTGAAACAGTATTGGTTACTCAGTGCCGCTCAGCCTAGGGCATTGAGGCAGATATGCATGACATGTAGACGTGAGACAACAGATTGCCTGGAGCTGTTGGAGTGCTGAGGAAATCTAGCTCTCCCAAAGAGGCTTGCAGTGTGTTGCCCTACACTTAGCATACACAGAGTGACTGGGAAAGGTTTCCGGGCCTTGATGTTTCTGAGCTTCCCAGTCGAGCATGCCGGTCCTCGGTGTTCTTGCAGGGAATAGGGTGCCCACGGGAGTTACTAGGTGTCTTCATAAGCGTACTAACGTTCAAAGAAAGCAGAACTGCAACTCGTGTCTCCAGGAAACTGCTCCACGCTTTGGCTTCAGCAGGGCTCTTCAAGGCTTTACCTTGAGGAAACGACTCACGTCAAGTTTCCTTTGAGCTCTAGAGCTTCTAGGTGGAGCTCCCACCAGGCTACGAAAGCACCCTGTTGATTTCGAGAAAACTCGTTCCCTTCCCAGAGCCCTGCCTACAGTGACTAGAAACTCGTCCAAAACACTGGTATTTAGGTAGGTTCAAGGCGGCATGAATGGAGCTTTCAAAATGGGAAAGCAAGCCTTGTGCCATCAGGTCCCCGTTTCCAGTGAACACGCAGCCTACCTCCTTGTGATTTCTACCAAGTTAATATAGACTCTAGAGACACACTGGTCCCTTCCCTGAATAACGTGTTCTTGGCACGGAGTTCTGCATGTAGCGAACTGCCTCTCCCAAGGAATGCTCTAGGTACGCTATAGGGGCTTAGCCTCTTCTAAAACCCTGCAGTGTAAGAGGAAGAACTGTGCTTTGGTTACAGCAGGAACGCAAGGCAACTTTCTCCTGTAAGTATGGGGTCTTAAGGTATGACTTTGTAGAAGGAATGTGAAAGAGTATTGGTTACTCAGTGCCACTCAGCCTAGGGCATTGAGGCAGATATGCATGACATGTAGACGTGAGACAACAGATTGCCTGGAGCTGTTGGAGTGTTGAGGAAATCTAGCTCTCCCAAGGAGGCGTGCAGTGTGTTGCCCTACCCTTAGCATATTGAGAGTGACTGGGAAAGGTTTCCGGGCCTGGATGTTTCTGAGCTTCCCAGTCGAGCATGCCGGTCCTCGGTCTTCGTGCAGGGAATAGGGTGCCCACGAGAGTTACTAGGTGTCTTCATAAGCGTACTAACGTTCAAAGAAAGCAGAACTGCAACTCATGTCTCCAGGAAACTGCTCCACGCTTCGGCTTCAGCAGGGCTCTTCAAGGCTTTACCTTGAGGAAACGACTCACGTCAAGGTTCCTTTGAGCTCTAGAGCTTCTAGGTGGAGCTCCCACCCAGGCTACGAAAGCACCCTGTTGATTTAGAGAAAACTCGTTCCCTTCCCAGAGCCCTGCCTACAGTGACTAGAGACCCGTCCAAAACACTGATATTTAGGTAGCTTCAAGGCAGCATGAATGGAGCTTTCAAAATGGGAAAGCAAGCCTTGTGCCATCAGGTCTCCGTTTCCAGGGAACACGCAGCCTACCCCCTTGTGATGTCTACCAAGTAAATATTCCCTCAAACTACACAATGGTCCCTTCCCTGAAGAATGTTTTCTTGGCACGGAGTTCTGCATGTAGCGAACTGCCTCTCCCAAGGAACGCTTTGGTAACGCTATCGGGGCTTAGGCTCTTCTAAAACCCTGCAGTGTAAGAGGAAGAACTGTGCTTTGGTTACAGGAGGAACGCAAGCCGAGTTTCTCATGTAAGTATGGGGTCTTAAGGTATGACTTTGTAGAAGGAATGCAAAGCAGTTTTGATTTCTCAGTGCCGCTCAGCCTAGGGCATTGAGGCAATTTGCATGACATGTAGGACGTGAGAGAACAGATTACCTGGAGCTGTTGGAGTGCTGAGGAAATGTAGCTCTCCCAAGGAAGAGTGCAGTGTGTTGCCCTACACTTAGCATACACAGAGTGACTGGGAAAGGTATCCGGGCCTGGATGTTTCTTAGCAACCCAGTGGAGCCTGCCGGTACTCGGTGTTCTTGCACGGAATAGGGTGCCCAGGCGAGATCCTAGGTGTCTTGAAAAGCGTAGTAACGTTAAAAGAAAGGAGAACTGCAACTCATGTCTCAAGGAAACTTCTCCACGTGCCGCTTCAGCAGGGCTCTTCAAGGCTTTACCTTGAGGAACGGACTCACGTCAAGTTTCCTTGTAGCTCTAGAGCGTCTCAGGAGGAGCTCCCACCCAGGCTACGAAAGCACCCTGTTGATTTAAAGAAAACTCGTTCCCTTCCCAGAGCCCTGCCTACAGTGACTAGAAACTCGTCCAAAACACTGGTATTTAGGTAGGTTCAAGGCGGCATGAATGGAGCTTTCAAAATGGAAAAGCAAGCCTTGTGCCATCAGGTCCCCGTTTCCAGTGAGCACGCAGCCTACCTCCTTGTGATTTCTACCAAGTTAATATACACTCTAGTGACACACTGGTCCCTTCCCTGAATAACGTGTTCTTGGCACGGAGTTCTGCATGTAGCGAACTGCCTCTCACAAGGAATGCTCTAGGTACGCTATAGGGGCTTAGCCTCTTCTAAAACCCTGCAGTGTAAGAGGAAGAACTGTGCTTTGGTTACAGCAGGAACGCAAGGCAACTTTCTCCTGTAAGTATGGGGTCTTAAGTTATGACTTTGTAGAAGGAATGTGAAAGAGTATTGGTTTCTCAGTGCCGCTCAGCCTAGGGCACTGAGGCAGATATGCATGACATGTAGACGTGAGACAACAGATTGCCTGGAGCTGTTGGAGTGCTGAGGAAATCTAGCTCTTCCAAGGAGGCGTGCAGTGTGTTGCCTTACACTTAGCATATTGAGAGTGACTGGGAAAGGTTTCCGGGCCTAGATGTTTCTGAGCTTCCCAGTCGAGCATGCCGGTACTCGGTGTTCTTGCAGGGAATAGGGTGCCCACGAGAGTTACTAGGTGTCTTCATAAGCGTACTAACAATCAAAGAAAGCAGAACTGCAACTCATGTCTCCAGGAAACTGCTCCACGCTTCGGCTTCAGCAGGGCTCTTCAAGGCTTTACCTTGAGGAAACGACTCACGTCAAGTTTCCTTTGAGCTCTAGAGCTTCTAGGTGGAGCTCCCACCAGGCTACGAAAGCACCCTGTTGATTTAGAGAAAACTCGTTCCCTTCCCACAGCCCTGCCTACAGTGACTAGAGAACCGTCCAAACTACTGGTATTTAGGTAGCTTCAAGGCAGCATGAATGGAGCTTTCAAAATGGGAAAGCAAGCCTTGTGCCATCAGGTCTCCGTTTCCAGGTAACACGCAGCCTACCCCCTTGTGATGTCTACCAAGTAAATATTCCCTCAAACTACACAATGGTCCCTTCCCTGAAGAATGTTTTCTTGGCACGGAGTTCTGCATGTAGCGAACTGCCTCTCCCAAGGAACGCTTTGGTAACGCTTTCGGTGCTTAGGCTCTTCTAAAACCCTGCAGTGTAAGAGGAAGAACTGTGCTTTGGTTACAGGAGGAATGCAAGCCAACTTTCTCCTCTAAGTATGGGGTCTTAAGGTATGACTTTGTAGAAGGACTGTGAAACAGTATTGGTTACTCAGTGCCGCTCAGCCTAGGGCATTTAGGCAGATATGCATGACATGTAGACGTGAGACAACAGATTGCCTGGAGCTGTTGGAGTGCTGAGGAAATCTAGCTCTCCCAAGGAGGCGTGCAGTGTGTTGCCCTACACTTAGCATACACAGAGTGACTGGGAAAGGTTTCCGGGCCTTGATGTTTCTGAGCTTCCCAGTCGAGCATGCCGGTCCTCGGTGTTCTTGCAGGGAATAGGGTGCCCACGGGAGTTACTAGGTGTCTTCATAAGTGTACTAACGTTCAAAGAAAGCAGAACTGCAACTCGTGTCTCCAGGAAACTGCTCCACGCTTTGGCTTCAGCAGGGCTCTTCAAGGCTTTACCTTGAGGAAACGACTCACGTCAAGTTTCCTTTGAGCTCTAGAGCTTCTAGGTGGAGCTCCCACCAGGCTACGAAAGCACCCTGTTGATTTAGAGAAAACTCGTTCCCTTCCCACAGCCCTGCCTACAGTGACTAGAGAACCGTCCAAACTACTGGTATTTAGGTAGCTTCAAGGCAGCATGAATGGAGCTTTCAAAATGGGAAAGCAAGCCTTGTGCCATCAGGTCTCCGTTTCCAGGGAACACGCAGCCTACCCCCTTGTGATGTCTACCAAGTAAATATTCCCTCAAACTACACAATGGTCCCTTCCCTGAAGAATGTTTTCTTGGCACGGAGTTCTGCATGTAGCGAACTGCCTCTCCCAAGGAACGCTTTGGTAACGCTATCGGGGCTTAGGCTCTTCTAAAACCCTGCAGTGTAAGAGGAAGAACTGTGCTTTGGTTACAGGAGGAACGCAAGCCGAGTTTCTCCTCTAAGTATGGGGTCTTAAGGTATGACTTTGTAGAAGGAATGCAAAGCAGTTTTGATTTCTCAGTGCCGCTCAGCCTAGGGCATTGAGGCAATTTGCATGACATGTAGGACGTGAGAGAACAGATTACCTGGAGCTGTTGGAGTGCTGAGGAAATGTAGCTCTCCCAAGGAAGAGTGCAGTGTGTTGCCCTACACTTAGCATACACAGAGTGACTGGGAAAGGTATCCGGGCCTGGATGTTTCTTAGCAACCCAGTGGAGCCTGCCGGTACTCGGTGTTCTTGCACGGAATAGGGTGCCCAGGCGAGATCCTAGGTGTCTTGAAAAGCGTAGTAACCTTAAAAGAAAGGAGAACTGCAACTCCTGTCTCAAGGAAACTTCTCCACATGCCGCTTCAGCGGGGCTCTTCAAGGCTTTACCTTGAGGAAAGGACTCACGCCAAGTTTCCTTGTAGCACTAGAGCGTCTCAGGAGGAGCTCCCACCCAGGCTATGAAAGCACCCTGTTGATTTCGAGAAAACTCGTTCCCTTCCCACAGCCCTGCCTACAGTGACTAGAAACTCGTCCAAAACACTGGTATTTAGGTAGGTTCAAGGCGGCATGAATGGAGCTTTCAAAATGGGAAAGCAAGACTTGTGCCATCAGGTCTCCGTTTCCAGTGAGCACGCAGCCTACCCCCTTGTGATGTCTACCAAGTAAATATTCCCTCAAACTACACAATGGTCCCTTCCCTGAAGAATGTTTTCTTGGCACGGAGTTCTGCATGTAGCGAACTGCCTCTCCCAAGGAACGCTTTGGTAACGCTTTCGGTGCTTAGGCTCTTCTAAAACCCTGCAGTGTAAGAGGAAGAACTGTGCTTTGGTTACAGGAGGAATGCAAGCCAACTTTCTGTTCTAAGTATGGGGTCTTAAGGTATGACTTTGTAGAAGGACTGTGAAACAGTATTGGTTACTCAGTGCCGCTCAGCCTAGGGCATTGAGGCAGATATGCATGACATGTAGACGTGAGACAACAGATTGCCTGGAGCTGTTGGAGTGCTGAGGAAATCTAGCTCTCCCAAGGAGGCGTGCAGTGTGTTGCCCTACACTTAGCATACACAGAGTGACTGGGAAAGGTTTCCGGGCCTTGATGTTTCTGAGCTTCCCAGTCGAGCATGCCGGTCCTCGGTGTTCTTGCAGGGAATAGGGTGCCCACGGGAGTTCCTAGGTGTCTTCATAAGCGTACTAACGTTCAAAGAAAGCAGAACTGCAACTCGTGTCTCCAGGAAACTGCTCCACGCTTTGGCTTCAGCAGGGCTCTTCAAGGCTTTACCTTGAGGAAACGACTCACGTCAAGTTTCCTTTGAGCTCTAGAGCTTCTAGGTGGAGCTCCCACCAGGCTACGAATGCACCCTGTTGATTTAGAGAAAACTCGTTCCCTTCCCACAGCCCTTCCTACAGTGACTAGAGAACCGTCCAAACTACTGGTATTTAGGTAGCTTCAAGGCAGCATGAATGGAGCTTTCAAAATGGGAAAGCAAGCCTTGTGCCATCAGGTCTCCGTTTCCAGGTAACACGCAGCCTACCCCCTTGTGATGTCTACCAAGTAAATATTCCCTCAAACTACACAATGGTCCCTTCCCTGAAGAATGTTTTCTTGGCACGGAGTTCTGCATGTAGCGAACTGCCTCTCCCAAGGAACGCTTTGGTAACGCTATCGGGGCTTAGGCTCTTCTAAAACCCTGCAGTGTAAGAGGAAGAACTGTGCTTTGGTTACAGGAGGAACGCAAGCCGAGTTTCTCCTCTAAGTATGGGGTCTTAAGGTATGACTTTGTAGAAGGAATGCAAAGCAGTTTTGATTTCTCAGTGCCGCTCAGCCTAGGGCATTGAGGCAATTTGCATGACATGTAGGACATGAGAGAACAGATTACCTGGAGCTGTTGGAGTGCTGAGGAAATGTAGCTCTCCCAAGGAAGAGTGCAGTGTGTTGCCCTACACTTAGCATACACAGAGTGACTGGGAAAGGTATCCGGGCCTGGATGTTTCTTAGCAACCCAGTGGAGCCTGCCGGTACTCGGTGTTCTTGCACGGAATAGGGTGCCCAGGCGAGATCCTAGGTGTCTTGAAAAGCGTAGTAACGTTAAAAGAAAGGAGAACTGCAACTCCTGTCTCAAGGAAACTTCTCCACATGCCGCTTCAGCAGGGCTCTTCAAGGCTTTACCTTGAGGAAAGGACTCACGCCAAGTTTCCTTGTAGCACTAGAGCGTCTCAGAAGGAGCTCGCACCCAGGCTATGAAAGCACCCTGTTGATTTCGAGAAAACTCGTTCCCTTCCCAGAGCCCTGCCTACAGTGACTAGAAACTCGTCCAAAACACTGGTATTTAGGTAGGTTCAAGGCGGCATGAATGGAGCTTTCAAAATGGGAAAGCAAGCCTTGTGCCATCAGGTCCCCGTTTCCAGTGAACACGCAGCCTACCTCCTTGTGATTTCTACCAAGTTAATATACACTCTAGTGACACACTGGTCCCTTCCCTGAATAACGTGTTCTTGGCACGGAGTTCTGCATGTAGCGAACTGCCTCTCCCAAGGAATGCTCTAGGTACGCTATAGGGGCTTAGCCTCTTCTAAAACCCTGCAGTGTAAGAGGAAGAACTGTGCTTTGGTTACAGCAGGAACGCAAGGCAACTTTCTCCTGTAAGTATGGGGTCTTAAGGTATGACTTTGTAGAAGGAATGTGAAAGAGTATTGGTTACTCAGTGCCACTCAGCCTAGGGCATTGAGGCAGATATGCATGACATGTAGACGTGAGACAACAGATTGCCTGGAGCTGTTGGAGTGTTGAGGTAATCTAGCTCTCCCAAGGAGGCGTGCAGTGTGTTGCCCTACCCTTAGTATATTGAGAGTGACTGGGAAAGGTTTCCGGGCCTGGATGTTTCTGAGCTTCCCAGTCGAGCATGCCGGTCCTCGGTGTTATTGCAGGGAATAGGGTGCCCACGAGAGTTACTAGGTGTCTTCATAAGCGTACTAACGTTCAAAGAAAGCAGAACTACAACTCATGTCTCCAGGAAGCTGCTCCACGCTTCGGCTTCAGCAGGGCTCTTCAAGGCTTTACCTTGAGGAAACGACTCACGTCAAGTTTAATTTGAGCTCTAGAGCGTCTCAGTTGGAGCTCCCACCCAGGCTACTAAAGCACCCTGTTGATTTAGAGAAAACTCGTTCCCTTCCCAGAGCCCTGCCTACAGTGACTAGAGACCCGTCCAAAACACTGGTATTTAGGTAGCTTCAAGGCAGCATGAATGGAGCTTTCAAAATGGGAAAGCAAGCCTTGTGGCATCAGGTCTCCGTTTCCAGTGAGCACGCAGCCTACCCCCTTGTGATGTCTACCAAGTAAATATTCCCTCAAACTACAAAATGGTCCCTTCCCTGAAGAATGTTTTCTTGGCACGGAGTTCTGCATGTAGCGAACTGCCTCTCCAAAGGAACGCTTTGGTAACGCTATCGGGGCTTAGGCTCTTCTAAAACCCTGCAGTGTAAGAGGAAGAACTGTGCTTTGTTTACAGCAGGAACGCAAGGCAACTTTCTCCTGTAAGTATGGGGTCTGAAGGTATGACTTTGTAGAAGGAATGTGAAAGAGTATTGGTTTCTCAGTGCCGCTCAGCCTAGGGCACTGAGGCAGATATGCATGACATGTAGACGTGAGACAACAGATTGCCTGGAGCTGTTGGAGTGCTGAGGAAATCTAGCTCTTCCAAGGAGGCGTGCAGTGTGTTGCCTTACACTTAGCATATTGAGAGTGACTGGGAAAGGTTTCCGGGCCTGGATGTTTCTGAGCTTCCCAGTCGAGCATGCCGGTCCTCGGTGTTCGTGCAGGGAATAGGGTGCCCACGAGAGTTACTAGGTGTCTTCGTAAGCGTACTAACGTTCAAAGAAAGCAGAACTGCAACTCATGTCTCCAGGAAGCTGTTCCACGCTTCGGCTTCAGCAGAGCTCTTCAAGGCTTTACCTTGAGGAAACGACTCACGTCAAGTTTCCTTTGAGCTCTAGAGCGTCTCAGGTGGAGCTCCCACCCAGGCTACGAAAGCACCCTGTTGATTTAGAAAAAACTCGTTCCCTTCCCACAGCCCTGCCTACAGTGACTAGAGACCCGTCCAAAACACTGGTATTTAGGTAGCTTCAAGGCAGCATGAATGGAGCTTTCAAAATGGGAAAGCAAGCCTTGTGCCATCAGGTCTCCGTTTCCAGTGAGCACGCAGCCTACCCCCTTGTGATTTCTACCAAGTAAATATTCCCTCAAACTACACAATGGTCCCTTCCCTGAAGAATGTTTTTTGGCACGGAGTTCTGCATGTAGCGAACTGCCTCTCCCAAGGAACGCTTTGGTAACGCTATCGGGGCTTAGGCTCTTCTAAAACCCTGCAGTGTAAGAGGAAGAACTGTGCTTTGGTTACAGGAGGAACGCAAGCCGAGTTTCTCCTGTAAGTATGGGGTCTTAAGGTATGACTTTGTAGAAGGAATGCGAAGCAGTTTTGATTTCTCAGTGCCGCTCAGCCTAGGGCATTGAGGCAATTTGCATGACATGTAGGACATGAGAGAACAGATTACTTGGAGCTGTTGGAGTGCTGAGGAAATGTAGCTCTCCCAAGGAAGAGTGCAGTGTGTTGCCCTACACTTAGCATACACAGAGTGACTGGGAAAGGTATCCGGGCCTGGATGTTTCTTAGCAACCCAGTGGAGCCTGCCGGTACTCGGTGTTCTTGCACGGAATAGGGTGCCCAGGCGAGATCCTAGGTGTCTTTAAAAGCGTAGTAACGTTAAAAGAAAGGAGAACTGCAACTCATGTCTCAAGGAAACTTCTCCACGTGCCGCTTCAGCAGGGCTCTTCAAGGCTTTACCTTGAGGAAAGGACTCACGTCAAGTTTCCTTGTAGCTCTAGAGCGTCTCAGGAGGAGCTCCCACCCAGGCTATGAAAGCACCCTGTTGATTTAGAGAAAACTCGTTCCCTTCCCAGAGCCCTGCCTACAGTGACTAGAAACTCGTCCAAAACACTGGTATTTAGGTAGCTTCAAGGCAGCATGAATGGAGCTTTCAAAATGGGAAAGCAAGCCTTGTGCCATCAGGTCTCCGTTTCCAGGGAACACGCAGCCTACCCCCTTTGATGTCTACCAAGTAAATATTCCCTCAAACTACAAAATGGTCCCTTCCCTGAAGAATGTTTTCTTGGCACGGAGTTCTGCATGTAGCGAACTGCCTCTCCCAAGGAACGCTTTGGTAACGCTATCGGGGCTTAGGCTCTTCTAACACCCTGCAGTGTAAGAAGAAGAACTGTGCTTTGGTTACAGGAGGAACGCAAGCCGAGTTTCTCCTGTAAGTATGGGGTCTTAAGGTATGACTTTGTAGAAGGAATGCGAAGCAGTTTTGATTTCTCAGTGCCGCTCAGCCTAGGGCATTGAGGCAATTTGCATGACATGTAGGACGTGAGAGAACAGATTACCTGGAGCTGTTGGAGTGCTGAGGAAATGTAGCTCTCCCAAGGAAGAGTGCAGTGTGTTGCCCTACACTTAGCATACACAGAATGACTGGGAAAGGTATCCGGGCCTGGATGTTTCTTAGCAACCCAGTGGAGCCTGCCGGTACTCGGTGTTCTTGCACGGAATAGGGTGCCTAGGCGAGATCCTAGGTGTCTTGAAAAGCGTACTAATGTTAAAAGAAAGCAGAACTGCAACTCATGTCTCCAGGAAGCTGTTCCACGCTTCGGCTTCAGCAGGGCTCTTCAAGGCTTTACCTTGAGGAAACGACTCACGTCAAGTTTAATTTGAGCTCTAGAGCGTCTCAGTTGGAGCTCCCACCCAGGCTACGAAAGCACCCTGTTGATTTAGAGAAAACTCGTTCCCTTCCCAGAGCCCTGCCTACAGTGACTAGAGACCCGTCCAAAACACTGGTATTTAGGTAGCTTCAAGGCAGCATGAATGGAGCTTTCAAAATGGGAAAGCAAGCCTTGTGCCATCAGGTCTCCGTTTCCAGTGAGCACGCAGCCTACCCCCTTGTGATGTCTACCAAGTAAATATTCCCTCAAACTACAAAATGGTCCCTTCCCTGAAGAATGTTTTCTTGGCACGGAGTTCTGCATGTAGCGAACTGCCTCTCCCAAGGAACGCTTTGGTAACGCTATCGGGGCTTAGGCTCTTCTAAAACCCTGCAGTGTAAGAGGAAGAACTGTGCTTTGGTTACAGCAGGAACGCAGGCCAACATTCTCCTGTAAGTATGGGGTCTTAAGGTATGACTTTGTAGAAGGAATGTGAAAGAGTATTGGTTTCTCAGTGCCGCTCAGCCTAGGGCACTGAGGCAGATATGCATGACATGTAGACGTGAGACAACAGATTGCCTGGAGCTGTTGGAGTGCTGAGGAAATCTAGCTCTTCCAAGGAGGCGTGCAGTGTGTTGCCTTACACTTAGCATATTGAGAGTGACTGGGAAAGGTTTCCGGGCCTGGATGTTTCTGAGCTTCCCAGTCGAGCATGCCGGTCCTCGGTGTTCGTGCAGGGAATAGGGTGCCCACGAGAGTTACTAGGTGTCTTCATAAGCGTACTAACGTTCAAAGAAAGCAGAACTGCAACTCATGTCTCCAGGAAGCTGTTCCACGCTTCGGCTTCAGCAGGGCTCTTCAAGGCTTTACCTTGAGGAAACGACTCACGTCAAGTTTCCTTTGAGCTCTAGAGCGTCTCAGGTGGAGCTCCCACCCAGGCTACGAAAGCACCCTGTTGATTTAGAGAAAACTCGTTCCCTTCCCAGAGCCCTGCCTACAGTGACTAGAGACCTGTCCAAATCACTGGTATTTAGGTAGCTTCAAGGCAGCATGAATGGAGCTTTCAAAATGGGAAAGCAAGCCTTGTGCCATCATGTCTCCGTTTCCAGTGAGCACGCAGCCTACCCCCTTGTGATGTCTACCAAGTAAATATTCCCTCAAACTACACAATGGTCCCTTCCCTGAAGAATGTTTTCTTGGCACGGAGTTCTGCATGTAGCGAACTGCCTATCCCAAGGAACGCTTTGGTAACGCTATCGGGGCTTAGGCTCTTCTAAAACCCTGCAGTGTAAGAGGAAGAACTGTGCTTTGGTTACAGGAGGAACGCAAGCCGAGTTTCTCCTGTAAGTATGGGGTCTTAAGGTATGACTTTGTAGAAGGAATGCGAAGCAGTTTTGATTTCTCAGTGCCGCTCAGCCTAGGGCATTGAGGGAATTTGCATGACATGTAGGACATGAGAGAACAGATTACTTGGAGCTGTTGGAGTGCTGAGGAAATGTAGCTCTCCCAAGGAAGAGTGCAGTGTGTTGCCCTACACTTAGCATACACAGAGTGACTGGGAAAGGTATCCGGGCCTGGATGTTTCTTAGCAACCCAGTGGAGCCTGCCGGTACTCGGTGTTCTTGCACGGAATAGGGTGCCCAGGCGAGATCCTAGGTGTCTTGAAAAGCGTAGTAACGTTAAAAGAAAGGAGAACTGCAACTCATGTCTCAAGGAAACTTCTCCACGTGCCGCTTCAGCAGGGCTCTTCAAGGCTTTACCTTGAGGAAAGGACTCACGTCAAGTTTCCTTGTTGCTCTAGAGCGTCTCAGGAGGAGCTCCCACCCAGGCTATGAAAGCACCCTGTTGATTTAGAGAAAACTCGTTCCCTTCCCAGAGCCCTGCCTACAGTGACTAGAAACTCGTCCAAAACACTGGTATTTAGGTAGGTTCAAGGCGGCATGAATGGAGCTTTCAAAATGGGAAAGCAAGCCTTGTGCCATCAGGTCCCCGTTTCCAGTGAGCACGCAGCCTACCCCCTTGTGATGTCTACCAAGTAAATATTCCCTCAAACTACACAATGGTCCCTTCCCTGAAGAATGTTTTCTTGGCACGGAGTTCTGCATGTAGCGAACTGCCTCTCCCAAGGAATGCTCTAGGTATGCTATAGGGGCTTAGCCTCTTCTAAAACCCTGCAGTGTAAGACGAAGAACTGTGCTTTGGTTACAGCAGGAACGCAAGGCAACTTTCTGCTGTAAGTATGGGGTCGTAAGGTATGACTTTGTAGAAGGAATGTGAAAGAGTATTGGTTTCTCAGTGCCGCTCAGCCTAGGGCACTGAGGCAGATATGCATGACATGTAGATGTGAGACAACAGATTGCCTTGAGCTGTTGGAGTGCTGAGGAAATCTAGCTCTCCCAAGGAGGCGTGCAGTGTGTTGCCCTACACTTAGCATATTGAGAGTGACTGGGAAAGGTTTCCGGGCCTGGATGTTTCTGAGCTTCCCAGTCGAGCATGCCGGTCCTCGGTGTTCTTGCAGGGAATAGGGTGCCCACGGGAGTTACTAGGTGTCTTCATAAGCATACTAACGTTCAAAGAAAGCAGAACTGCAACTCATGTCTCCAGGAAACTGCTCCACGCTTCGGCTTCAGCAGGGCTCTTCAAGGCTTTACCTTGAGGAAACGACTCACGTCAAGTTTAATTTGAGCTCTAGAGCGTCTCAGTTGGAGCTCCCACCCAGGCTACGAAAGCACCCTGTTGATTTAGAGAAAACTCGTTCCCTTCCCAGAGCCCTGCCTATAGTGACTACAGACCCGTCCAAAACACTGGTATTTAGGTAGCTTCAAGGCAGCATGAATGGAGCTTTCAAAATGGGAAAGCAAGCCTTGTGGCATCAGGTCTCCGTTTCCAGTGAGCACGCAGCCTACCCCCTTGTGATGTCTACCAAGTAAATATTCCCTCAAACTACAAAATGGTCCCTTCCCTGAAGAATGTTTTCTTGGCACGGAGTTCTGCATGTAGCGAACTGCGTCTCCCAAGGAACGCTTTGGTAACGCTATCGGGGCTTAGGCTCTTCTAAAACCCTGCAGTGTAAGAGGAAGAACTGTGCTTTGGTTACAGCAGGAACGCAAGGCAACTTTCTCCTGTAAGTATGGGGTCTTAAGGTATGACTTTGTAGAAGGAATGTGAAAGAGTATTGGTTTCTCAGTGCCGCTCAGCCTAGGGCATTGAGGCAGATATGCATGACATGTAGACGTGAGACAACAGATTGCCTGGAGCTGTTGGAGTGCTGAGGAAATCTAGCTCTTCCAAGGAGGCGTGCAGTGTGTTGCCTTACACTTAGCATATTGAGAGTGACTGGGAAAGGTTTCCGGGCCTGGATGTTTCTGAGCTTCCCAGTCGAGCATGCCGGTCCTCGGTGTTCGTGCAGGGAATAGGGTGCCCACGAGAGTTACTAGGTGTCTTCATAAGCGTACTAACATTCAAAGAAAGCAGAACTGCAACTCATGTCTCCAGGAAGCTGTTCCACGCTTCGGCTTCAGCAGGGCTCTTCAAGGCTTTACCTTGAGGAAACGATTCACGTCAAGTTTCCTTTGAGCTGTAGAGCGTCTCAGGTGGAGCTCCCACCCAGTCTACGAAAGCACCCTGTTGATTTAGAGAAAACTCGTTCCCTTCCCAGAGCCCTGCCTACAGTGACTAGAGACCCGTCCAAAACACTGGTATTTAGGTAGCTTCAAGGCAGCATGAATGGAGCTTTCAAAATGGGAAAGCAAGCCTTGTGCCATCAGGTCTCCGTTTCCAGGGAGCACGCAGCCTACCCCCTTGTGATGTCTACCAAGTAAATATTCCCTCAAACTACACAATGGTCCCTTCCCTGAAGAATGTTTTCTTGGCACGGAGTTCTGCATGTAGCGAACTGCCTCTCCCAAGGAACGCTTTGGTAACGCTATCGGGGCTTAGGCTCTTCTAAAACCCTGCAGTGTAAGAGGAAGAACTGTGCTTTGGTTACAGCAGGAACGCAAGGCAACTTTCTCCTGTAAGTATGGGGTCTTAAGGTATGACTTTGTAGAAGGAATGTGAAAGAGTATTGGTTTCTCAGTGCCGCTCAGCCTAGGGCACTGAGGCAGATATGCATGACATGTAGACGTGAGACAACAGATTGCCTGGAGCTGTTGGAGTGCTGAGGAAATCTAGCTCTTCCAAGGAGGCGTGCAGTGTGTTGCCTTACACTTAGCATATTGAGAGTGACTGGGAAAGGTTTCCGGGCCTGGATGTTTCTGAGCTTCCCAGTCGAGCATGCCGGTCCTCGGTGTTCGTGCAGGGAATAGGGTGCCCACGAGAGTTACTAGGTGTCTTCATAAGCGTACTAACGTTCAAAGAAAGGAGAACTGCAACTCATGTCTCCAGGAAGCTGTTCCACGCTTCGGCTTCAGCAGGGCTCTTCAAGGCTTTACCTTGAGGAAACGACTCACGTCAAGTTTCCTTTGAGCTCTAGAGCGTCTCAGGTGGAGCTCCCACCCAGTCTACGAAACCACCCTGTTGATTTAGAGAAAACTCGTTCCCTTCCCAGAGCCCTGCCTACAGTGACTAGAGACCCGTCCAAAACACTGGTATTTAGGTAGCTTCAAGGCAGCATGAATGGAGCTTTCAAAATGGGAAAGCAAGCCTTGTGCCATCAGGTCTCCGTTTCCAGTGAGCACGCAGCCTACCCCCTTGTGATGTCTACCAAGTAAATATTCCCTCAAACTACACAATGGTCCCTTCCCTGAAGAATGTTTTCTTGGCACGGAGTTCTGCATGTAGCGAACTGCCTCTCCCAAGGAACGCTTTGGTAACGCTATCGGGGCTTAGGCTCTTCTAAAACCCTGCAGTGTAAGAGGAAGAACTGTGCTTTGGTTACAGGAGGAACGCAAGCCGAGTTTCTCCTGTAAGTATGGGGTCTGAAGGTATGACTTTGTAGAAGGAATGCGAAGCAGTTTTGATTTCTCAGTGCCGCTCAGCCTAGGGCATTGAGGGAATTTGCATGACATGTAGGACATGAGAGAACAGATTACTTGGAGCTGTTGGAGTGCTGAGGAAATGTAGCTCTCCCAAGGAAGAGTGCAGTGTGTTGCCCTACACTTAGCATACACAGAGTGACTGGGAAAGGTATCCGGGCCTGGATATTTCTTAGCAACCCAGTGGAGCCTGCCGGTACTCGGTGTTCTTGCACGGAATAGGGTGCCCAGGCGAGATCCTAGGTGTCTTGAAAAGCGTAGTAACGTTAAAAGAAAGGAGAACTGCAACTCATGTCTCAAGGAAACTTCTCCACGTGCCGCTTCAGCAGGGCTCTTCAAGGCTTTACCTTGAGGAAAGGACTCACGTCAAGTTTCCTTGTAGCTCTAGAGCGTCTCAGGAGGAGCTCCCACCCAGGCTATGAAAGCACCCTGTTGATTTAGAGAAAACTCGTTCCCTTCCCAGAGCCCTGCCTACAGTGACTAGAAACTCGTCCAAAACACTGGTATTTAGGTAGGTTCAAGGCGGCATGAATGGAGCTTTCAAAATGGGAAAGCAAGCCTTGTGCCATCAAGTCCCCGTTTCCAGTGAACACGCAGCCTACCCCCTTGTGATTTCTACCAAGTTAATATACACTCTAGTGACACACTGGTCCCTTCCCTGAATAACGTGTTCTTGGCACGGAGTTCTGCATGTAGCGAACTGCCTCTCCCAAGGAATGCTCTAGGTATGCTATAGGGGCTTAGCCTCTTCTAAAACCCTACAGTGTAAGAGGAAGAACTGTGCTTTGGTTACAGCAGGAACGCAAGCCAACTTTCTCCTGTAAGTATGGGGTCGTAAGGTATGACTTTGTAGAAGGAATGTGAAAGAGTATTGGTTTCTCAGTGCCGCTCAGCCTAGGGCACTGAGGCAGATATGCATGACATGTAGATGTGAGACAACAGATTGCCTTGAGCTGTTGGAGTGCTGAGGAAATCTAGCTCTCCCAAGGAGGCGTGCAGTGTGTTGCCCTACACTTAGCATATTGAGAGTGACTGGGAAAGGTTTCCGGGCCTGGATGTTTCTGAGCTTCCCAGTCGAGCATGCCGGTCCTCGGTGTTCTTGCAGGGAATAGGGTGCCCACGGGAGTTACTAGGTGTCTTCATAAGCGTACTAACGTTCAAAGAAAGCAGAACTGCAACTCATGTCTCCAGGAAACTGCTCCACGCTTCGGCTTCAGCAGGGCTCTTCAAGGCTTTACCTTGAGGAAACGACTCACGTCAAGTTTAATTTGAGCTCTAGAGCGTCTCAGTTGGAGCTCCCACCCAGGCTACGAAAGCACCCTGTTGATTTAGAGAAAACTCGTTCCCTTCCCAGAGCCCTGCCTACAGTGACTAGAGACCCGTCCAAAACACTGGTATTTAGGTAGCTTCAAGGCAGCATGAATGGAGCTTTCAAAATGGGAAAGCAAGCCTTGTGGCATCAGGTCTCCATTTCCAGTGAGCACGCAGCCTACCCCCTTGTGATGTCTACCAAGTAAATATTCCCTCAAACTACAAAATGGTCCCTTCCCTGAAGAATGTTTTCTTGGCACGGAGTTCTGCATGTAGCGAACTGCCTCTCCCAAGGAACGCTTTGGTAACGCTATCGGGGCTTAGGCTCTTCTAAAACCCTGCAGTGTAAGAGGAAGAACTGTGCTTTGGTTACAGCAGGAACGCAAGGCAACTTTCTCCTGTAAGTATGGGGTCTTAAGGTATGACTTTGTAGAAGGAATGTGAAAGAGTATTTGTTTCTCAGTGCCGCTCAGCCTAGGGCACTGAGGCAGATATGCATGACATGTAGACGTGAGACAACAGATTGCCTGGAGCTGTTGGAGTGCTGAGGAAATCTAGCTCTTCCAAGGAGGCGTGCAGTGTGTTGCCTTACACTTAGCATATTGAGAGTGACTGGGAAAGGTTTCCGGGCCTGGATGTTTCTGAGCTTCCCAGTCGAGCATGCCGGTCCTCGGTGTTCGTGCAGGGAATAGGGTGCCCACGAGAGTTACTAGGTGTCTTCATAAGCGTACTAACGTTCAAAGAAAGCAGAACTGCAACTCATGTCTCCAGGAAGCTGTTCCACGCTTCGGCTTCAGCAGGGCTCTTCAAGGCTTTACCTTGAGGAAACGACTCACGTCAAGTTTCCTTTGAGCTCTAGAGCGTCTCAGGTGGAGCTCCCACCCAGTCTACGAAAGCACCCTGTTGATTTAGAGAAAACTCGTTCCCTTCCCAGAGCCCTGCCTACAGTGACTAGAGACCCGTCCAAAACACTGGTATTTAGGTAGCTTCAAGGCAGCATGAATGGAGCTTTCAAAATGGGAAAGCAAGCCTTGTGCCATCATGTCTCCGTTTCCAGTGAGCACGCAGCCTACCCCCTTGTGATGTCTACCAAGTAAATATTCCCTCAAACTACACAATGGTCCCTTCCCTGAAGAATGTTTTCTTTGCACGGAGTTCTGCATGTAGCGAACTGCCTCTCCCAAGGAACGCTTTGGTAACGCTATCGGGGCTTAGGCTCTTCTAAAACCCTGCAGTGTAAGAGGAAGAACTGTGCTTTGGTTACAGGAGGAACGCAAGCCGAGTTTCCCCTGTAAGTATGGGGTCTTAAGGTATGACTTTGTAGAAGGAATGCGAAGCAGTTTTGATTTCTCAGTGCCGCTCAGCCTAGGGCATTGAGGCAATTTGCATGACATGTAGGACGTGAGAGAACAGATTACCTGGAGCTGTTGGAGTGCTGAGGAAATGTAGCTCTCCCAAGGAAGAGTGCAGTGTGTTGCCCTACACTTAGCATACACAGAGTGACTGGGAAAGGTATCCGGGCCTGGATGTTTCTTAGCAACCCAGTGGAGCCTGCCGGTACTCGGTGTTCTTGCACGGAATAGGGTGCCCAGGCGAGATCCTAGGTGTCTTGAAAAGCGTAGTAACGTTAAAAGAAAGGAGAACTGCAACTCATGTCTCAAGGAAACTTCTCCACGTGCCGCTTCAGCAGGGCTCTTCAAGGCTTTACCTTGAGGAAAGGACTCACGTCAAGTTTCCTTGTAGCTCTAGAGCGTCTCAGGAGGAGCTCCCACCCAGGCTACGAAAGCACCCTGTTGATTTAGAGAAAACTCGTTCCCTTCCCAGAGCCCTGCCTACAGTGACTAGAAACTCGTCCAAAACACTGGTATTTAGGTAGGTTCAAGGCGGCATGAATGGAGCTTTCAAAATGGGAAAGCAAGCCTTGTGCCATCAGGTCCCCGTTTCCAGTGAACACGCAGCCTACCTCCTTGTGATTTCTACCAAGTTAATATACACTCTAGTGACACACTGTTCCCTTCCCTGAATAACGTGTTCTTGGCACGGAGTTCTGCATGTAGCGAACTGCCTCTCCCAAGGAATGCTCTAGGTATGCTATAGGGGCTTAGCCTCTTCTAAAACCCTGCAGTGTAAGAGGAAGAACTGTGCTTTGGTTACAGCAGGAACGCAAGCCAACTTTCTCCTGTAAGTATGGGGTCGTAAGGTATGACTTTGTAGAAGGAATGTGAAAGAGTATTGGTTTCTCAGTGCCGCTCAGCCTAGGGCACTGAGGCAGATATGCATGACATGTAGATGTGAGACAACAGATTGCCTTGAGCTTTTGGAGTGCTGAGGAAATCTAGCTCTCCCAAGGAGGCGTGCAGTGTGTTGCCCTACACTTAGCATATTGAGAGTCACTGGGAAAGGTTTCCGGGCCTGGATGTTTCTGAGCTTCCCAGTCGAGCATGCCGGTCCTCGGTGTTCTTGCAGGGAATAGTGTGCCCACGGGAGTTACTAGGTGTCTTCATAAGCGTACTAACGTTCAAAGAAAGCAGAACTGCAACTCATGTCTCCAGGAAACTGCTCCACGCTTCGGCTTCAGCAGGGCTCTTCAAGGCTTTACCTTGAGGAAACGACTCACGTCAAGTTTAATTTGAGCTCTAGAGCGTCTCAGTTGGAGCTCCCACCCAGGCTACGAAAGCACCCTGTTGATTTAGAGAAAACTCGTTCCCTTCCCAGAGCCCTGCCTACAGTGACTAGAGACCCGTCCAAAACACTGGTATTTAGGTAGCTTCAAGGCAGCATGAATGGAGCTTTCAAAATGGGAAAGCAAGCCTTGTGGCATCAGGTCTCCGTTTCCAGTGAGCACGCAGCCTACCCCCTTGTGATGTCTACCAAGTAAATATTCCCTCAAACTACACAATGGTCCCTTCCCTGAAGAATGTTTTCTTGGCACGGAGTTCTGCATGTAGCGAACTGCCTCTCCCAAGGAACGCTTTGGTAACGCTATCGGGGCTTAGGCTCTTCTAAAACCCTGCAGTGTAAGAGGAAGAACTGTGCTTTGGTTACAGGAGGAACGCAAGCCGAGTTTCTCCTGTAAGTATGGGGTCTTAAGGTATGACTTTGTAGAAGGAATGCGAAGCAGTTTTGATTTCTCAGTGCCGCTCAGCCTAGGCCATTGAGGCAATTTGCATGACATGTAGGACATGAGAGAACAGATTACTTGGAGCTGTTGGAGTGCTGAGGAAATGTAGCTCTCCCAAGGAAGAGTGCAGTGTGTTGCCCTACACTTAGCATACACAGAGTGACTGGGAAAGGTATCCGGGCCTGGATGTTTCTTAGCAACCCAGTGGAGCCTGCCGGTACTCGGTGTTCTTGCACGGAATAGGGTGCCCAGGCGAGATCCTAGGTGTCTTGAAAAGCGTAGTAACGTTAAAAGAAAGGAGAACTGCAACTCATGTCTCAAGGAAACTTCTCCACGTGCCGCTTCAGCAGGGCTCTTCAAGGCTTTACCTTGAGGAAAGGACTCACGTCAAGTTTCCTTGTAGCTCTAGAGCGTCTCAGGAGGAGCTCCCACCCAGGCTATGAAAGCACCCTGTTGATTTAGAGAAAACTCGTTCCCTTCCCAGAGCCCTGCCTACAGTGACTAGAAACTCGTCCAAAACACTGGTATTTAGGTAGGTTCAAGGCGGCATGAATGGAGCTTTCAAAATGGGAAAGCAAGCCTTGTGCCATCAGGTCCCCGTTTCCAGTGAACACGCAGCCTACCTCCCTGTGATTTCTACCAAGTTAATATACATTCTAGCGACACACTGGTCCCTTCCCTGAATAACGTGTTCTTGGCACGGAGTTCTGCATGTAGCGAACTGCCTCTCCCAAGGAATGCTCTAGGTACGCTATAGGGGCTTAGCCTCTTCTAAAACCCTGCAGTGTAAGAGGAAGAACTGTGCTTTGGTTACAGCAGGAACGCAAGGCAACTTTCTGCTGTAAGTATGGGGTCTTAAGGTATGACTTTGTAGAAGGAATGTGAAAGAGTATTGGTTTCTCAGTGCCACTCAGCCTAGGGCATTGAGGCAATTTGCATGACATGTAGGACGTGAGAGAACAGATTACCTGGAGCTGTTGGAGTGCTGAGGAAATGTAGCTCTCCCAAGGAAGAGTGCAGTGTGTTGCCCTACATTTAGCATACACAGAGTGACTGGGAAAGGTATCCGGGCCTGGATGTTTCTTAGCAACCCAGTGGAGCCTGCCGGTACTCGGTGTTCTTGCACGGAATAGGGTGCCCAGGCGAGATCCTAGGTGTCTTGAAAAGCGTACTAATGTTAAAAGAAAGGAGAACTGCAACTCATGTCTCAAGGAAACTTCTCCACGTTCCGCTTCAGCAGGGCTCTTCAAGGCTTTACCTTGAGGAAAGGACTCACGTCAAGTTTCCTTGAGGCTCTAGAGAGTCTCAGGAGGAGCTCCCACCCAGGCTATGAAAGCACCCTGTTGATTTAGAGAAAACTCGTTCCCTTCCCAGAGCCCTGCCTACAGTGACTAGAAACTCGTCCAAAACTCTGGTATTTAGGTAGCTTCAAGGCAGCATGAATGGAGCTTTCAAAATGGGAAAGCAAGCCTCGTGCCATCAGGTCTCCGTTTCCAGTGAGCACGCAGCCTACCCCCTTGTGATGTCTACCAAGTAAATATTCCGTCAAACTACACAATGGTCCCTTCCCTGAAGAATGTTTTCTTGGCACGGATTTCTGCATGTAGCGAACTGCCTCTCTCAAGGAACGCTTTGGTAACGCTATCGGGGCTTAGGCTCTTCTAAAACCCTGCAGTGTAAGAGGAAGAACTGTGCTTTGGTTACAGCAGGAACGCAAGGCAACTTTCTCCTGTAAGTATGGGGTCTTAAGGTATGACTTTTTAGAAGGAATGTGAAAGAGTATTGGTTTCTCAGTGCCGTTCAGCCTAGGGCACTGAGGCAGATATGCATGACATGTAGACGTGAGACAACAGATTGCCTGGAGCTGTTGGAGTGCTGAGGAAATCTAGCTCTTCCAAGGAGGCGTGCAGTGTGTTGCCTTACACTTAGCATATTGAGAGTGACTGGAAAAGGTTTCCGGGCCTGGATGTTTCTGAGCTTCCCAGTCGAGCACGCCGGTCCTCGGTGTTCGTGCAGGGAATAGGGTGCCCACGAGAGTTACTAGGTGTCTTCATAAGCGTACTAACGTTCAAAGAAAGCAGAACTGCAACTCATGTCTCCAGGAAACTGCTCCACGCTTCGGCTTCAGCAGGGCTCTTCAAGGCTTTACCTTGAGGAAACGACTCACGTCAAGTTTCCTTTGAGCTCTAGATCGTCTCAGGTGGAGCTCCCACCCAGGCTACGAAAGCACCCTGTTGATTTAGAGAAAACTCGTTCCCTTCCCACAGCCCTGCCTACAGTGACTAGAGACCCGTCCAAAACACTGGTATTTAGGTAGCTTCAAGGCAGCATGAATGGAGCTTTCAAAATGGGAAAGCAAGCCTTGTGCCATCAGGTCTCCGTTTCCAGTGAGCACGCAGCCTACCCCCTTGTGATTTCTACCAAGTAAATATTCCCTCAAACTACACAATGGTCCCTTCCCTGAAGAATGTTTTCTTGGCACGGAGTTCTGCATGTAGCGAACTGCCTCTCCCAAGGAACGCTTTGGTAACGCTATCGGGGCTTAGGCTCTTCTAAAACCCTGCAGTGTAAGAGGAAGAACTGTGCTTTGGTTACAGGAGGAACGCAAGCCGAGTTTCTCCTGTAAGTATGGGGTCTTAAGGTATGACTTTGTAGAAGGAATGCGAAGCAGTTTTGATTTCTCAGTGCCGCTCAGCCTAGGGCATTGAGGGAATTTGCATGACATGTAGGACATGAGAGAACAGATTACTTGGAGCTGTTGGAGTGCTGAGGAAATGTAGCTCTCCCAAGGAAGAGTGCAGTGTGTTGCCCTACACTTAGCATACACAGAGTGACTGGGAAAGGTATCCGGGCCTGGATGTTTCTTAGCAACCCAGTGGAGCCTGCCGGTACTCGGTGTTCTTGCACGGAATAGGGTGCCCAGGCGAGATCCTAGGTGTCTTGAAAAGCGTAGTAACGTTAAAAGAAAGGAGAACTGCAACTCATGTCTCAAGGAAACTTCTCCACGTGCCGCTTCAGCAGGGCTCTTCAAGGCTTTACCTTGAGGAAAGGACTCACGTCAAGTTTCCTTGTAGCTCTAGAGCGTCTCAGGAGGAGCTCCCACCCAGGCTATGAAAGCACCCTGTTGATTTAGAGAAAACTCGTTCCCTTCCCAGAGCCCTGCCTACAGTGACTAGAGACTCGTCCAAAACACTGGTATTTAGGTAGGTTCAAGGCAGCATGAATGGAGTTTTCAAAATGGGAAAGCAAGCCTTGTGCCATCAGGTCTCCGTTTCCAGGGAACACGCAGCCTACCCCCTTGTGATGTCTACCAAGTAAATATTCCCTCAAACTACACACTGGTCCCTTCCCTGAAGAATGTTTTCTTGGCACGGAGTTCTGCATGTAGCGAACTGCCTCTCCCAAGGAATGCTCTAGGTACGCTATCGGGGCTTAGCCTCTTCTAAAACCCTGCAGTGTAAGAGGAAGAACTGTGCTTTGGTTACAGCAGGAACGCAAGCCGAGTTTCTCCTGTAAGTATGGGGTCTTAAGGTATGACTTTGTAGAAGGAATGTGAAGCAGTTTTGATTTCTCAGTGCCGCTCAGCCTAGGGCATTGAGGCAATTTGCATGACATGTAGGACGTGAGAGAACAGATTACCTGGAGCTGTTGGAGTGCTGAGGAAATGTAGCTCTCCCAAGGAAGAGTGCAGTGTGTTGCCCTACATTTAGCATACACAGAGTGACTGGGAAAGGTATCCGGGCCTGGATGTTTCTTAGCAACCCAGTGGAGCCTGCCGGTACTCGGTGTTCTTGCACGGAATAGGGTGCCCAGGCGAGATCCTAGGTGTCTTGAAAAGCGTACTAATGTTAAAAGAAAGGAGAACTGCAACTCATGTCTCAAGGAAACTTCTCCACGTTCCGCTTCAGCAGGGCTCTTCAAGGCTTTACCTTGAGGAAAGGACTCACGTCAAGTTTCCTTGAGGCTCTAGAGCGTCTCAGGAGGAGCTCCCACCCAGGCTATGAAAGCACCCTGTTGATTTAGAGAAAACTCGTTCCCTTCCCAGAGCCCTGCCTACAGTGACTAGAAACTCGTCCAAAACTCTGGTATTTAGGTAGGTTCAAGGCGGCATGAATGGAGCTTTCAAAATGGGAAAGCAAGCCTTGTGGCATCAGGTCTCCGTTTGCAGTGAGCACGCAGCCTACCCCCTTGTGATGTCTACCAAGTAAATATTCCCTCAAACTACACAATGGTCCCTTCCCTGAAGAATGTTTTCTTGGCACGGAGTTCTGCATGTAGCGAACTGCCTCTCCCAAGGAACGCTTTGGTAACGCTATCGGGGCTTAGGCTCTTCTAAAACCCTGCAGTGTAAGAGGAAGAACTGTGCTTTGGTTACAGGAGGAACGCAAGCCGAGTTTCTCCTGTAAGTATGGGGTCTTAAGGTATGACTTTGTAGAAGGAATGCGAAGCAGTTTTGATTTCTCAGTGCCGCTCAGCCTAGGGCATTGAGGCAATTTGCATGACATGTAGGACATGAGAGAACAGATTACTTGGAGCTGTTGGAGTGCTGAGGAAATGTAGCTCTCCCAAGGAAGAGTGCAGTGTGTTGCCCTACACTTAGCATACACAGAGTGACTGGGAAAGGTATCCGGGCCTGGATGTTTCTTAGCAACCCAGTGGAGCCTGCCGGTACTCGGTGTTCTTGCACGGAATAGGGTGCCCAGGCGAGATCCTAGGTGTCTTGAAAAGCGTAGTAACGTTAAAAGAAAGGAGAACTGCAACTCATGTCTCAAGGAAACTTCTCCACGTGCCGCTTCAGCAGGGCTCTTCAAGGCTTTACCTTGAGGAAAGGACTCACGTCAAGTTTCCTTGTAGCTCTAGAGCGTCTCAGGAGGAGCTCCCACCCAGGCTATGAAAGCACCCTGTTGATTTAGAGAAAACTCGTTCCCTTCCCAGAGCCCTGCCTACAGTGACTAGAAACTCGTCCAAAACACTGGTATTTAGGTAGGTTCAAGGCGGCATGAATGGAGCTTTCAAAATGGGAAAGCAAGCCTTGTGCCATCAGGTCCCCGTTTCCAGTGAACACGCAGCCTACCTCCCTGTGATTTCTACCAAGTTAATATACATTCTAGCGACACACTGGTCCCTTCCCTGAATAACGTGTTCTTGGCACGGAGTTCTGCATGTAGCGAACTGCCTCTCCCAAGGAATGCTCTAGGTACGCTATAGGGGCTTAGCCTCTTCTAAAACCCTGCAGTGTAAGAGGAAGAACTGTGCTTTGGTTACAGCAGGAACGCAAGGCAACTTTCTGCTGTAAGTATGGGGTCTTAAGGTATGACTTTGTAGAAGGAATGTGAAAGAGTATTGGTTTCTCAGTGCCACTCAGCCTAGGGCATTGAGGCAATTTGCATGACATGTAGGACGTGAGAGAACAGATTACCTGGAGCTGTTGGAGTGCTGAGGAAATGTAGCTCTCCCAAGGAAGAGTGCAGTGTGTTGCCCTACATTTAGCATACACAGAGTGACTGGGAAAGGTATCCGGGCCTGGATGTTTCTTAGCAACCCAGTGGAGCCTGCCGGTACTCGGTGTTCTTGCACGGAATAGGGTGCCCAGGCGAGATCCTAGGTGTCTTGAAAAGCGTACTAATGTTAAAAGAAAGGAGAACTGCAACTCATGTCTCAAGGAAACTTCTCCACGTTCCGCTTCAGCAGGGCTCTTCAAGGTTTTACCTTGAGGAAAGGACTCACGTCAAGTTTCCTTGAGGCTCTAGAGCGTCTCAGGAGGAGCTCCCACCCAGGCTATGAAAGCACCCTGTTGATTTAGAGAAAACTCGTTCCCTTCCCAGAGCCCTGCCTACAGTGACTAGAAACTCGTCCAAAACTCTGGTATTTAGGTCGGTTCAAGGCGGCATGAATGGAGCTTTCAAAATGGGAAAGCAAGCCTTGTGCCATCAGGTCTCCGTTTCCAGTGAGCACGCAGCCTACCCCCTTGTGATGTCTACCAAGTAAATATTCCCTCAAACTACACAATGGTCCCTTCCCTGAAGAATGTTTTCTTGGCACGGAGTTCTGCATGTAGCGAACTGCCTCTCCCAAGGAACGCTTTGGTAACGCTATCGGGGCTTAGGCTCTTCTAAAACCCTGCAGTGTAAGAGGAAGAACTGTGCTTTGGTTACAGCAGGAACGCAAGGCAACTTTCTCCTGTAAGTATGGGGTCTTAAGGTATGACTTTTTAGAAGGAATGTGAAAGAGTATTGGTTTCTCAGTGCCATTCAGCCTAGGGCACTGAGGCAGATATGCATGACATGTAGACGTGAGACAACAGATTGCCTGGAGCTGTTGGAGTGCTGAGGAAATCTAGCTCTTCCAAGGAGGCGTGCAGTGTGTTGCCTTACACTTAGCATATTGAGAGTGACTGGGAAAGGTATCCGGGCCTGGATGTTTCTGAGCTTCCCAGTCAAGCATGCCGGTCCTCGGTGTTCTTGCAGGGAATAGGGTGCCCACGAGAGTTACTAGGTGTCTTCATAAGCGTACTAACGTTCAAAGAAAGCAGAACTGCAACTCATGTCTCCAGGAAACTGCTCCACGCTTCGGCTTCAGCAGGGCTCTTCAAGGCTTTACCTTGAGGAAACGACTCACGTCAAGTTTCCTTTGAGCTCTAGAGCGTCTCAGGTGGAGCTCCCACCCAGGCTACGAAAGCACCCTGTTGATTTAGAGAAAACTCGTTCCCTTCCCAGAGCCCTGCCTACAGTGACTAGAGACCCGTCCAAAACACTGGTATTTAGGTAGCTTCAAGGCAGCATGAATGGAGCTTTCAAAATGGGAAAGCAAGCCTTGTGCCATCCGGTCTCCGTTTCCAGTGAGCACGCAGCCTACCCCCTTGTGATGTCTACCAAGTAAATATTCCCTCAAACTACACAATGGTCCCTTCCCTGAATAATGTTTTCTTGGCACGGAGTTCTGAATGTAGCGAACTGCCTCTCCCAAGGAACGCTTTGGTAACGCTATCGGGGCTTAGGCTCTTCTAAAACCCTGCAGTGTAAGAGGAAGAACTGTGCTTTGGTTACAGGAGGAACGCAAGCCGAGTTTCTCCTGTAAGTATGGGGTCTTAAGGTATGACTTTGTAGAAGGAATGCGAAGCAGTTTTGATTTCTCAGTGCCGCTCAGCCTAGGGCATTGAGGGAATTTGCATGACATGTAGGACATGAGAGAACAGATTACTTGGAGCTGTTGGAGTGCTGAGGAAATGTAGCTCTCCCAAGGAAGAGTGCAGTGTGTTGCCCTACACTTAGCATACACAGAGTGACTGGGAAAGGTATCCGGGCCTGGATGTTTCTTAGCAACCCAGTGGAGCCTGCCGGTACTCGGTGTTCTTGCACGGAATAGGGTGCCCAGGCGAGATCCTAGGTGTCTTGAAAAGCGTAGTAACGTTAAAAGAAAGGAGAACTGCAACTCATGTCTCAAGGAAACTTCTCCACGTGCCGCTTCAGCAGGGCTCTTCAAGGCTTTACCTTGAGGAAAGGACTCACGTCAAGTTTCCTTGTAGCTCTAGAGCGTCTCAGGAGGAGCTCCCACCCAGGCTATGAAAGCACCCTGTTGGTTTAGAGAAAACTCGTTCCCTTCCCAGAGCCCTGCCTACAGTGACTAGAAACTCGTCCAAAACACTGGTATTTAGGTAGGTTCAAGGCGGCATGAATGGAGCTTTCAAAATGGGAAAGCAAGCCTTGTGCCATCAGGTCCCCGTTTCCAGTGAACACGCAGCCTACCTCCCTGTGATTTCTACCAAGTTAATATACATTCTAGCGACACACTGGTCCCTTCCCTGAATAACGTGTTCTTGGCACGGAGTTCTGCATGTAGCGAACTGCCTCTCCCAAGGAATGCTCTAGGTACGCTATAGGGGCTTAGCCTCTTCTAAAACCCTGCAGTGTAAGAGGAAGAACTGTGCTTTGGTTACAGCAGGAACGCAAGGCAACTTTCTCCTGTAAGTATGGGGTCATAAGGTATGACTTTGTAGAAGGAATGTGAAAGAGTATTGGTTTCTCAGTGCCACTCAGCCTAGGGCATTGAGGCAATTTGCATGACATGTAGGACGTGAGAGAACAGATTACCTGGAGCTGTTGGAGTGCTGAGGAAATGTAGCTCTCCCAAGGAAGAGTGCAGTGTGTTGCCCTACATTTAGCATACACAGAGTGACTGGGAAAGGTATCCGGGCCTGGATGTTTCTTAGCAACCCAGTGGAGCCTGCCGGTACTCGGTGTTCTTGCACGGAATAGGGTGCCCAGGCGAGATCCTAGGTGTCTTGAAAAGCGTACTAATGTTAAAAGAAAGGAGAACTGCAACTCATGTCTCAAGGAAACTTCTCCCCGTTCCGCTTCAGCAGGGCTCTTCAAGGCTTTACCTTGAGGAAAGGACTCACGTCAAGTTTCCTTGAGGCTCTAGAGAGTCTCAGGAGGAGCTCCCACCCAGGCTATGAAAGCACCCTGTTGATTTAGAGAAAACTCGTTCCCTTCCCAGAGCCCTGCCTACAGTGACTAGAAACTCGTCCAAAACTCTGGTATTTAGGTAGCTTCAAGGCAGCATGAATGGAGCTTTCAAAATGGGAAAGCAAGCCTCGTGCCATCAGGTCTCCGTTTCCAGTGAGCACGCAGCCTACCCCCTTGTGATGTCTACCAAGTAAATATTCCGTCAAACTACACAATGGTCCCTTCCCTGAAGAATGTTTTCTTGGCACGGATTTCTGCATGTAGCGAACTGCTTCTCTCAAGGAACGCTTTGGTAACGCTATCGGGGCTTAGGCTCTTCTAAAACCCTGCAGTGTAAGAGGAAGAACTGTGCTTTGGTTACAGCAGGAACGAAAGGCAACTTTCTCCTGTAAGTATGGGGTCTTAAGGTATGACTTTTTAGAAGGAATGTGAAAGAGTATTGGTTTCTCAGTGCCGTTCAGCCTAGGGCACTGAGGCTGATATGCATGACATGTAGACGTGAGACAACAGATTGCCTGGAGCTGTTGGAGTGCTGAGGAAATCTAGCTCTTCCAAGGAGGCGTGCAGTGTGTTGCCTTACACTTAGCATATTGAGAGTGACTGGAAAAGGTTTCCGGGCCTGGATGTTTCTGAGCTTCCCAGTCGAGCACGCCGGTCCTCGGTGTTCGTGCAGGGAATAGGGTGCCCACGAGAGTTACTAGGTGTCTTCATAAGCGTACTAACGTTCAAAGAAAGCAGAACTGCAACTCATGTCTCCAGGAAACTGCTCCACGCTTCGGCTTCAGCAGGGCTCTTCAAGGCTTTACCTTGAGGAAACGACTCACGTCAAGTTTCCTTTGAGCTCTATCGTCTCAGGTGGAGCTCCCACCCAGGCTACGAAAGCACCCTGTTGATTTAGAGAAAACTCGTTCCCTTCCCACAGCCCTGCCTACAGTGACTAGAGACCCGTCCAAAACACTGGTATTTAGGTAGCTTCAAGGCAGCATGAATGGAGCTTTCAAAATGGGAAAGCAAGCCTTGTGCCATCAGGTCTCCGTTTCCAGTGAGCACGCAGCCTACCCCCTTGTGATGTCTACCAAGTAAATATTCCCTCAAACTACACAATGGTCCCTTCCCTGAAGAATGTTTTCTTGGCACGGAGTTCTGCATGTAGCGAACTGCCTCTCCCAAGGAACGCTTTGGTAACGCTATCGGGGCTTAGGCTCTTCTAAAACCCTGCAGTGTAAGAGGAAGAACTGTGCTTTGGTTACAGGAGGAACGCAAGCCGAGTTTCTCCTGTAAGTATGGGGTCTTAAGGTATGACTTTGTAGAAGGAATGCGAAGCAGTTTTGATTTCTCAGTGCCGCTCAGCCTAGGGCATTGAGGGAATTTGCATGACATGTAGGACATGAGAGAACAGATTACTTGGAGCTGTTGGAGTGCTGAGGAAATGTAGCTCTCCCAAGGAAGAGTGCAGTGTGTTGCCCTACACTTAGCATACACAGAGTGACTGGGAAAGGTATCCGGGCCTGGATGTTTCTTAGCAACCCAGTGGAGCCTGCCGGTACTCGGTGTTCTTGCACGGAATAGGGTGCCCAGGCGAGATCCTAGGTGTCTTGAAAAGCGTAGTAACGTTAAAAGAAAGGAGAACTGCAACTCATGTCTCAAGGAAACTTCTCCACGTGCCGCTTCAGCAGGGCTCTTCAAGGCTTTACCTTGAGGAAAGGACTCACGTCAAGTTTCCTTGTAGCTCTAGAGCGTCTCAGGAGGAGCTCCCACCCAGGCTATGAAAGCACCCTGTTGATTTAGAGAAAACTCGTTCCCTTCCCAGAGCCCTGCCTACAGTGACTAGAGACTCGTCCAAAACACTGGTATTTAGGTAGGTTCAAGGCAGCATGAATGGAGTTTTCAAAATGGGAAAGCAAGCCTTGTGCCATCAGGTCTCCGTTTCCAGGGAACACGCAGCCTACCCCCTTGTGATGTCTACCAAGTAAATATTCCCTCAAACTACACACTGGTCCCTTCCCTGAAGAATGTTTTCTTGGCACGGAGTTCTGCATGTAGCGAACTGCCTCTCCCAAGGAATGCTCTAGGTACGCTATCGGGGCTTAGCCTCTTCTAAAACCCTGCAGTGTAAGAGGAAGAACTGTGCTTTGGTTACAGCAGGAACGCAAGCCGAGTTTCTCCTGTAAGTATGGGGTCTTAAGGTATGACTTTGTAGAAGGAATGTGAAGCAGTTTTGATTTCTCAGTGCCGCTCAGCCTAGGGCATTGAGGCAATTTGCATGACATGTAGGACGTGAGAGAACAGATTACCTGGAGCTGTTGGAGTGCTGAGGAAATGTAGCTCTCCCAAGGAAGAGTGCAGTCTGTTGCCCTACACTTAGCATACACAGAGTGACTGGGAAAGGTATCCGGGCCTGGATGTTTCTTAGCAACCCAGTGGAGCCTGCCGGTACTCAGTGTTCTTGCACGGAATAGGGTGCCCAGGCGAGATCCTAGGTGTCTTGAAAAGCGTACTAATGTTAAAAGAAAGGAGAACTGCAACTCATGTCTCAAGGGAACTTCTCCACGTTCCGCTTCAGCAGGGCTCTTCAAGGCTTTACCTTGAGGAAAGGACTCACGTCAAGTTTCCTTGAGGCTCTAGAGCGTCTCAGGAGGAGCTCCCACCCAGGCTATGAAAGCACCCTGTTGATTTAGAGAAAACTCGTTCCCTTCCCAGAGCCCTGCCTACAGTGACTAGAAACTCGTCCAAAACTCTGGTATTTAGGTAGGTTCAAGGCGGCATGAATGGAGCTTTCAAAATGGGAAAGCAAGCCTTGTGCCATCAGGTCTCCGTTTCCAGTGAGCACGCAGCCTACCCCCTTGTGATGTCTACCAAGTAAATATTCCCTCAAACTACACAATGGTCCCTTCCCTGAAGAATGTTTTCTTGGCACGGAGTTCTGCATGTAGCGAACTGCCTCTCCCAAGGAACGCTTTGGTAACGCTATCGGGGCTTAGGCTCTTCTAAAACCCTGCAGTGTAAGAGGAAGAACTGTGCTTTGGTTACAGGAGGAACGCAAGCCGAGTTTCTCCTGTAAGTATGGGGTCTTAAGGTATGACTTTGTAGAAGGAATGCGAAGCAGTTTTGATTTGTCAGTGCCGCTCAGCCTAGGGCATTGAGGCAATTTGCATGACATGTAGGACATGAGAGAACAGATTACTTGGAGCTGTTGGAGTGCTGAGGAAATGTAGCTCTCCCAAGGAAGAGTGCAGTGTGTTGCCCTACACTTAGCATACACAGAGTGACTGGGAAAGGTATCCGGGCCTGGATGTTTCTTAGCAACCCAGTGGAGCCTGCCGGTACTCGGTGTTCTTGCACGGAATAGGGTGCCCAGGCGAGATCCTAGGTGTCTTGAAAAGCGTAGTAACGTTAAAAGAAAGGAGAACTGCAACTCATGTCTCAAGGAAACTTCTCCACGTGCCGCTTCAGCAGGGCTCTTCAAGGCTTTACCTTGAGGAAAGGACTCACGTCAAGTTTCCTTGTAGCTCTAGAGCGTCTCAGGAGGAGCTCCCACCCAGGCTATGAAAGCACCCTGTTGATTTAGAGAAAACTCGTTCCCTTCCCAGAGCCCTGCCTACAGTGACTAGAAACTCGTCCAAAACACTGGTATTTAGGTAGGTTCAAGGCGGCATGAATGGAGCTTTCAAAATGGGAAAGCAAGCCTTGTGCCATCAGGTCCCCGTTTCCAGTGAACACGCAGCCTACCTCCCTGTGATTTCTACCAAGTTAATATACATTCTAGCGACACACTGGTCCCTTCCCTGAATAACGTGTTCTTGGCACGGAGTTCTGCATGTAGCGAACTGCCTCTCCCAAGGAATGCTCTAGGTACGCTATAGGGGCTTAGCCTCTTCTAAAACCCTGCAGTGTAAGAGGAAGAACTGTGCTTTGGTTACAGCAGGAACGCAAGGCAACTTTCTGCTGTAAGTATGGGGTCTTAAGGTATGACTTTGTAGAAGGAATGTGAAAGAGTATTGGTTTCTCAGTGCCACTCAGCCTAGGGCATTGAGGCAATTTGCATGACATGTAGGACGTGAGAGAACAGATTACCTGGAGCTGTTGGAGTGCTGAGGAAATGTAGCTCTCCCAAGGAAGAGTGCAGTGTGTTGCCCTACATTTAGCATACACAGAGTGACTGGGAAAGGTATCCGGGCCTGGATGTTTCTTAGCAACCCAGTGGAGCCTGCCGGTACTCGGTGTTCTTGCACGGAATAGGGTGCCCAGGCGAGATCCTAGGTGTCTTGAAAAGCGTACTAATGTTAAAAGAAAGGAGAACTGCAACTCATGTCTCAAGGAAACTTCTCCACGTTCCGCTTCAGCAGGGCTCTTCAAGGTTTTACCTTGAGGAAAGGACTCACGTCAAGTTTCCTTGAGGCTCTAGAGCGTCTCAGGAGGAGCTCCCACCCAGGCTATGAAAGCACCCTGTTGATTTAGAGAAAACTCGTTCCCTTCCCAGAGCCCTGCCTACAGTGACTAGAAACTCGTCCAAAACTCTGGTATTTAGGTCGGTTCAAGGCGGCATGAATGGAGCTTTCAAAATGGGAAAGCAAGCCTTGTGCCATCAGGTCTCCGTTTCCAGTGAGCACGCAGCCTACCCCCTTGTGATGTCTACCAAGTAAATATTCCCTCAAACTACACAATGGTCCCTTCCCTGAAGAATGTTTTCTTGGCACGGAGTTCTGCATGTAGCGAACTGCCTCTCTCAAGGAACGCTTTGGTAACGCTATCGGGGCTTAGGCTCTTCTAAAACCCTGCAGTGTAAGAGGAAGAACTGTGCTTTGGTTACAGCAGGAACGCAAGGCAACTTTCTCCTGTAAGTATGGGGTCTTAAGGTATGACTTTTTAGAAGGAATGTGAAAGAGTATTGGTTTCTCAGTGCCATTCAGCCTAGGGCACTGAGGCAGATATGCATGACATGTAGACGTGAGACAACAGATTGCCTGGAGCTGTTGGAGTGCTGAGGAAATCTAGCTCTTCCAAGGAGGCGTGCAGTGTGTTGCCTTACACTTAGCATATTGAGAGTGACTGGGAAAGGTATCCGGGCCTGGATGTTTCTGAGCTTCCCAGTCAAGCATGCCGGTCCTCGGTGTTCTTGCAGGGAATAGGGTGCCCACGAGAGTTACTAGGTGTCTTCATAAGCGTACTAACGTTCAAAGAAAGCAGAACTGCAACTCATGTCTCCAGGAAACTGCTCCACGCTTCGGCTTCAGCAGGGCTCTTCAAGGCTTTACCTTGAGGAAACGACTCACGTCAAGTTTCCTTTGAGCTCTAGAGCGTCTCAGGTGGAGCTCCCACCCAGGCTACGAAAGCACCCTGTTGATTTAGAGAAAACTCGTTCCCTTCCCAGAGCCCTGCCTACAGTGACTAGAGACCCGTCCAAAACACTGGTATTTAGGTAGCTTCAAGGCAGCATGAATGGAGCTTTCAAAATGGGAAAGCAAGCCTTGTGCCATCAGGTCTCCGTTTCCAGTGAGCACGCAGCCTACCCCCTTGTGATTTCTACCAAGTAAATATTCCCTCAAACTACACAATGGTCCCTTCCCTGAAGAATGTTTTCTTGGCACGGAGTTCTGCATGTAGCGAACTGCCTCTCCCAAGGAACGCTTTGGTAACGCTATCGGGGCTTAGGCTCTTCTAAAACCCTGCAGTGTAAGAGGAAGAACTGTGCTTTGGTTACAGCAGGAACGCAAGGCAACTTTCTGCTGTAAGTATGGGGTCTTAAGGTATGACTTTGTAGAAGGAATGTGAAACAGTATTGGTTACTCAGTGCCGCTCAGCCTAGGGCATTGAGGCAGATATGCATGACATGTAGACGTGAGACAACACATTGCCTGGAGCTGTTGGAGTGCTGAGGAAATCTAGCTCTCCCAAGGAGGCGTGCAGTGTGTTGCCCTACCCTTAGCATATTGAGAGTGACTGGGAAAGGTTTCCGGGCCTGGATGTTTCTGAGCTTCCCAGTCGAGCATGCCGGTCCTCGGTGTTCTTGCAGGGAATAGGGTGCCCACGAGAGTTACTAGGTGTCTTCATAAGCGTACTAACGTTCAAAGAAAGCAGAACTGCAACTCATGTCTCCAGGAAACTGCTCCACGCTTCGGCTTCAGCAGGGCTCTTCAAGGCTTTACCTTGAGGAAACGACTCACGTCAAGTTTAATTTGAGCTCTAGAGCGTCTCAGTTGGAGCTCCCACCCAGGCTACGAAAGCACCCTGTTGATTTAGAGAAAACTCGTTCCCTTCCCAGAGCCCTGCCTACAGTGACTAGAGACCCGTCCAAAACACTGGTATTTAGGTAGCTTCAAGGCAGCATGAATGGAGCTTTCAAAATGGGAAAGCAAGCCTTGTGCCATCAGGTCTCCGTTTCCAGTGAGCACGCAGCCTACCCCCTTGTGATGTCTACCAAGTAAATATTCCCTCAAACTACACAATGGTCCCTTCCCTGAAGAATGTTTTCTTGGCACGGAGTTCTGCATGTAGCGAACTGCCTCTCCCAAGGAACGCTTTGGTAACGCTATCGGGGCTTAGGCTCTTCTAAAACCCTGCAGTGTAAGAGGAAGAACTGTGCTTTGGTTACAGCAGGAACGCAAGGCAACTTTCTCCTGTAAGTATGGGGTCTTAAGGTATGACTTTGTAGAAGGAATGTGAAAGAGTATTGGTTTCTCAGTGCCGCTCAGCCTAGGGCACTGAGGCAGATATGCATGACATGTAGATGTGAGACAACAGATTGCCTGGAGCTGTTGGAGTGCTGAGGAAATCTAGCTCTTCCAAGGAGGCGTGCAGTGTGTTGCCTTACACTTAGCATATTGAGAGTGACTGGGAAAGGTTTCCGGGCCTGGATGTTTCTGAGCTTCCCAGTCGAGCATGCCGGTCCTCGGTGTTCGTGCAGGGAATAGGGTGCCCACGAGAGTTACTAGGTGTCTTCATAAGCGTACTAACGTTCAAAGAAAGCAGAACTGCAACTCATGTCTCCAGGAAGCTGTTCCACGCTTCGGCTTCAGCAGGGCTCTTCAAGGCTTTACCTTGAGGAAACGACTCACGTCAAGTTTCCTTTGAGCTCTAGAGCGTCTCAGGTGGAGCTCCCACCCAGGCTACGAAAGCACCCTGTTGATTTAGAGAAAACTCGTTCCCTTCCCAGAGCCCTGCCTACAGTGACTAGAGACCCGTCCAAAACACTGGTATTTAGGTAGCTTCAAGGCAGCACGAATGGAGCTTTCAAAATGGGAAAGCAAGCCTTGTGCCATCAGGTCTCCATTTCCAGTGAGCACGCAGCCTACCCCCTTGTGATGTCTACCAAGTAAATATTCCCTCAAACTACACAATGGTCCCTTCCCTGAAGAATGTTTTCTTGGCACGGAGTTCTGCATGTAGCGAACTGCCTCTCCCAAGGAACGCTTTGGTAACGCTATCGGGGCTTAGGCTCTTCTAAAACCCTGCAGTGTAAGAGGAAGAACTGTGCTTTGGTTACAGGAGGAACGCAAGCCGAGTTTCTCCTGTAAGTATGGGGTCTTAAGGTATGACTTTGTAGAAGGAATGCGAAGCAGTTTTGATTTCTCAGTGCCGCTCAGCCTAGGGCATTGAGGGAATTTGCATGACATGTAGGACATGAGAGAACAGATTACTTGGAGCTGTTGGAGTGCTGAGGAAATGTAGCTCTCCCAAGGAAGAGTGCAGTGTGTTGCCCTACACTTAGCATACACAGAGTGACTGGGAAAGGTATCCGGGCCTGGATGTTTCTTAGCAACCCAGTGGAGCCTGCCGGTACTCGGTGTTCTTGCACGGAATAGGGTGCCCAGGCGAGATCCTAGGTGTCTTGAAAAGCGTAGTAACGTTAAAAGAAAGGAGAACTGCAACTCATGTCTCAAGGAAACTTCTCCACGTGCCGCTTCAGCAGGGCTCTTCAAGGCTTTACCTTGAGGAAAGGACTCACGTCAAGTTTCCTTGTAGCTCTAGAGCGTCTCAGGAGGAGCTCCCACCCAGGCTATGAAAGCACCCTGTTGATTTCGAGAAAACTCGTTCCCTTCCCAGAGCCCTGCCTACAGTGACTAGAGACTCGTCCAAAACACTGGTATTTAGGTAGGTTAAAGGCAGCATGAATGGAGTTTTCAAAATGGGAAAGCAAGCCTTGTGCCATCAGGTCTCCGTTTCCAGGGAACACGCAGCCTACCCCCTTGTGATGTCTACCAAGTAAATATTCCCTCAAACTACACACTGGTCCCTTCCCTGAAGAATGTTTTCTTGGCACGGAGTTCTGCATGTAGCGAACTCCCTCTCCCAAGGAATGCTCTAGGTACGCTATAGGGGCTTAGCCTCTTCTAAAACCCTGCAGTGTAAGAGGAAGAACTGTGCTTTGGTTACAGCAGGAACGCAAGCCGAGTTTCTCCTGTAAGTATGGGGTCTTAAGGTATGACTTTGTAGAAGGAATGTGAAGCAGTTTTGATTTCTCAGTGCCGCTCAGCCTAGGGCATTGAGGCAATTTGCATGACATGTAGGACGTGAGAGAACAGATTACCTGGAGCTGTTGGAGTGCTGAGGAAATGTAGCTCTCCCAAGGAAGAGTGCAGTGTGTTGCCCTACATTTAGCATACACAGAGTGACTGGGAAAGGTATCCGGGCCTGGATGTTTCTTAGCAACCCAGTGGAGCCTGCCGGTACTCGGTGTTCTTGCACGGAATAGGGTGCCCAGGCGAGATCCTAGGTGTCTTGAAAAGCGTACTAATGTTAAAAGAAAGGAGAACTGCAACTCATGTCTCAAGGAAACTTCTCCACGTTCCGCTTCAGCAGGGCTCTTCAAGGCTTTACCTTGAGGAAAGGACTCACGTCAAGTTTCCTTGAGGCTCTAGAGCGTCTCAGGAGGAGCTCCCACCCAGGCTATGAAAGCACCCTGTTGATTTAGAGAAAACTCGTTCCCTTCCCACAGCCCTGCCTACAGTGACTAGAAACTCGTCCAAAACTCTGGTATTTAGGTAGGTTCAAGGCGGCATGAATGGAGCTTTCAAAATGGGAAAGCAAGCCTTGTGCCATCAGGTCTCCGTTTCCAGTGAGCACGCAGCCTACCCCCTTGTGATGTCTACCAAGTAAATATTCCCTCAAACTACACAATGGTCCCTTCCCTGAAGAATGTTTTCTTGGCACGGAGTTCTGCATGTAGCGAACTGCCTCTCTCAAGGAACGCTTTGGTAACGCTATCGGGGCTTAGGCTCTTCTAAAACCCTGCAGTGTAAGAGGAAGAACTGTGCTTTGGTTACAGCAGGAACGCAAGGCAACTTTCTCCTGTAAGTATGGGGTCTTAAGGTATGACTTTTTAGAAGGAATGTGAAAGAGTATTGGTTTCTCAGTGCCTTTCAGCCTAGGGCACTGAGGCAGATATGCATGACATGTAGACGTGAGACAACAGATTGCCTGGAGCTGTTGGAGTGCTGAGGAAATCTAGCTCTTCCAAGGAGGCGTGCAGTGTGTTGCCCTACACTTAGCATATTGAGAGTGACTGGGAAAGGTTTCCGGGCCTGGATGTTTCTGAGCTTCCCAGTCGAGCATGCCGGTCCTCGGTGTTCGTGCAGGGAATAGGGTGCCCACGAGAGTTACTAGGTGTCTTCATAAGCGTACTAACGTTCAAAGAAAGCAGAACTGCAACTCATGTCTCCAGGAAACTGCTCCACGCTTCGGCTTCAGCAGGGCCCTTCAAGGCTTTACCTTGAGGAAACGACTCACGTCAAGTTTCCTTTGAGCTCTAGAGCGTCTCAGGTGGAGCTCCCACCCAGGCTACGAAAGCACCCTGTTGATTTAGAGAAAACTCGTTCCCTTCCCAGAGCCCTGCCTACAGTGACTAGAGACCCGTCCAAAACACTGGTATTTAGGTAGCTTCAAGGCAGCATGAATGGAGCTTTCAAAATGGGAAAGCAAGCCTTGTGCCATCAGATCTCCGTTTCCAGTGAGCACGCAGCCTACCCCCTTGTGATGTCTACCAAGTAAATATTCCCTCAAACTACACAATGGTCCCTTCCCTGAAGAATGTTTTCTTGGCACGGAGTTCTGCATGTAGCGAACTGCCTCTCCCAAGGAACGCTTTGGTAACGCTATCGGGGCTTAGGCTCTTCTAAAACCCTGCAGTGTAAGAGGAAGAACTGTGCTTTGGTTACAGGAGGAACGCAAGCCGAGTTTCTCCTGTAAGTATGGGGTCTTAAGGTATGACTTTGTAGAAGGAATGCGAAGCAGTTTTGATTTCTCAGTGCCGCTCAGCCTAGGGCATTGAGGCAATTTGCATGACATGTAGGACATGAGAGAACAGATTACTTGGAGCTGTTGGAGTGCTGAGGAAATGTAGCTCTCCCAAGGAAGAGTGCAGTGTGTTGCCCTACACTTAGCATACACAGAGTGACTGGGAAAGGTATCCGGGCCTGGATGTTTCTTAGCAACCCAGTGGAGCCTGCCGGTACTCGGTGTTCTTGCACGGAATAGGGTGCCCAGGCGAGATCCTAGGTGTCTTGAAAAGCGTAGTAACGTTAAAAGAAAGGAGAACTGCAACTCATGTCTCAAGGAAACTTCTCCACGTGCCGCTTCAGCAGGGCTCTTCAAGGCTTTACCTTGAGGAAAGGACTCACGTCAAGTTTCCTTGTAGCTCTAGAGCGTCTCAGGAGGAGCTCCCACCCAGGCTATGAAAGCACCCTGTTGATTTAGAGAAAACTCGTTCCCTTCCCAGAGCCCTGCCTACAGTGACTAGAAACTCGTCCAAAACACTGGTATTTAGGTAGGTTCAAGGCGGCATGAATGGAGCTTTCAAAATGGGAAAGCAAGCCTTGTGCCATCAGGTCCCCGTTTCCAGTGAACACGCAGCCTACCTCCCTGTGATTTCTACCAAGTTAATATACATTCTAGCGACACACTGGTCCCTTCCCTGAATAACGTGTTCTTGGCACGGAGTTCTGCATGTAGCGAACTGCCTCTCCCAAGGAATGCTCTAGGTACGCTATAGGGGCTTAGCCTCTTCTAAAACCCTGCAGTGTAAGAGGAAGAACTGTGCTTTGGTTACAGCAGGAACGCAAGGCAACTTTCTGCTGTAAGTATGGGGTCTTAAGGTATGACTTTGTAGAAGGAATGTGAAAGAGTATTGGTTTCTCAGTGCCACTCAGCCTAGGGCATTGAGGCAATTTGCATGACATGTAGGACGTGAGAGAACAGATTACCTGGAGCTGTTGGAGTGCTGAGGAAATGTAGCTCTCCCAAGGAAGAGTGCAGTGTGTTGCCCTACATTTAGCATACACAGAGTGACTGGGAAAGGTATCCGGGCCTGGATGTTTCTTAGCAACCCAGTGGAGCCTGCCGGTACTCGGTGTTCTTGCACGGAATAGGGTGCCCAGGCGAGATCCTAGGTGTCTTGAAAAGCGTACTAATGTTAAAAGAAAGGAGAACTGCAACTCATGTCTCAAGGAAACTTCTCCACGTTCCGCTTCAGCAGGGCTCTTCAAGGTTTTACCTTGAGGAAAGGACTCACGTCAAGTTTCCTTGAGGCTCTAGAGCGTCTCAGGAGGAGCTCCCACCCAGGCTATGAAAGCACCCTGTTGATTTAGAGAAAACTCGTTCCCTTCCCAGAGCCCTGCCTACAGTGACTAGAAACTCGTCCAAAACTCTGGTATTTAGGTCGGTTCAAGGCGGCATGAATGGAGCTTTCAAAATGGGAAAGCAAGCCTTGTGCCATCAGGTCCCCGTTTCCAGTGAGCACGCAGCCTACCCCCTTGTGATGTCTACCAAGTAAATATTCCCTCAAACTACACAATGGTCCCTTTCCTGAAGAATGTTTTCTTGGCACGGAGTTCTGCATGTAGCGAACTGCCTCTCCCAAGGAACGCTTTGGTAACGCTATCGGGGCTTAGGCTCTTCTAAAACCCTGCAGTGTAAGAGGAAGAACTGTGCTTTGGTTACAGCAGGAACGCAAGGCAACTTTCTCCTGTAAGTATGGGGTCTTAAGGTATGACTTTTTAGAAGGAATGTGAAAGAGTATTGGTTTCTCAGTGCCATTCAGCCTAGGGCACTGAGGCAGATATGCATGACATGTAGACGTGAGACAACAGATTGCCTGGAGCTGTTGGAGTGCTGAGGAAATCTAGCTCTTCCAAGGAGGCCTGCAGTGTGTTGCCTTACACTTAGCATATTGAGAGTGACTGGGAAAGGTATCCGGGCCTGGATGTTTCTGAGCTTCCCAGTCAAGCATGCCGGTCCTCGGTGTTCTTGCAGGGAATAGGGTGCCCACGAGAGTTACTAGGTGTCTTCATAAGCGTACTAACGTTCAAAGAAAGCAGAACTGCAACTCATGTCTCCAGGAAACTGCTCCACGCTTCGGCTTCAGCAGGGCTCTTCAAGGCTTTACCTTGAGGAAACGACTCACGTCAAGTTTCCTTTGAGCTCTAGAGCGTCTCAGGTGGAGCTCCCACCCAGGCTACGAAAGCACCCTGTTGATTTAGAGAAAACTCGTTCCCTTACCAGAGCCCTGCCTACAGTGACTAGAGACCCGTCCAAAACACTGGTATTTAGGTAGCTTCAAGGCAGCATGAATGGAGCTTTCAAAATGGGAAAGCAAGCCTTGTGCCATCAGGTCTCCGTTTCCAGTGAGCACGCAGCCTACCCCCTTGTGATTTCTACCAAGTAAATATTCCCTCAAACTACACAATGGTCCCTTCCCTGAAGAATGTTTTCTTGGCACGGAGTTCTGCATGTAGCGAACTGCCTCTCCCAAGGAACGCTTTGGTAACGCTATCGGGGCTTAGGCTCTTCTAAAACCCTGCAGTGTAAGAGGAAGAACTGTGCTTTGGTTACAGGAGGAACGCAAGCCGAGTTTCTCCTGTAAGTATGGGGTCTTAAGGTATGACTTTGTAGAAGGAATGCGAAGCAGTTTTGATTTCTCAGTGCCGCTCAGCCTAGGGCATTGAGGGAATTTGCATGACATGTAGGACATGAGAGAACAGATTACTTGGAGCTGTTGGAGTGCTGAGGAAATGTAGCTCTCCCAAGGAAGAGTGCAGTGTGTTGCCCTACACTTAGCATACACAGAGTGACTGGGAAAGGTATCCGGGCCTGGATGTTTCTTAGCAACCCAGTGGAGCCTGCCGGTACTCGGTGTTCTTGCACGGAATAGGGTGCCCAGGCGAGATCCTAGGTGTCTTGAAAAGCGTAGTAACGTTAAAAGAAAGGAGAACTGCAACTCATGTCTCAAGGAAACTTCTCCACGTGCCGCTTCAGCAGGGCTCTTCAAGGCTTTACCTTGAGGAAAGGACTCACGTCAAGTTTCCTTGAGGCTCTAGAGCGTCTCAGGAGGAGCTCCCACCCAGGCTATGAAAGCACCCTGTTGATTTAGAGAAAACTCGTTCCCTTCCCACAGCCCTGCCTACAGTGACTAGAAACTCGTCCAAAACTCTGGTATTTAGGTAGGTTCAAGGCGGCATGAATGGAGCTTTCAAAATGGGAAAGCAAGCCTTGTGCCATCAGGTCTCCGTTTCCAGTGAGCACGCAGCCTACCCCCTTGTGATGTCTACCAAGTAAATATTCCCTCAAACTACACAATGGTCCCTTCCCTGAAGAATGTTTTCTTGGCACGGAGTTCTGCATGTAGCGAACTGCCTCTCCCAAGGAACGCTTTGGTAACGCTTTCGGTGCTTAGGCTCTTCTAAAACCCTGCAGTGTAAGAGGAAGAACTGTGCTTTGGTTACAGGAGGAATGCAAGCCAACTTTCTCCTGTAAGTATGGGGTCTTAAGGTATGAATTTGTAGAAGGAATGTGAAACAGTATTGGTTACTCAGTGCCGCTCAGCCTAGGGCATTGAGGCAGATATGCATGACATGTAGACGTGAGACAACACATTGCCTGGAGCTGTTGGAGTGCTGAGGAAATCTAGCTCTCCCAAGGAGGCGTGCAGTGTGTTGCCCTACCCTTAGCATATTGAGAGTGACTGGGAAAGGTTTCCGGGCCTGGATGTTTCTGAGCTTCCCAGTCGAGCATGCCGGTCCTCGGTGTTCTTGCAGGGAATAGGGTGCCCACGAGAGTTACTAGGTGTCTTCATAAGCGTACTAACGTTCAAAGAAAGCAGAACTGCAACTCATGTCTCCAGGAAACTGCTCCACGCTTCGGCTTCAGCAGGGCTCTTCAAGGCTTTACCTTGAGGAAACGACTCACGTCAAGTTTAATTTGAGCTCTAGAGCGTCTCAGTTGGAGCTCCCACCCAGGCTACGAAAGCACCCTGTTGATTTAGAGAAAACTCGTTCCCTTCCCAGAGCCCTGCCTACAGTGACTAGAGACCCGTCCAAAACACTGGTATTTAGGTAGCTTCAAGGCAGCATGAATGGAGCTTTCAAAATGGGAAAGCAAGCCTTGTGCCATCAGGTCTCCGTTTCCAGTGAGCACGCAGCCTACCCCCTTGTGATGTTTACCAAGTAAATATTCCCTCAAACTACACAATGGTCCCTTCCCTGAAGAATGTTTTCTTGGCACGGAGTTCTGCATGTAGCGAACTGCCTCTCCCAAGGAACGCTTTGGTAACGCTATCGGGGCTTAGGCTCTTCTAAAACCCTGCAGTGTAAGAGGAAGAACTGTGCTTTGGTTACAGCAGGAACGCAAGGCAACTTTCTCCTGTAAGTATGGGGTCTTAAGGTATGACTTTGTAGAAGGAATGTGAAAGAGTATTGGTTTCTCAGTGCCGCTCAGCCTAGGGCACTGAGGCAGATATGCATGACATGTAGATGTGAGACAACAGATTGCCTGGAGCTGTTGGAGTGCTGAGGAAATCTAGCTCTTCCAAGGAGGCGTGCAGTGTGTTGCCTTACACTTAGCATATTGAGAGTGACTGGGAAAGGTTTCCGGGCCTGGATGTTTCTGAGCTTCCCAGTCGAGCATGCCGGTCCTCGGTGTTCGTGCAGGGAATAGGGTGCCCACGAGAGTTACTAGGTGTCTTCATAAGCGTACTAACGTTCAAAGAAAGCAGAACTGCAACTCATGTCTCCAGGAAGCTGTTCCACGCTTCGGCTTCAGCAGGGCTCTTCAAGGCTTTACCTTGAGGAAACGACTCACGTCAAGTTTCCTTTGAGCTCTAGAGCGTCTCAGGTGGAGCTCCCACCCAGGCTACGAAAGCACCCTGTTGATTTAGAGAAAACTCGTTCCCTTCCCAGAGCCCTGCCTACAGTGACTAGAGACCCGTCCAAAACACTGGTATTTAGGTAGCTTCAAGGCAGCATGAATGGAGCTTTCAAAATGGGAAAGCAAGCCTTGTGCCATCATGTCTCCATTTCCAGTGAGCACGCAGCCTACCCCCTTGTGATGTCTACCAAGTAAATATTCCCTCAAACTACACAATGGTCCCTTCCCTGAATAATGTTTTCTTGGCACGGAGTTCTGCATGTAGCGAACTGCCTCTCCCAAGGAACGCTTTGGTAACGCTATCGGGGCTTAGGCTCTTCTAAAACCCTGCAGTGTAAGAGGAAGAACTGTGCTTTGGTTACAGGAGGAACGCAAGCCGAGTTTCTCCTGTAAGTATGGGGTCTTAAGGTATGACTTTGTAGAAGGAATGCGAAGCAGTTTTGATTTCTCAGTGCCGCTCAGCCTAGGGCATTGAGGGAATTTGCATGACATGTAGGACATGAGAGAACAGATTACTTGGAGCTGTTGGAGTGCTGAGGAAATGTAGCTCTCCCAAGGAAGAGTGCAGTGTGTTGCCCTACACTTAGCATACACAGAGTGACTGGGAAAGGTATCCGGGCCTGGATGTTTCTTAGCAACCCAGTGGAGCCTGCCGGTACTCGGTGTTCTTGCACGGAATAGGGTGCCCAGGCGAGATCCTAGGTGTCTTGAAAAGCGTAGTAACGTTAAAAGAAAGGAGAACTGCAACTCATGTCTCAAGGAAACTTCTCCACGTGCCGCTTCAGCAGGGCTCTTCAAGGCTTTACCTTGAGGAAAGGACTAACGTCAAGTTTCCTTGTAGCTCTAGAGCGTCTCAGGAGGAGCTCCCACCCAGGCTATGAAAGCACCCTGTTGATTTAGAGAAAACTCGTTCCCTTCCCAGAGCCCTGCCTACAGTGACTAGAAACTCGTCCAAAACACTGGTATTTAGGTAGGTTCAAGGCGGCATGAATGGAGCTTTCAAAATGGGAAAGCAAGCCTTGTGCCATCAGGTCCCCGTTTCCAGTGAACACGCAGCCTACCTCCCTGTGATTTCTACCAAGTTAATATACATTCTAGCGACACACTGGTCCCTTCCCTGAATAACGTGTTCTTGGCACGGAGTTCTGCATGTAGCGAACTGCCTCTCCCAAGGAATGCTCTAGGTACGCTATAGGGGCTTAGCCTCTTCTAAAACCCTGCAGTGTAAGAGGAAGAACTGTGCTTTGGTTACAGCAGGAACGCAAGGCAACTTTCTCCTGTAAGTATGGGGTCTTAAGGTATGACTTTGTAGAAGGAATGTGAAAGAGTATTGGTTTCTCAGTGCCACTCAGCCTAGGGCATTGAGGCAATTTGCATGACATGTAGGACGTGAGAGAACAGATTACCTGGAGCTGTTGGAGTGCTGAGGAAATGTAGCTCTCCCAAGGAAGAGTGCAGTGTGTTGCCCTACATTTAGCATACACAGAGTGACTGGGAAAGGTATCCGGGCCTGGATGTTTCTTAGCAACCCAGTGGAGCCTGCCGGTACTCGGTGTTCTTGCACGGAATAGGGTGCCCAGGCGAGATCCTAGGTGTCTTGAAAAGCGTACTAATGTTAAAAGAAAGGAGAACTGCAACTCATGTCTCAAGGAAACTTCTCCACGTTCCGCTTCAGCAGGGCTCTTCAAGGCTTTACCTTGAGGAAAGGACTCACGTCAAGTTTCCTTGAGGCTCTAGAGCGTCTCAGGAGGAGCTCCCACCCAGGCTATGAAAGCACCCTGTTGATTTAGAGAAAACTCGTTCCCTTCCCAGAGCCCTGCCTACAGTGACTAGAAACTCGTCCAAAACTCTGGTATTTAGGTAGCTTCAAGGCAGCATGAATGGAGCTTTCAAAATGGGAAAGCAAGCCTCGTGCCATCAGGTCTCCGTTTCCAGTGAGCACGCAGCCTACCCCCTTGTGATGTCTACCAAGTAAATATTCCGTCAAACTACACAATGGTCCCTTCCCTGAAGAATGTTTTCTTGGCACGGATTTCTGCATGTAGCGAACTGCCTCTCTCAAGGAACGCTTTGGTAACGCTATCGGGGCTTAGGCTCTTCTAAAACCCTGCAGTGTAAGAGGAAGAACTGTGCTTTGGTTACAGCAGGAATGCAAGGCAACTTTCTCCTGTAAGTATGGGGTCTTAAGGTATGACTTTTTAGAAGGAATGTGAAAGAGTATTGGTTTCTCAGTGCCGTTCAGCCTAGGGCACTGAGGCAGATATGCATGACATGTAGACGTGAGACAACAGATTGCCTGGAGCTGTTGGAGTGCTGAGGAAATCTAGCTCTTCCAAGGAGGCGTGCAGTGTGTTGCCTTACACTTAGCATATTGAGAGTGACTGGAAAAGGTTTCCGGGCCTGGATGTTTCTGAGCTTCCCAGTCGAGCACGCCGGTCCTCGGTGTTCGTGCAGGGAATAGGGTGCCCACGAGAGTTACTAGGTGTCTTCATAAGCGTACTAACGTTCAAAGAAAGCAGAACTGCAATTCATGTCTCCAGGAAACTGCTCCACGCTTCGGCTTCAGCAGGGCTCTTCAAGGCTTTACCTTGAGGAAACGACTCACGTCAAGTTTCCTTTGAGCTCTAGATCGTCTCAGGTGGAGCTCCCACCCAGGCTACGAAAGCACCCTGTTGATTTAGAGAAAACTCGTTTCCTTCCCAGAGCCCTGCCTACAGTGACTAGAGACCCGTCCAAAACACTGGTATTTAGGTAGCTTCAAGGCAGCATGAATGGAGCTTTCAAAATGGGAAAGCAAGCCTTGTGCCATCAGGTCTCCGTTTCCAGTGAGCACGCAGCCTACCCCCTTGTGATTTCTACCAAGTAAATATTCCCTCAAACTACACAATGGTCCCTTCCCTGAAGAATGTTTTCTTGGCACGGAGTTCTGCATGTAGCGAACTGCCTCTCCCAAGGAACGCTTTGGTAACGCTATCGGGGCTTAGGCTCTTCTAAAACCCTGCAGTGTAAGAGGAAGAACTGTGCTTTGGTTACAGGAGGAACGCAAGCCGAGTTTCTCCTGTAAGTATGGGGTCTTAAGGTATGACTTTGTAGAAGGAATGCGAAGCAGTTTTGATTTCTCAGTGCCGCTCAGCCTAGGGCATTGAGGGAATTTGCATGACATGTAGGACATGAGAGAACAGATTACTTGGAGCTGTTGGAGTGCTGAGGAAATGTAGCTCTCCCAAGGAAGAGTGCAGTGTGTTGCCCTACATTTAGCATACACAGAGTGACTGGGAAAGGTATCCGGGCCTGGATGTTTCTTAGCAACCCAGTGGAGCCTGCCGGTACTCGGTGTTCTTGCACGGAATAGGGTGCCCAGGCGAGATCCTAGGTGTCTTGAAAAGCGTAGTAACGTTAAAAGAAAGGAGAACTGCAACTCATGTCTCAAGGAAACTTCTCCACGTGCCGCTTCAGCAGGGCTCTTCAAGGCTTTACCTTGAGGAAAGGACTCACGTCAAGTTTCCTTGTAGCTCTAGAGCGTCTCAGGAGGAGCTCCCACCCAGGCTATGAAAGCACCCTGTTGATTTCGAGAAAACTCGTTCCCTTCCCAGAGCCCTGCCTACAGTGACTAGAGACTCGTCCAAAACACTGGTATTTAGGTAGGTTAAAGGCAGCATGAATGGAGTTTTCAAAATGGGAAAGCAAGCCTTGTGCCATCAGGTCTCCGTTTCCAGGGAACACGCAGCCTACCCCCTTGTGATGTCTACCAAGTAAATATTCCCTCAAACTACACACTGGTCCCTTCCCTGAAGAATGTTTTCTTGGCACGGAGTTCTGCATGTAGCGAACTGCCTCTCCCAAGGAATGCTCTAGGTACGCTATAGGGGCTTAGCCTCTTCTAAAACCCTGCAGTGTAAGAGGAAGAACTGTGCTTTGGTTACAGCAGGAACGCAAGCCGAGTTTCTCCTGTAAGTATGGGGTCTTAAGGTATGACTTTGTAGAAGGAATGTGAAGCAGTTTTGATTTCTCAGTGCCGCTCAGCCTAGGGCATTGAGGCAATTTGCATGACATGTAGGACGTGAGAGAACAGATTACCTGGAGCTGTTGGAGTGCTGAGGAAATGTAGCTCTCCCAAGGAAGAGTGCAGTGTGTTGCCCTACATTTAGCATACACAGAGTGACTGGGAAAGGTATCCGGGCCTGGATGTTTCTTAGCAACCCAGTGGAGCCTGCCGGTACTCGGTGTTCTTGCACGGAATAGGGTGCCCAGGCGAGATCCTAGGTGTCTTGAAAAGCGTACTAATGTTAAAAGAAAGGAGAACTGCAACTCATGTCTCAAGGAAACTTCTCCACGTTCCGCTTCAGCAGGGCTCTTCAAGGCTTTACCTTGAGGAAAGGACTCACGTCAAGTTTCCTTGAGGCTCTAGAGCGTCTCAGGAGGAGCTCCCACCCAGGCTATGAAAGCACCCTGTTGATTTAGAGAAAACTCGTTCCCTTCCCAGAGCCCTGCCTACAGTGACTAGAAACTCGTCCAAAACTCTGGTATTTAGGTAGGTTCAAGGCGGCATGAATGGAGCTTTCAAAATGGGAAAGCAAGCCTTGTGCCATCAGGTCTCCGTTTCCAGTGAGCACGCAGCCTACCTCCTTGTGATGTCTACCAAGTAAATATTCCCTCAAACTACACAATGGTCCCTTCCCTGAAGAATGTTTTCTTGGCACGGAGTTCTGCATGTAGCGAACTGCCTCTCCCAAGGAACGCTTTGGTAACGCTTTCGGTGCTTAGGCTCTTCTAAAACCCTGCAGTGTAAGAGGAAGAACTGTGCTTTGGTTACAGCAGGAACGCAAGGCAACTTTCTCCTGTAAGTATGGGGTCTTAAGGTATGACTTTTTAGAAGGAATGTGAAAGAGTATTGGTTTCTCAGTGCCTTTCAGCCTAGGGCACTGAGGCAGATATGCATGACATGTAGACGTGAGACAACAGATTGCCTGGAGCTGTTGGAGTGCTGAGGAAATCTAGCTCTCCCAAGGAGGCGTGCAGTGTGTTGCCCTACACTTAGCATATTGAGAGTGACTGGGAAATGTTTCCGGGCCTGGATGTTTCTGAGCTTCCCAGTCGAGCATGCCGGTCCTCGGTGTTCGTGCAGGGAATAGGGTGCCCACGAGAGTTACTAGGTGTCTTCATAAGCGTACTAACGTTCAAAGAAAGCAGAACTGCAACTCATGTCTCCAGGAAACTGCTCCACGCTTCGGCTTCAGCAGGGCCCTTCAAGGCTTTACCTTGAGGAAACGACTCACGTCAAGTTTCCTTTGAGCTCTAGAGCGTCTCAGGTGGAGCTCCCACCCAGGCTACGAAAGCACCCTGTTGATTTAGAGAAAACTCGTTCCCTTCCCAGAGCCCTGCCTACAGTGACTAGAGACCCGTCCAAAACACTGGTATTTAGGTAGCTTCAAGGCAGCATGAATGGAGCTTTCAAAATGGGAAAGCAAGCCTTGTGCCATCATGTCTCCGTTTCCAGGGAACACGCAGCCTACCCCCTTGTGATGTCTACCAAGTAAATATTCCCTCAAACTACACAATGGGCCCTTCCCTGAAGAATGCTCTAGGTACGCTATAGGGGCTTAGCCTCTTCTAAAACCCTGCAGTGTAAGAGGAAGAACTGTGCTTTGGTTACAGCAGGAACGCAAGCCGAGTTTCTCCTGTAAGTATGGGGTCTTAAGGTATGACTTTGTAGAAGGAATGTGAAAGAGTATTGGTTTCTCAGTGCCACTCAGCCTAGGGCATTGAGGCAATTTGCATGACACGTAGGACGTGAGAGAACAGATTACCTGGAGCTGTTGGAGTGCTGAGGAAATGTAGCTCTCCCAAGGAAGAGTGCAGTGTGTTGCCCTACATTTAGCATACACAGAGTGACTGGGAAAGGTATCCGGGCCTGGATGTTTCTTAGCAACCCAGTGGAGCCTGCTGGTACTCGGTGTTCTTGCACGGAATAGGGTGCCCAGGCGAGATCCTAGGTGTCTTGAAAAGCGTACTAATGTTAAAAGAAAGGAGAACTGCAACTCATGTCTCAAGGAAACTTCTCCACG